>NC_064838.1:29369090-29672121 GCF_024166365.1 Elephas maximus indicus
CCAAGGCAGGCAAGGGGACGAGGGATGGAAAATACGGGCAGATAGATTATAAAGGAAATGTTCAATAGAGTTGCACAGAGCTGAAATAAGTTGCCGCCGGTGTGTGTTTTGAGGAGAAAGGATCACATAGATCAACATACCACCTCATTTTTTTTTTCAAAGTCTTAAGGGTGCTGAAAGCTAGAGTAATATAAGCATAAAATAAATTATTATTTCCCCTGAAAGACCCCATTTCTTCTTTTTTTTTCTGTTTTTATTTCTTTAAACTTGTTTGATGAGTGTCAATACTTTATTTGGGTGTAAAGATGGGAAGCTGGAAAATACACTACATTTAAATTTTTATTGATTTCCCTCATGTTGCAGACCCCTTTCTTCCCCCTGCGCTGAGCTAATCCGTCCAAACTCTAATACTTAAAAATTACAGCAATAGCAAGAAAGCATGGAGAAAAGAAATCCAGATGGAGAAGATAGCCTGGGCCAGGAGTGTCACTGGGTGTGGATGACTGAGGTGGTCAACAGGAGCTTCTATTTCAGTTTTTTCCCCTTTATTTTCCTATTCTTTCCTCCTTTCTCTTCAGAGAGGGGGTCTGAAGTAACTGGTGTGTCCAGTTTCATGAAGGCTTATTCAATAGCTTAGCTGAAGGAATTGGGTGTAGGAACACAGTCTGAGTTATCTCCTTCCTCATCACTGTCCACAGAGATAGGAAGAACTAGGCTGTTCTTATCTTTCTTTGGAGCAGTTTCAGGCCAAACATCGGCTTTTGCTTTTCTAATGCTCAGCATCTGGGCAAAGGAAGGGAAGGGAGAGTGTTCTTTCCTCCCAATGCCCAATGAGGGACAGCCCTGGCTGGTAGTGGGTGACACAGGGGTCAGCAGAATGTCTGCATGGGACCTGGGCTTCTGCTAAGAAAAGGGAAGAGGGCTCCATGGCCGTCGGTTCTGGTGGGTCTCCAAGCAGAATCAGAAGAGCAGTTATAGGAACCGAAGGCAGGAAATTGCAGTAGATTCTCTAAGGGAATATGGACTTCTGGGTATTTTCCTTGCTTCTTGTTCTCCTCCATTATAATCTTGTGCTCTGGAAAACATTCCTCCTGAGCTTTCTTCTGGTGCCGTTGCTTCCTTTTGCCAGTGTCACCTGAGAACATCTCTAGGGTTTCCCTGGTGACACTAGGAGAGGGTTTGATTTCCCGAGACCCACTCAGAGACTAGCCCTGTGCTGACAGTCCTCAATTCACTCATCCCACATGACCTCACCTGTACATCTTGGAAATGATACTTTCCATCATTTCTCTTCTGAAGGACCTTAGGATTTGCTTAGATGTGTTAGTGCCCAGAGACTTTGATGCTCATTCTTTCTGAGCCCCTGTTGCCTGTGTCTGCAGGAACCTATGTTCCCAATTCCACCTCCCTTCCCAAGTTTTCAAGGTCCTGGTATCAAATTAGGGAAGCCATCTGTGCCCCTAAGGTCTTCTGACCCTCTGGAAAGTGACTGAATTACAACAAAAACCTATGAATTGTTCTCTTTAATATTACCCACCAGCATAGGCTGGATAATCACCTGTAGGATAATGCTAGTACTAATAAAAATCTCAGTTTCTTGAATACTTAGTGCCTCATGTGGGTGAGCTGCTTTACTTCTTGAAATTATGCCCATATTACAGATAAAGAAATTGAGGTCCAGAGAAGTCGAGGCCCAAGGGCACATAGCTAGTTTGTAATGAAAATGGAATTCAAGCCATCGTCTGCCTGACACCAGTGTCCATGATCTTGATCCTTAAACAAACTGCCTCTGGTTATTCCTACTAATATTCCTGTGAGGAGCTGTACAGGGAGTTTACACATTAGATGGAAGCAGAGAAGAATTGGGACTCTGTTTTTTTTTTTTTTTATTAGTTAGGGAAATGCTAGCTACTGTAATCAATCAATTCCAATTTCATTGGCTAAATTCAGTAGAAATGTATTTGTTATACTCATATAACAATCAGATGAAGGTATTCTTAGAGACTTTCCTCCACGTAGTGAATGTCTCATCTTGTGTCTTTGCCATCCCTTAGGGCCTTAGAGACCTCTGCGCCTGGGAGGAAGGAGAGAGAGAAGAAATGGTGCACACTCTTCTTAACTGTCTTGGTCCAAATGTGACACATCACTTCACTCACATCCCATTGGGTGATACGAGTCATGTGGTCTTGAATAGATGTATAAAAACATATAAAAGCAGTTGCCATAGAGTCAGTTACAACTTATGGTGACCCCATGGGCATCAGAATACGACTCTGCCCCACAGGATTTTTTTTTTTTTAAATAATTTTTATTGAGCTTTAAGTGAACGTTTACAAATCAAGTCAGTCTGTCACATATAAGCTTATATACACCTTTCTCCATACTCCCACTCATTCTCCCCCCAATGAGTCAGCCCTTCCAGTCTCTCCTTTCGTGACAATTTTGCCAGTTTCTAACCCTCTCTACCCTCCTATCTCCCCTCCAGACAGGAGATGCCAACACAGTCACAAGTGTCCACCTGATATAATTAGCTCACTCTTTGTCAGCATCTCTCTCCCACCCATTGTCCAGTCCCTTCCATGTCTGATGAGTTGTCTTCGGGAATAGTTCCTGTCCTGGGCCAACAGAAGGTTTGGGGACCATGACCGCCGGGATTCCTCTAGTCTCAGTCAGACCATTAAGTATGGTCTTTTTATGAGAATTTGGGGTCTGCATTCCACTGATCTCCTGCTCCCTCAGGGGTTCTCTATTGTGCTCCCTGTCAGGGCAGTCATTGGTTGTAGCCGGGCACCATCTAGTTCTTCTGGTCTCAGGATGATGTAAGTCTCTGGTTCCTGTGGCCCTTTCTGTCTCTTGGGCTCTTAGTTAGCGTGTGACCTTGGTGTTCTTCATTCTCCTTTGATCCAGGTGGGTTGAGACCAATTGATGCATCTTAGATGGCTGCTTGTTAGCATTTAAGACCCCAGACGCCACATTTCAAAGTGGGATGCAGAATGTTTTCATAATAGAATTATTTTGCCAATTGACTTAGAAGTCCCCTTAAGCCATAGTCCTCAAACCCCTTCCCTTGCTCCGCTGACCTTTGAAGCATTCAGTTTATCCCAGAAACTTCTTTGCTTTTGGTCCAGTCCAGTTGAGCTGACCTTCCCTGTATTGAGTATTGTCCTTACCTTCACCTAAAGTAGTTCTTATCTACTAACTAATCAGTAAATAACCCTCTCCCACCCTCCCTCCCTCCCCCCGTCGTAACCACAAAAATATGTGTTCTTCTCAGTTTATACTATTTCTCAAGATCTTATAATAGTGGTCTTATACAATATTTGTCCTTTTGCCTCTGACTAATTTCACTCAGCATAATGCCTTCCAGGTTCCTCCATGTTATGAAATGTTTCACAGATTCGTCACTGTTCTTTATCGATGCATGGTATTCCATTGTATGAATATACCACAATTTATTTAACCATTCATCCGTTGATGGACACCTTGGTTGCTTCCAGCTTTTTGCTATTGTAAACAGAGCTGCAATAAACATGGGTGTGCATATATCTGTTCGTGTGAAGGCTCTTATTTCTCTAGGGTATATTCCGAGGAGTGGGATTTCTGGGTTGTATGGTAGTTCTATTTCTAATTGTTTAAGAAAACGCCAGATAGATTTCCAAAGTGGTTATGCCATTTTACATTCCCACCAGCAATGTATAAGAGTTCCAATCTCTCTGCAGCCTCTCCAACATTTATTATTTTGTGTTTTTTGGAGTAATGCCAGCCTTCCTGGAGTGAGATGGAATCTCATCGTAGTTTTAATTTGCATTTCTCTAATGGCTAATGATCGAGAGCATTTTCTCACGTATCTGTTAGGTGCCTGAATATCTTCTTTAGTGAAGTGTGTGTTCATATCCTTTGCCCACTTCTTGATTGAGTTGTTTGTCTTTTTGTGGTTGAGTTTTAACAGAATCATATAGATTTTAGAGATCAGGTGCTGGTTGGAGATATCATAGCTGACCCACAGGATTTTAATGGCTGATTTTTAGGATGTAGATCCCCAGGCCTTACTTCTGAGGCAACTCTGTGTCGACCTCTGTGTGGACTCACCAACCTTTCAAGTTAGCAGCCGACTGCATTCACCATTTGCTCCATCCAAATGTAAGGGGGTTGAAAAATGCATTCCTTGTCTGGGCAGCCACTTCTCAGCATCAATTCTGTACCACGGAAGGGAGAGTATAAAACTTTTGGTAGAAAGTTACTTCTCTCTGCCCCAGTCTCAAGGGCCTTCAGTTCCTTCTAATCCGTAATTTCTATGGTTTCATAATTTAATATGTTTGGAACACTTGGGAATTTAATGAAGACATGAAGTTCCTTTAAATACGGCATTATTTTTGTGGGAAATAATTAAGACAGAAAATGCCTGAGGTGAGTATACTCTGTGGCCTGATGCTTTTGGGGCCTGAAAGGTGAGAGTGTCTGGGTATTTTTTTCACATTCAAGTCAGTGTGGTCCATTATAGCATTTTAACAGGAAGGCGTTCTGTTCAAATTTTAACATTATAGCATTTGCTTAGGCCCCATGACTCAGTGGAAAGATAGGAACTCAGAGATGTAGTTTTTATATAATGTTTAGAAATAAGCATCTGAGAAGTGTGGAAACATGCTGTCCTGATTTACTCGGCTACATCGTTAAGCAGTGGCATTATCACTATCTGCTGAATATGGAATTTGTTTAAAAATGAGTCACCTGGCACCAAAAACCATTTTGACACAGAACCTCCCCCCCACCCTCTACAACCCATCTCTTGGTAATAACAAAATATCTCA
The DNA here is from genome assembly GCF_024166365.1 of Elephas maximus indicus. Taxonomy (NCBI): domain Eukaryota; kingdom Metazoa; phylum Chordata; class Mammalia; order Proboscidea; family Elephantidae; genus Elephas; species Elephas maximus. The sequence goes on from NC_064838.1 coordinate 29,373,899, forward strand.
GCTGCTTGTAAGTTCTAAGAAGCTTAAGAGAGCGTGAGTTCCCCCAAGTGGCATTTGGTTATTCCACCAGCACAAAGACATCGATTTCCTTTATCCCTGTTGGAACACTTGCTTTTCGAAGATGCTGAATTATGTCACATGGAGAAATAAGGCATTGTTTCTAAATCCTGCGCTACTATTTCTAAATTCATGTGATTACAGGCTGGATCAGACTCCTTTGAGTCATTTTCCAATCTTATGCTCAATATTTATTTGCTAGTTGACAACTTTAACCAATGAGAGATGCTACAGGTTGAGACATAATACAACCACCTCTCAGATATTCTAAAGCATGCTAACTCTCTTCCCCAGTAAAGGATCCAAAGTCAAAGTCCCTTTATCCATTTTTGGGTAATGTTCATTCTTCCTCTAGTTGAGTCACACTTTCCCTTTGATAGCCTGTAACTTAAATACTGAGATATAAGGTTTACTACTAATAATACATCTTATGTTTGTTGGAAAGGAAATAGAAATGGGGAAGAGAAAAATTGATTTATATGTAAGTCAATATATTCATATCAAAATAAGGAAGAAATTCTCGTAACTATTACAGTCCTGGTCTGTAGCTGGCCACGTGGTTGTAGCTGGTATTTGTAATTGCTTCCTTATACTACCCATGTCATATTCCCTTTGCCCTCAGCAAACACATTGGTTGTGGCTTCTGGCCAAAACTGAAATTTTCGTTCTTAATGCACCGTGTAACCTGAAAAGCTGCCAGTTATATACAGGGCCTAGAACTTTAGAAGGGAGTGAAACAGAACCAGGCTGCCATACCAGCTGATCTACTGTGCGACCCGGCAAGTCAGATGGTGCCTGACGGGTCTGTGGCAGAGAGGGATGCTGTTTGCGGCCCTTGTAGGCTCCTATAGGTGAATCGCAGCCTAGAACTTCAGGATTTGGGAGCAAAACTGTCATACTCTGCATATAACTATTCTCCTTTTGAGAAGCCAATTTTTACTTGCTACAGGATTTCAGTGGAGGCTGAATGTCATACCCTTGAGTTGCGCTTGAGGAACTGGGTGTTGTAATGGCTTGCTCTTCATCAGCTGTGAAATATCAGAACATATGTATCAGGGTTCCTAGGTGGTGCAAACAGTTTGCCCTCGACTACTAACCTAAAAGGATGGTAGTTCAAACCCACCCACCGGTAGTGGTGGTTGTTGTTAGGTGCTGTCCAGTTTGTTTCGACTCATAGCGACCCTATGTACAACAGAATGAAACGCTACCTGGTCCTGTACCAACCTCAAAATCATTTATATGTTTGAGCCCATTGTTGCAGCCACTCTGTCAATCCAGCTTACTGATTGAGGGTTTTCCTCTTTTACTGGCCCTCTACCTTGCCAAGCACAATGTTCTTCTCCAGGGACTGATTGTTTCTGACAACACTTACAAAGTACATGAGACCAGTCTCGCCATCCTCACTTCTAAGGAGCATTCTGGCTGCACTTCCTTCAAAACACATTTGTTTGTTCTTCTGGCAGTCCTTGGTATACTCAATATTCTTTGGAAACACTGTAATTCAAAGGCATCAATTCTTCTTCGGTTTTCCTTATTCATTGTCCAGTTTTTGGGTGCATATGAGGTGATTGAAAATACCATGGCTTGGGTCAGGCGCATCTTAGTCCTCAAAGTGACATCTTTGCTTTTTAACACTTTAATGAGGTTTTTTGCAACAGATGTGCCCAATGTGATATGCCATTTGATTTCTTGACTCCTGCTTCCATGGGCATTGGTTGTGGATTCAAGTAAAATGAAATCCTTGACAACGTCAATGTTTTCTCCATTTATTATGATGTGGCTTATTTGTCCAGTTGTAAGGATTTTTGTTTTCTTTATTTTGAGGTGTAATCCCGACTGAAGGCTGTGGTCTTTGATCTTCATCACTAACTGCTTCAAGTCTTCCTCACTTTCAGCAAGCAGGGTTATGTCATCTTCGTATCGCAGTTGTTAATGAATCTTCCTACAATCCTGATGCCCTGTTCTTATTCATATAGTCCAGCTTCTTGGATTATTTGCTCAGTGTACAGACTGAATAAGTATGGTGAAAGGATACAACCCTGATGCACACCCTTCCTGACTTTAAACCATGCAGTATCCCCTTGTTCTGTTCGAACAACTGCCTCTTGGTCTATGTACAGGTTCCTCATGAGCACAATTAAGTATTCCAGAATTCCCATTCTTCACAATGTTATCCATAATTTGTTATGATCCACACTGTCGAATGCCTTTGCATAGCCAATAAAACACAGGTATCCAGTGGTAATGCAGAAGAAAAGGCCTGGCAATCTGCTTCCACTAAGATTATAGCCAAGAAAACACTATGGAGCAGTTCTACTCGGTAACACATGGCATCACCATGAGTTGAAATCAACTCAACAGCAACTAACAACAAAAAGTGTCAACTCTTAAGAGTCCAGACAATTGTGTCACAAGGATTCCTGTAAAAATGGTAGGAGACCTGATTTACGGTACTAACTGGTATTGCCAGCCAGCTGGGTGGCTTGAACCTCACCTTCCCCATCTATAAAGTAAGAGCACTACAGCCATGGAGAAATGGTCAAGCAAGTCACAGTACAGGGTACACTCAACCAACCAGGTTCTATAGAGAGTATATCTGAGATAGGTCAACTTGAGTTTCTCCAAAAAGAGTCCCATAGTCAAAGCAGTTTGGTAAGCCCATTAATACCAATTGCTTTCCTGCATGACTTCTCAGTAAAATGGAACCCTTTTTTATTGGTGACACCTATTAATATTGCCTGGAACTAGGCTTCTGTGGAAAACAGGCTGGAAAGTTTTGTTATCAAGTATTCTATAAAATTAATAAAGCCAAAAAAAAAAAAAAACAGTTGCCATCTAGTTGATTCCAACTCATGGTGACCCCATGTGTTGCATGGTAGAACTCTATTCCATAGAGTTTTCAATGGCTATGACCTTTGAAAGCAAAGAGCCAGGCCTTTCCTCTGGAGTGCCTACTGGGTAGGTTTGAACTGCCAACATTTTACTTAGAAGTCAAGCACTTACAGTTTGTGCCACTCAGGGGTACCTATGAATATGATTAGCAGCTGTTAAGATTGGTAAGTTCAATGTCTGGATCAATACATTGAAATATTTGTAGAAAATAGGTTTATGTTAAAAATCAATTAATGTACCTGGTATTGCTAAGCTGTACACCTGAAAAGTGTTGAACCGGCAAATGTTGTATTATACATATTTTTACACACACACACAAAAAAAGCAACTGTTGAAGCTTCTTATGTATAACCAAACACCTCATGGGATTTGTTTTCTTGGTGTGGAGGTTTGGAGTCATGTTTTTGAGGGACATCCCAATCAATTGGCCATATTGTTGCTCAGTACTTCTACCTCTTAATTCACTGTGAAGTGGTGACTTGGGTCTTAAAAGCTAGCAAGTGGCCATTGAAGGTATAAAAATTTGTCTCCATTCACTTGAAGCAACAGAGGAAAAAGAGGAGTCAGGAATCAAAGGAGGAAATTGAATCATGTCTGGTTGCCTCTAAGAACGACTGCCTCCTATGCCATGACTCCAGAAGAACTGGATAGTGCCTGGCTACCATTACTGAAAGCTCCGATCAAAGATTCCATAGAAGAATCCTGATCAAAACAGGGGAAAATATGAAACAATTGTAAATTCTTATTGGGGTCCAGACTTTCTAGAGCCATTGAGGCTAGATGAACCCCTGAAATGATTGCCCTGAAATAATATTTCAACTTTAAACCTTAAATCAAAACTATTCCCTGAAGTCTTCTTTGAACCAAAAAAGTAGCTTATATTAATTAGTAAAGTACATCTGCTTTCTTAAAGAATTATCTATGTGTGATCAAATTAACAACAACAACTCAACAGATTGGATGGGAAGCTTAGAGGTGTTATATAAGATTTTTATCTTAGGAAATTAATAGAGATACTCAGGTTTGACATGCATAAACTCATTCAGATTATTGCAAGGTAGTCATGGCAAGGCATGCAAGTAAGACCTCACAACATTGATTTAGAACCAGAGAATCCGAATTAATAATTACAATTGCAATGTTAGTTCAATGGTTAGAGTCCAAATATTTAGACTACAGGCTTTTACCTTTCATGAGAGGGCTCTGGAGGAAGGCTTAACTAAGGCTCAAACTCAATGGAGGTCCCATCACTAGGGTATAAGGTTGGCAGCAATGGGCAGGGTCTCATTAGACTCTTGATGTTTACCTCTGCTTTCTATCAGTGAGTGAGCAGAAATTTAGGATTTATATGTGAATTTGTCACCTTAGTGCCACAACATAAGGGCCAGTGTGACATGAAGGACTAGTATGCATGTCTTTCCTCTGGGGCTGGAGATTAGCCAAATGATATATTTTTTCTCCAAGGTTAGAGATTAGGAAGGTTGCTTAGACTTATATGTCTCAAGGCTAGTTTACAGTTGTTAACTATGTTATGTCTTCTTTTATCACAGCATGTCAGGTCAAAGTCAACTTAAAAGTTGTTTACCACATCTTTACATACTTCTATGTTTCTATGTCTGAGTTTAGAAATTTTCTAAATAACTATCTCATGACTAATAGGCTTCTAATGACTTATGGTTAATGTTAGGGAGTCTGATAAAAGTATGTATATAAAGATAAACTACAAAAATCACTTGGATTCCTCTACATCAACAAAAAGAACATCGAAGAGGAAATCACCAAATCAATACCATTCACAGTAGCCCCCAAGAAGATAAAATACTTAGGAATAAATCTTACCAAGGATGTAAAAGACCTATACAAAGAAAACTTCAAAGCTCTACTATAAGAAATTAAAAAGGACATACTTAAGTGGAAAAACATACCTTGCTCATGGATAGGAAGACTTAACATAGTAAAAATGTCTATTCTACCAAAAGCCATCTATACATACAATGCACTTCCGATCCAAATTCCAATGTCATTTTTTAAGGTGATAGAGAAACAAATCACCAACTTCATATGGAAGGGAAAGAAGCCTCGGATAAGCAAAGCATTACGGAAAAAGAAGAAGAAAGTGGGAGGCCTCACTCTACCTGATTTCAGAACCTATTATACAGCCACAGTAGTCAAAACAGCCTGGTATTGGTACAACAACAGGCACATAGACCAGTGGAACAGAATTGAGAACCCAGATATAAATCCATTCACATATGAACAGCTGATATTTGACAAAGGCCCAGTGTCAGTTAATTGGGGAAAAGATAGTCTTTTTAATAAATGGTGCTGGCATAACTGGATATCCATTTGCAAAAAAATGAAACAGGACCCATACCTCACACCAAGCACAAAAACTAACTCCAAGTGGATCAAAGACCTAAACATAAAGACTAAAACGATAAAGATCATGGAAGAAAAAATAGGGACAACCTTAGGAGCCCTAATACAAGGCATAAACAGAATACAAAACATTACCAAAAATGACGAAGAGAAACCAGATAACTGGGAGCTCCTAAAAATCAAACACCTATGCTCATCTAAAGACTTCACCAAAAGAGTAAAAAGACCACCTACAGACTGGGAAAGAATTTTCAGCTATGACATCTCTGACCAGCGCCTGATCTCTAAAATCTATATGATTCTGTCAAAATTCAACCACAAAAAGACAAACAACCCAATCAAGAAGTGGGCAAAGGATATGAACACACACTTCACTAAAGAAGATGTTCACGCAGCTAACAGATACGTGAGAAAATGCTCTCGATCATTAGCCATTAGAGAAATGCAAATTAAAACTACGATGAGATTCCATCTCACTCCAACAAGGCTGGCATTAATCCAAAAAACACAAAATAATAAATGTTGGAGAGACTGCGGAGAGATTGGAACACTTCTACACTGCCGGTGGGAATGTAAAATGGCACAACCACTTGGAAATCTATCTGGCGTTATCTTAAACAGTTAGAGGTAGAACTACCATACAACCCAGAAATCCCACTCCTCGGAATATACCCTAGAGAAACAAGAGCCCTCACACAAACAGATATATGCACACCCATGTTTATTGCAGCTCTGTTTACAATAGCAAAAAGCTGGAAGCAACCAAGGTGTCCATCAACGGATGAATGGGTAAATAAATTGTGGTATATTCACACAATGGAATATTACGCATCGATAAAGAAAAGTGATGAATCTGTGAAACATTTCATAACATGGAGGAACCTGGAAGGCATTATGCTGAGCAAAATCAGTCAGAGGCAAAAGGACAAATATTGTATAAGACCACTATTATAAGATCTTGAGAAATAGTGTAAACTGAGAAGAACACATACTTTTGTGGTTACGGGGAGGGGAGGGAGGGAGGGAGAGGGTTTTTTACTGATTAGTTAGTAGACACGAACTGCTTTAGGTGAAGGGAAGGACAACACTCAATACATGGAAGGTCAGCTCAATTGGACTGGACCAAAAGCAAAGAAGTTTCCGGGATAAACTGAATGCTTCAAAGGTCAGCGGAGCAAGGGAGGGGGTTTGGGAACCATGGTTTAAGGGGACTTCTAAGTCAATTGGCAAAATAATTCTATTATGAAAACATTCTGCATCCCACTTTGAAATGTGGCGTCTGGGGTCTTAAATGCTATCAAGCGGCCATCTAAGATGCATCAATTGGTCTCAACCCACCTGAAGCAAAGGAGAATGAAGAACACCAAGGTCACACGCTAACTAAGAGCCCAAGAGACAGAAAGGGCCACATGAGCCAGAGACTTACATCATCCTGAGACCAGAAGAACTAGTTGGTGCCCGGCCACAATCGATGACTGCCCTGACAGGGAGCACAACAGAGAATCCCTGAGGTAGCAGGAGATCAGTGGGATGCAGACCCCAAATTCTCATAAAAAGACCATACTTAATGGTCTGACTGAGACTAGAGGAATCCCGGCGGTCATGGTCCCCAAACCTTCTGTTGGCCCAGGACAGGAACCATCCCCGAAGACAACTTATCAGACATGAAAGGGACTGGACAGTGGGTAGGAGAGAGATGCTGATGAAGAGTGAGCTAATGATATCAGGTGGACACTTGAGACTGTGTTGGCATCTCCTGTCTGGAGGGGAATGGGAGGATAGAGAGAGTTGGAAGCTGGCAAAATTGTCATGAAAAGAGAGACTGGAAGGGCTGACTCATTAGGGGGAGAGCAAGTGGGAGTACGGAGTAAGATGTATATAAACTTACATGTGACAGACTGACTTGATTTGTAAACTTTCACTTGAAGCTCAATAAAAGTTAATAAAAAGAAAAAAAGTATGTATATACATTTCTATTTCTAAGTTCATATTATGAGTACTTATACATTTGTGTTTGAAAGCATTATAGTGACTTTATGGGATTTGGTATCACCTGGTGGTGTAGTGGTTAAGTGCTATGGCTGCTAACCAAAGGATCAGCAGTTCGAATCCACCATGTGCTCCTTGGAAACTCTATGGGGCAGTTCCACTCTGTCCTATAGGGTCGCTACGAGTTGGAATCGACTCGACGGCACTGGGTGGTGGTGGTGGTGGTGTGGTATCATTACAGAAACATACAGAGTAGAAGGCAGTGAGTTTAAAATAATGGTAGTGGAATAATTTGGAAAAGAACAGCAAGAATGGTAGTACAAGTTGAAAAAATGTAATGTCACTGAATTGTAAATTTAGAAATTGTAGAAATGGTGTATCTTTGGCTGTGTATACTTGTACCAAAATAAAAAAGAAATTTTTAAAAAGAGCCGAGGATGAAATTACATGTGCATATTGATGTTGTTGTTATTGTTGTTAGGTGCTGCTGAGTCAGTTTCAACTCCTAGCGATCCTATGTACACCAAAATGAAACAGTGCCCATTCGTACACCATCCTCACAGTCATTGTCACTCTTGAGCCCATTGTTGCAGCCACTGTATCATTACATCTCATTGATGGTTTTCCTCTTTTTCACTGACCATCTACTTTACCAAGCCTGATGTCCTTCTCCAGGAACTGATGCCGCCTGATAACATGTCCAAGGTATGTGAGACGCAGTCTCACCATTCTTGCCTCTAAGGAGCATTCTGGCTGTACTTCTTTGTTTGTTCTTTTGGCAGTATTGTCAATATTCTTTGCCAACACCACAATTCAAAGGTGTCAATTCTTATTCGTTGTCCAGCTTTCGAATGCATATGAGACAACTGAAAATACCATGGCTTGGGTCAGGCACACCTTAGTCTTCATCTTTGCTTTTTAACATTTTAAAGAGGTCTTTTGCAGCAGATTTGCCCAATGCAATGCATCTTTTTATTTCTTGACTGTTGCTTCCATGAGTGTTGATTATGGATCTAAATAGAATGAAATTCTTGTCAACTTCAATCTTTTCTTCATTTATCATGATGCTGCTTATTGACCCAGTTGTGAGGATCTTTGTTTTCTTTATGTTGAGGTATAATCCATACCGAAGGCTCTAGTCTTTGATCTTCATCAGTAAGTGCTTCAAGTCTTCTTCATTTTCAGCAAGGAAGGTTGTGTCATCTGCATAACACAGGTTGTTAATGAGTTTTCCTCCAATCCTGATGCCCCATTCTTCTTCATATAGCCTAGCTTCTCAGATTATTTGCTCGGCATACAAATTGAATAAATATGATGAAAGAATACATGATGGTTAAGATTGTGTGTCAACTCGGCTGGGCCATGATTCTCAGTGTTTATATGTGATCACCCCCATGAAGGGATCTGCTATGAGTAGCCAAACAGTTAAAAGGGAGTTTTCTTGGGCGTGTGGCCTGCATCCAAATATAAGTGGAAATTCTGGCTTTTGCTGGCTCTGGACCCTGCAGCTGGCTCCTGTTCTACTGACCTCCAGTTCTTGGGACTTGAGATAGCAGCTTACCTGCTGATCTTGGGATTCGTCGATCTTCACAGCCTGTAAGCAAGAGCCCTGTTCTCTGACCTGTTCATCCTTTGTTCGCCAGCCCCTGTGGCTCCATGAATCAGGAGTAGCCTCTGTCATGATCCACAGCCTTGGGACGTTCCAGCCTGTAAAACCATGTGAGCCATTTCCTTGATATAAATCTCTATATATACTTATATGCTTTACTGTTTGTGCTTTTCTAGAGAACTCAGCCTAACAGAGACTACAACCCTGACTTTTCCTGACTTTAAACAACACAATATCACTTGTTCTGATCGAATGACTGCCTCCTGATCTAGGTACAGGTTCCTCATGAGCACAATTAAGTGTTCTGGAATTCCCTTTCTTCAAAGCGTTATCCATAATTTGTTATGATCTGCAAGTCAAATGCCTTTGCATAGTCCATAAAACACAGGTAAACATCTTTCCAGTATTCTCTGCTGTTAGGCAAGATTCATCTGACATCACCAATGATATCCCTTCTTCCACATCCTCTGGCTTGAACATCTGGCAGTTCCTTGTCCATGTACTGCTGCAATCACTTTTACTTGAGTGTGATATTAATGGTCTTGTTTGATAATTTCCACATTCTGTTGGATCACCTTTCTTTGAAAGGGGCACAAATATGGATCTCTTCCACTCAGTTGACCAGGAAGCTGTCTTCCAAATTTCTTGACGTAGACGAGTGAGTGCTTCCAGCACTGCATCCGTTTGCTGAAACATCTCAATTGGTATTCTGTCAGTTACTGGAAGCTTTTTTTTGTTTTGTTTTGTTTTGTTTTTGCCATTCCCTTCAGTGCAGCTTGGACTTCGTCCTTTAATACCATGAGTTCTTGATAATATGCTACTTCCTGAAATGGTTGAACATTGACCAATTCTTTTTGGTACAGTGACTGCGTATGCCTTCCGTCTTCTTCTGACACTTCCTGTGTCATTCAATATTTTTCCAATAGAACCCTTCAATATTGCAATTTGAAGCTTGAATTTTTTCTTCAGTTCTTTCAGCTTGAGAAATGCTGAGTGTGTTCTTCCCTTTTGGTTTTTTAACTCCTGGTCTTGGTAGATTTCATTATAATACTTTGTATTATCAAGCCATCCTTTGAAATCTTCTGTTCAGCTGTTTTACTTCATCATTTCTTCCATTTGCCTTGGCTACTCTACTTTCAAGAGCAAATTTCAAAGTGTCTCCTGACATCCACTTTGGTCTTTTCTTTCTTTCTTGTCTTTTTAATGACCTCTTGCTTTCTTCACGTATGATATCCTTGATGTCATTCCACAACTCACCTGGTCTTCAGTCATTAGTACTCAACGCACCAAATCTATTCTTGAGATGGTCTCTAAATTCAGATGGGGTATACTCAAGTTTGTACTGTCTCTCTTGGACTTGTTCTAATTTTCTTCAGCTTCAACTTGAACTTTCATATGAGCAATTGATGGTCTGTTCTGCAGTTGGCCCCTGGCCTTGTTCTGACTGATGATATTGAGATTTTCCATCGTCTCTTCCACAGATGTAGTCAATTTGACTCCTGTGTATTCCATCTGGTGAAGTTCACATGTATAATTGCCCTTTAGTTGTTGAAGAAAGATATTTGCAATGAATAAGTCCTTGGTCTTTTTCTTAGGCTGGGGTCTCTAGAGAAGGAAAACTAATAAAGGGTATGAATATATATAGAGAGAGATTTATTTTGGGGAAAGGGCTTCTGCAGTTTTAGAGGCTGGAATGTACCAAGTTCCTGGGTTAGGATAGAGGGTTCCCCTGATTCACGTAGTTGCAGGGGCTGGTGAACCCAAGATCAGAAAGTCAAATGGCAGAGATCTTGCTTACAGGCTGCAAAGATGGATGAATTCCAAAATTGGCAGGCAAGATGGCAGGTAAGCTACTAGCTAAGTGCCAAGAACAGGAGGTCCATTGAACAGGAGCCAGCTGCAAAATCCAGAGTGAGCAAAAGCCCATGAGCCCTGCCAGAAAGTCCACTTATATTTGATGCAGCTCACACTCTCAAGGAAACTCCCTTTCAACTGATTGGTTACTCACAGCAGATGACTTCATGGAGGTGATCACATTATATCGTATCTCATCATGGAAGTGATCACATGATCATACTACTGTCAAACTACATCATAACTGCCAAATCACTGAGAATCTTGGTCCAGAAAATTTGACACACAACCTTAACCATCATAGTCCACCCCTTGCCAGTTTGGCACCTGTACATATCTCCTTAAACCATACGTAATCTCTGAATAAAAACAGTTATAAAGTCATACTTGTGCCTAACAAGATACAACAAACACACGTACAACTGAATACACTCTAGCCCTTTTTATACCTTATATCTTATAAGTGAAGAAAATGAAAATATTTGATGCACATAGATGAAGCAGAAATATTCGTAACAATTACAGTCCACATTTCTGCAACTGGTCACATGGTCGTAACTGGTATTTAGAACTACCTTCTTCCACCACCCATTCCGTATTTCCTTTGCCCTCGGCAAGCACCTCAGCTGGTCACAGGTCTTTGCTGGTGGGGTGACACAGCCTTCATTCCGGAGGGGTCTGGGCCATTAGTAGGCGTATTGGAATTGGGTTGCTGTAGTTTTGCATCGACTTTAATCACAGGACATAGTACTACTAAGAGACACCCTAAGGGATCTGCTGCATTCCAGACATACTCTTCTTTACCTCCATTTTGTAATATCAGTCCGATTTCCCCTAGGTAATCAGGGTCAACCACAGCAGCTAATATGGCAGCTCCCTTCTTTGCCTGTTGATCCAGAGGCATAAGGAGTCCAAAGTGTCCAGGTAGCACTCTTAACTTCCAGTTCAATGGAATCACTGAAGTATCTCTAGGTGGGAACATTCCTCCCTTTGGAACTAAGACCTCTAGACCCACAGACCATAAGGTGGTGGGGACAGAAAGTAAAAATTTTGCAAGTGGGTTACTAGGGGTAGTAGTGGATTAGGATAGACACTTCTGATTCATGTAGCCACAGGGACTGGGAAACCCAAGATCGGAAGGTCAGACAGCAGGGCTCCTGTTCACAGTTTGCAAAGATCAGTGAATCCCAAGACTGGCAGGCAAGATGGCAGGTAAGCTGCTAGTTCAAGTCCCAAGAACCAGGGGTCATTCGAACAGGAGCCAGCTGCAGGAGCCAGAGTGAGCAAAAGCCCATGAGCCTTGCCAGAAAGTCAACTTATATTTGATGCAAGTCACACCCCCAAGGAAACTCCCTTTTAACTGATGGGCTACTCACAGCAGATCCCATCATGGAGATGGTCACATTATATCAAATCTCAACATGGAAGTGATCATATCATCGAAGAACTGTCAAACTACATCGTAACTGCCAAACCACTGAGTATCATGGCCCAGTCAAGTTGATACACAACCTTTACAATCACTCTTGCAAAATTCTATCATGCAATCTCTGGCATCATTTCATTCACCAAGGCAACGTTTTCCAACTACCGATCCTTCTTCTTTCTTTCCAATTTTCGCATTCTAATCACCAGTAATTATTAATGCATCTTGATTCATGTTTGATAAATTTCAGACTAAAGAAGTTAGTAAAAATCTTCAATCTCCTCATCTTTGACATTAGTGGTTGGTGCATAAATTTGAATAATAGTTGTATTAACTGGTCTTCCTTGTAGGCATATGGATATTGTCCTATCACTGAAAGTATTATATTTCAAGATAGATCTTGAAATGTTCTTTTTGATGATGAATGCTACGCTGTTCCTCTTCAATTTGTCATTCCCAGCATGGTAGACCATATGACTATCCAAATCAAAATGGCCAATACCGGTCCATTTCAGCTTATTAATGCCTAGGATATCGATGTTTACGCATTCCATTTCAGTTTTGACAACTTTCAGTTTTCCTAGATTCATACTTCGTACATTCCATGTTCCGATGGTTAAAGGATGTTTGCAGCTGTTTCTTCTCATTTTGAGTTGTGCCACATCAGCAAATGAAGGTCGCAAAAGCTTGGCTCCATCCACATCATTATGGTCAACTCACTTTGAGGAGGCAGCTCTTCCTCAGTTGTATTTTGAGTGCTTTCCAACCTGAGAGGTTCATCTTACCACACTATAGCAGACAATCTTCCGCTGCTATTCATAAAGTTTTTACTGTCCAATTTTTTCAGAAGTAGACAGCCAGGCCTTTCTTCCTAGTCTGTCTTAGACTGGAAACTCCGCTGAAGCTTGTCCACCATGGGTCACCTGCTGGTATTTGAAATACCGATAGCATAGCTTCCAGCATCACAGCAACATGCAAGTCACCACAGTACAATAAACTGACAGATGCATGGAGCGTACTGACAACTAAAACCTAAAAAATAAACCCGCTGACATCAAGTTGATTCTGACCCATAGAGATCCTATAGGACACAGTAGAACTGCCCCACAGGGTTTCTTAAAGAGTGCTGGTAGATCAGAACTGCTGACCTTTTGGTTAGCACCTGAACTCTTAATCACTCACCACCAATGTTCCTATATTGATGACAGTGTTTGAAAATTATATCTAAGTGCTTTAAGGAGGAGAGGACATAGTACTTGAGAACTGTGTGATTGTTTTCTATGTTTTTAAGTCAACGATAAACAGTTTAGTAAACGAAGTTACCAAATGAAGTGTAGGGGTGTATTTCAAATGCCCCAGCACACAATTCTTTGTATTTAGTTAACAAATGTTGAATGAATGGTTAAGGAATACATGAAGGGTTCCTACCTCTGGTGGCACATAAAAATCTTCATAAATGTAAATTTATATTAAAATCTATGAATATATAACGTATATATACATGTATATAGTATATACGTGTGTGTGTGTGCGTGCACGTGTGGGTGCATGTGCAGGTTTCCTCTATGATAGCACTCATCACGCAGTGTTGCTGGAGTCTGTTTAATTGTCTCCCCCATCAATAGTGAAGCCCTCAGGAGCATGGTGGTTGTTATGTTAATCTATACATCCCCTGTACTCTGGATAAAGCCTGGTATATATTTCTTATTTGGTGAGTGCAGAATGAATAAATAAACTGTTCAATGTTTCCATGCGCTTATTGCCTGTTCTTGTATCTTCTTTTATGAATGTCTATTTTTGCTCTTTTAAATTGGGTTATTTGTCTTCTTACTATTTAATTATAGAAATTCTTTACATACCCTGGCTAGAAGTACTTTGTCAAGTATGTTTTGTAAATATTTTCTTCCAGTCTGTAGCTTGCTTATGCATTTTCTTAATTGTATCTTTTTTCTCTTAATAATTTTTATTGTGCTTTTTAAGTGAAAGTTTGCAAATCAAGTCAGTCTCTCACACAAAAACTATATACACCTTGCTACATACTCCCAATTACTCTCCGCCCAATGAGACAGCCCGCTACCTCCTTCCACTCTCTCTTTTTATATCCATTTTGCCAGCTTCGAACCCCCTCTACCCTCCCATCTCCCCTCCAGGCAGTAGATGCCAACAGAGTCTCAAGTGTCCACCTGATCCAAGGAGCTCACTCCTCACCAGCATCCCTCTCCAACCCATTGTCCAGTCCAGTCCATGTCTGACAAGTTGGCTTCGGGAATGGTTCCTGTCCTGGGCCAACAGAAGGTCTGGGGGCCATGACCACCGGGGTCCATTCTAGCCTCAATAAGACCATTAAGTCTGGTCTTTTTATGAGAATTTGGGGTCTGCATCCCACTGTTCTCCTGCTCCCTCAGGGATTCTCTGTTGTGTTCCCTGTCAGGGCAGTCATTGGTTGTGGCCGAGCACCATCTAGTTCTCCTGGCCTCAGGATGATGTAGTCTCTGGTTCATGTGGCCCTTTCTGTCTGTTGGGCTAGTAATTACCTTGTGTCTTTCGTATTCTTTATTCTCCTTTGATCCAGGTGGTTGAGACTCAATGATGCATCTTAGATGGCCGCTTGCTAGTGCTTAAGACCCCCAGACGCCACTCTTCAAAGTGGGATGCAGAATGTTTTCTTAATAGATTTTATTATGCCAGATGACTTAGATGTCCCCTGAAACCATGGTCCCCAAACCCCTGCCCCTGCTTCGCTGACCTTTGAAGCATTCAGTTTATTCAGGAAACTTAATTGCTTTTGGTTTAGTCCAGTCGTGCTGACCTCCCGTGTATTGAGTGTTACCCTTCCCTTCACCTAAAGTAGTTCTTATCTACTATCTAATTAGTGAATACCCCTTTCCCACCTTTCTTCCCTCTCCCACCTCGTAACCACAAAAGAATGTGTTCTTCTCACTTTAAACTATTTCTCGAGATCTTATAATAGTGGTCTTATACAATATTTGTCCTTTCGCAACTGATTAATTTCACTCAGCATAATACCTTCCAGGTTCCTCGATGTTATGAAATGTTTCAAAGATTCCTCACTGTTCTTTATCGATGCATAGTATTCCATTGTGTGAATATACCATAATTTATTTATCCATTCATCCATTGATGGACACCTTGGTTGCTTCCATCTTTTTGCTATTGTAAACAGTGCTGCAATAAACATGGGTGTACATATATCTGTTCGTGTAGAGGCTCTTATTTCTCTAGGATATATTCCAAGGAGTGGGATTGCTGGGTCTATTCCTAGCTTTTTAAGGAAGCGCCAAATTGATTTCCAAAGTGGTTGTACCATTTTACATTCCCACCGGCAGTGTAGAAGTGTTCCAATCTCTCCGCAGCCTCTCCAATATTTATTATTTTGTGTTTTTTGGATTAATGCCAGCCTTGTTGGAGTAAGATGGAATCTCATCATAGTTTGGATTTGCATTTCTCTAATGGCTAACGATCAAGAGCATTTCCTCATGTATCTGTTAGCTGCCTGAAAGTCTTCTTTACTGAAGTGCCTGTTCATATCCTTTGCCCATTTTTTTAATTGGGTTGTTTATCTTTTTGTGGTTGAGTTTTAGCAGAATCATGTAGATTTTGGAGATCAGGCACTGGTTGGAGATGTCATAGCTGAAAATTTTTTCCCAATCTGCAGGTGGTCTTTTTACTCTTTTGGTGAAGTCTTTAGATGAGCATAGGTGTTTGATTTTTAGGAGCTCCCAGTTATCTGGTTTCTCATCGGCATTTTTAGTAATGTTTTGTATTCTGTTTATGCTATGTATTAGGGCTCCTAACATTGTTCTACTTTTTCTTCCATGATCTTTATCACTTTAGACTTTATGTTTAGGTTTTTGATCCATTTGGAGTTAGTTTTTGTGCATGGTGTGAGGTATGGATCCTGTTTCATTCTTTTGCAAATGGATATCCAGTTATGCCAGCACCATTTGTTAAAAAGACTATCTTTTCCCCAATTAACTGACACTGGGCCTTTGTCAAATATCAGCTGCTCATATGTGAATGGATTTATATCTGGATTCTCAATTCTGTTCCTTTGGTCTATGTGCCTGTTGTTGTACCAGTACCAGGCTGTTTTGACTACTGTGGCTGTATGATATGTTCTGAAATCAGGTAGAGTGAGGCCTCCCACTTTCTTCTTTTTTTTCAGTAATGCTTTGCTTATCCGAGGCTTCTTTCCCTTCCATATGAAGTTGGTGATTTGTTTCATCATCTCATTAAAAAATGTCATTGTGTTTTGGATAGGAATTGTATTGTATCTATAGATGGCTTTTGGTAGAATACACATTTTTACAATGTTAAGTCTTCCTGTCCATGAGCAAGGTATGTTTTTCCACTTATGTAGGTCCCTTTTGGTTTCTTGCAGTAGTACCTTGTAGTTTTCTTTGTGTAGGTCTTTTATGTCTCTGGTCGGATTTATTCCTAAGTATTTTATCTTCTTGGGGGCTGCTGTGAATGGTATTGATTTGGTGATTTCCTCTTCGATGTTCTTTTTGTTGATGTAGAGGAATCCAACTGATTTTTGTATGTTTATCTTGTAACCTGATACTCTGCTGAACTCTTCTATTAGTTTCAGTAGTTTTCTAGAGGATTCCTTAGGGTTTTCTGTGCATAAGATCATGTCGTCTGCAAATAGAGATAAGTTTACTTCTTCCTTGCCAATCTGGATACCCTTTATTTCTTTATCTAGCCTAATTGCTTTGGCTAGGACCTCCAGCACAATGTTGAATAAGAGTGGTGATAAAGGGCATCCTTGTCTGGCTCCCTTTCGCATGGGAAATGCTTTCAGGCTCTCTCCATTTAGGATGATGTTGGCTGTTGGCTTTGTGTAAATGCCCTTTATTATGCTGAGGAATTGTCCTTCTCTTCCTACTTTGCTGAGAGTTTTTATCATGAATGGGTGTTGGACTTTGTCAAATGCCTTTTCTGCATCAATTGATAAAATCATGTGATTCTTGACTTTTGTTTTATTTATATGGTGGATTACATTAATTGTTTTTCTAGTATTGAACCATCCTTGCATACCTGGTATAAATGCCACCTGGTCATGATGGATTATTTTTTTGATATGTTGTTGAATTCTATTGGCTAGAATTTTGTTGAGGATTTTTGCACCTATGTTCATGAGGGATATATGTCTGTAATTTTCTTTTTTTGTGCTGTCTTTAGCTGGTTTTGGTATCAGGGACATGGTGGCTTCATAGAATGAGTTAGGGAGTATTCCGTCCTTTTCTATGCTTTGAAATACCTTTAGTAGTAGTGGTGTTAACTCTTCTCCGAATGTTTGGTAGAGCTCTGCTGTGAAGCTGTCCTGGCCAGGGCTTTTTTTTTGATGGGAGTTTTTTGATTATCTTTTCAATCTCTTTTTTTGTTATGGGTCTATTTAGTTGTTCTACTTCTGTTTGGGTTCGTTTAGGTAGGTAGTGTGTTTCTAGGAATTCATCCGTTTCTTCTAGGTTTTCAAATTTGTTAAAGTACAATTTTTCATAGTAATCTGATATGATTCTTTTAATTTCACTTGGGTCTGCTGTGATACGGTCCCTCTCATTTCTTATTCAGGTTATTTGTTTCCTTTCCTGTATTTCTTTAGTCAGTCTGGCCAATGGTTTATCCATTTTGTTAATTTTTTCAAAGAACCAGCTTTTGGCCTTGTTAACTCTTGCAATTGTTTTTCTGTTCTCTAATTCATTTAATTCTGCTCTAATTTTTATTATTTGTTTTCTTCTGGTGCCTGACGGTTTCTTTTGTTACTCTCTTTCTATTTGTTCAAGTTGTAGGGACAGTTCTTTGATTTTGGCCCTTTCTTCTTTTTGTATGTGTGCATTTATTGATATAAATTGACCTTCGAGCGCTGTTTTCGCTGTGTCCCAAAGGTTCTGATAGGAAGTGTTTTCAGTCTTTTTGCATCCTATGAATTTCTTTATTCCCTCCTTAATGTCTTCTATAACCCAGTCTTTTTTCAGGAGGGTATTGTTCAGTTTCCAAGTATTCGATTTCTTTTCCCAGCTTTTTCTGTTATTGATTTCTACTTTTATGGCCTTATGGCCTGAGAAGATGCTTTGTGATATTTAGATGTTTTGGATTTTGCAAAGGCTTGTTTTAAGATCTAATATGTGATCTATTCTGCAGAATGTCCCTTGTGTACTAGAAAAGAAAGTATAATTTGCAGCTGTTGGGTGGAGTGTTCTGTATAGGTCTATGAGGTCAAGTTAGTTGATTGTAGCAATTAGTTCTTCAGCGTCTCTATTGAGCTTCTTACTGAATGTCCTAGCCTTCTCCAAAAGTGGTGTGTTGAAGTCTCCTACTGTAATTGTGGAGGCGTCTATCCCACTTTTCAGTTCTGTTGAAGTTTGTTTTATGTATCTTGCAGCCCTGTCATTGGGTGCATAAATATTTGGTATGGTTATATCTTTCTGGTAAATTGTCCCTTTAATCATTTTGTAGTGTCCTTCTTTATCCTTTGTGGTGGATTTAACTTTAAAGTCTATTTTGTCAGAAACTAATATTGCCACTCCTGCTCTTTTTTGATTGTTGTTTGCTTGATATATTTTTTTCCATCCTTTGAGTTTTAGTTTACTTGTGTCTCTAAGTCTAAGGTGTGTCTCTTGTAGGCAGCATATAGACAGATCGTGCTTTTTATCTAATCTGCAACTCTCTGTTTCTTTATTGGTGCATTTAGTCTAATTACATTCAGCGTAATTATAGATAAGTTTAGTGCTGTCATTTTGATGCCTTTTTGTGTGTGTTGTTGACAATTTCATTTTTCCACTTACTTTTTTGTGCTGAGAAGTTTTTCTTTGTAAATTGTGTGTTCCTCATTTTCATAGTAGTTGAATTTATTTTTGCTGAGTCATTATGTTTATCTTGGTTTTTATTTTGAAGTATGGAATTGTTAGACCTCTTTGTGGTTACCTTAATATTTACCCCTATTTTCCTAAGTAAAAACCTAACTTGTATCGTCCTATATCTCCCTGGTTTCCTCTCCATATGGAAGATCTATGCCACCTGTATTTTGTCCCTCTTTTTTGATTATTGTAATCTTTTATATAATGACATCAATGATTCCCTGTTTTGAGCATTTTTTAAAATTAATCTTATTTTGTTTTTGTGATTTCCCTATCTGAGTTGATATCAGGATGCTCTGTTCAATGCGCTTGTCTTCTGTTGGTGTCTGATATTATCGATTTTCTGACCAAAGAATTTCCTTTAGCAATTCTTGTAGCTTTGGTTTGGTTTTTGCAAATTCTTTAAGCTTGCGTGTACCTGTAAATGTCTTAATTTCACCTTCATATTTGAGAGAGAGTTTTGCTGGATATATGATTCTTGACTGGCAGTTTTTCTCCTTCAGTGCTCCATATATGTCATCTGATTGCCTTCTTGCTTGCATGGTTTCTGCCAAGTAGTCTGAACTTATTCTTATTCCTTCTCCTTTGTATGTGACTTTTCGTTTATCCCTGGCTGCTTTTAAAATTTTCTCTTTATCTTTGGTTTTGGCAAGTTTGATGATAATATGTCTTGGTGATTTTCTTTTGGGATCTATCTTGTATGGGGTTCAATGAGCATATCTATCCTTTCATCTTTCACGATGCCAGGAAAGTTTTCTGCCAACAGATCTTCAACTATTCTCTCTGTATTTGCTGTTATCCCTCCCTGTTCTGGGACTCCAATCACATGCAAGTTATTCTTCTTGATAGAACCCCACATGATTCTTAGGCTTTCTTCATTTTTTAAAGTTCTTTTACCTGATTTTTCTTCAAATATATTGGTGTCAATTGTCTTATCCTCCATCTCCCCAACTCTGCATTCTAATTCCTCAATCCTGCTCCTCTGGCTTCCTATTGAGCTGTCTAATTCTGTAATTTTATTGTTAATCTTTTGAGTTTCTCAATGCTGTCTCTCTCTGGATTCTTGCAGCTTATTAAATTTTTCACCATGTGCTTGAATAATCTCTTTGATTTCTTCAACTGCTTTATCTGTGTGTTCCTTGGTTTTTTCTGTAGATTGCCTTATTTCATTTTTGAGGCCATCCCTGATGTCTTGAAGCATTCTGTATATTAGTTTTTTATATTCTACATGTGGCAATTCCAGGAATGTATCTTCATCTGGGAAAGATTTTGATTCTTTAATCCGGGGATTCGTAGAAGCAATCATGGTCTGCTTCTTTATGTGATTTGATATCGACTGCTGTCTCCGAGCCATCTATAAGATATTGTAATGATTTGTTTATATTTGCTCACTGAGTCTTACCTTCTTGTTTTGTTTTGTTTCAATACACCCAGATGGACTACTAGGTTGTGCTAACTTGATTTTTGTAGCCTTTGAATCACTTATGTCCTGTTACCAGCTGATTTGAGCTGTTACCAGGTATATGAGCCTATGAGTCTATTCACTATTCTTGAATAGAATCAGCTCAGTGTCCTGATATTGGGTCACCTAGCGTGTGGGGAAGGCTCTCACCTATTAACTTAGAAGAGTAGTGGTGATGGTTGTATGCACCAGTTTCTAGTAGTGGCAGGGGGTTACACTCCAAGGAGTGCAGGATGCTGACAGCCTTCCCCCAAGTGCCAGTGAGGTAGGTGTGTCTCTATTCTCTAGAGCATTCTGGTGGGTGGGCTCTGCAGCTGTACCTTAGGCACCCAATTCTTGTATCTCTAAAGATTCGTAGGTGTCACTATCCTCAGACCCCTTTAGCAGGTGGCTAGGTGGTGTGGATGGAGCCTCAGCCCTCGGTTCCCTGCTGTGGATCAGTGAGGGCTCTGTTTAATAGTTAGAGAGGTATCTGACCTCCAAAACTTGCCTTTCCACTGCTCAGCTAAAACAATCACAGTCAGATCTCTATCAGAATTGCCTTTGCATTATAATAGCCACCTGGTTCCCTGTAGGGTGAAAGCCAAAGACTGTGGCTCTCTTATGCCTGGATGGAGCTGGTTCTGTATTGTTATCCCAGTTTAGGGGAGTCAGGGAAGGATTTTTCCCCAGATTGTTAATTGCTGCTTTTCTCAGACTAGGAGAATGGGTTAGGAAAAAAAAAAAAAAAAAAACTCACAGAGGACTTCACTCTCTGGACCAGGGAATTTCAATGTTAATGAAGCCAGCTGTGGCAGGGAGGGGAGGGATCAGATAGACAGGAGAGAGTAGCATGCAGCAAGACAGACAAACTTACTTATATGGTTTGGTGAGGACTGTTTTATCTGAGATTCCAAAGGGGTGTGTAGCCTGTGTGTGCTGGCTTGGTCCCAGGAGAGATTGCCCCAGAGGGTTAGGGCTGCGTCCTGTGCTTGCCCTGTCTCAGGAAGCTGTGATTAGCCTCGCCGTGCTTAGTCCAAAGCCCAGGGCCAAGGTCTCCTGGCTGGGACACTGGGCTCCAGGCTCTGAAACCAGTCACTGCTTCCCTGTGGTTTCTCATTCCCCTGTCAGCTGCATCAGTGTGCAGCCTGTGTGCCCTGGCTGGGTCCCCACTGGGATTGTTCAAGGGGTTAGGGCTATGTCCCATGCTTGCCCCATCTCAGGAAGCTGTGATCAGCCCCACTGCACTTATTCCGAAGCCCAGCACCGAGGCCTTCTGGCTGGGACTCTGTGCTCCAGGCTCCAAAACCAGTCGTTGCTTCCTCGTGGTTTCTTGTTCCCCTGTCAGCCGTGTCGGTGTGCAGCCTGCATGCACTGAATGGGTCCCCGCTGTGGTTGCTCCAGGGGGTTAGGGCTGTGTTCTGTGCTTCCCCCGTCTCAGGAAGCTGCGATCAGCCCCACCACTCTGGCACCAAGGAACTGCAAGGACTCGAGGCTGTGGCGCAGCATGCCGTCTCCGGAGACGGTTGCTTCTTCAGTGCACTGCTTTTCACTCCGCTGTTACTCAGGTCAACTCCTTAGTTCTGTGTTTGATGGCCAGAGTTCGTAGATAGTCATGTATGTAATCGATTCACTTGTTTTTTCAAGTCTTTGTTGCAAGAGGGATCAGCGGAAGCTTCTACCTAGTCAGCCGTCTTGGTCTCCTCTTAATTGTATCTTTGAATGAACAGAAATTTTCAATTTTAAAGAAATCCAGTTTATCAAATTTTTTATTTGTGATTTTGCTTTTTGTGACCTAAGAAACTTTTACCTACTCCCACATCATGAAGACGCTCTTCTTTATTTGCCTTCAAAATCTTTATAATTTCACCTTCCCATTTACTAGAAGTAATGTTAAGGTGCATGGACAAATATTTTTTAATATGTTTTTTATTTTTATGGTTACTTTCGATTTATAGCCAGTGATACTGGTTTTCCATCTGTGGAATCAATGTGCAAGTTCCTTTTTAAAAGAAATTTATTAAAGCTAAAAAAATGAGAATGAAAGACTTAATAGAACAAATGGTTGTTGTTGTTTGCCATTGAGTCGATTCTGACTCATAACAACTCCACGTGATAGAGTAGAACTGCCTCATAGGGTTTTGTAGGCCGTAATCTTTACTGGAGCCAGGTATTTCTCCCGTGGAACCACTGGTGTGTTTGAACAGTTGACTTTTTGGTTAGCAGCTCAGTGCTTAACCAATGCACCACCAGCATTCCTTAGAAAGAAAGGCAAAAATCATGGAGATGATGAAGTTGTGTGGCAAGAAGCCTTAGCTTTTGATGACTTGTGGTGGTGAATTGAAATGTGTCCCCCTAAAAAAAAGTGTGTCGGCTTGGCTGGTCCATGATTCTCAGTGTTGTATGATTGTCCACCATTTTGTCATCTGATGTGATTTTCCCATCTGTTGTGGATCCTACCTCTGTGATATTGATGGGGTGGGATTGGGATGCATCTTGGCTCAATCTCTTTTGGGATGTGGGGGAGAAAGGTAAGCAGAAAGACATGGATACCTCATACCACCAAGAAACCAGAGCCCAGAGAACAGCACATCCTTTGGAGCCAGGGTCTCTGTGCTGAGAAGCTCCTCTACTGGGGAGGATTGATGACAGGGACCCTCCCCCAGAGCCAACAGAGAGAGAAGGCCTTCCCCTAGAGCTGGCCCTGAGTTTGGACTTTTAGCCTCTTAGACTGTGAGAGAATAAATTTCTCTTTGTTAAGGCCATCCACTTATGGTATTTCTGTTATAGCAGTACTACCTAATTAAGACATGAGCCTATACAACAATTGATTTTTTTATTGGTAACTGAAATGGCTCTTTTATTAATTGTGGCAATGATTATGATCTAGGCATGGATTCCTTCATACCTAATTCTTTAGCTCAGATCTAGCCCAGGCTAATACAGTTTCCATGGATTAACAACTCCCAATGATCCAGGACACTGGACAAAAGAAAAGGCAGAGATAATTCAAAACCAGCGATACCGTGTCTCTGTAGGCTAAAAGACCTGGTGATCTGCTCCCATAAAGATATCAACCTAGGAAACCCTTTGGGGCAGTTCTACTACGCCCTATAGGGTTGCTATGAGTCAGAATCAACTTGATGGCACACAGCAGCAGCAACAACAAGGATTGTAGAACTCTTTCAGAGTGCCTTCTATAACATACGTGCCATATGGTCATTTGGACACTTGAGCAAGGAGAAAGGTTTGTTGATTTACTTCCTTTTCCTTACTATCTCCCTCTCTTCCTTCTTTTCTTTCCTTTTCCTCTTCTTTGTTCTTTCTTTCCTACCTTTCTTCTCTTTATTTCTTTTTTTGCTAAAAATAAACATAAAAAGAAGTCATAATTCATTACCGCACTGCAGTGGAAATTCTTCCATACCCCATGGGATGAGTTCACACTTTGAAGATGGTAGATTTAGACTACCAATAGGAAGGAAATTGCTACTGTTGAAAAAAAACTAGCAGCGTAACCCAAAAAGAATTTAGATTTTCCAGCGTTCTTTAGTAAAAATGTTCAAGGTTTCGAATGGTTTATAACCTTCATTACTTTATTAGCATGGATGATGGGGTATTGGCAGTGTAGAATTTGAACATTTGTCATATACATGAGACAATAGCTGGCAAGATTTATAATTATAATTCTATTCTTACTTATCTAAAGAGAGAGTCTAAAATTTTATACTTAATAAAAGCCATAATTATAATATTATGATTATGCAATTACTACTTTCATTAACCAATTAGATGATTGGACCCATAGAGAAGAAATGTAACCTTGAGTCCTTAAACTTCAACCACTGGGCAGGGAGGCTTCGAGCATCTTCTTCTAGGTCATGTCTGACCACTGTTGCTTCTTCTCTGTTATCTTCTTTCTTGAATTTTGTTTTCATTTTGCTTGAATGTCTCCCTTTTTAGTTACTTTAAGGTTCTGTATTTTATTCCACAGTAACCGTAAAAGCATTCAATAAGCATGTGAGATCTTTATCCTTTCCAGGATAAAGATAAGATTCAAGTGTTGCACAGCCCTCTTCTGCTGGCCATACTTCTTGCCTTGATTTTCCATCGGACAGTAGCACGCTCTCATTACAGGGGTAATCTAAAATTCATACTTGTTGGCTTAAAAACATTAAAGCAAACCATTCACATATATTATGGGTTGAACCGTGTCCCCCACAAAAGTTATGTTGAAGTCCTAACCCCTAATACAGGTTAATGTGAACTTGTTTAGAAATTAAAAAAAAAAAAAAAAGAAGAAGCAAGTTGCCAACGAGTCAACTCCAACTCATGGCGACCCCACAGAGTTTTCAATAAATAATTTTTTGGAAATTGTTGTTGTTGTTAGGTGCCTTTGAGTCAGTTCTGACTCATAGTGGCTCTATGCACAACAGAACGAAATACTGCCTTATCCTGTGCCATCCTCACAATTTTTGCTATGCTTGAGCCCATTGTTGCAGCCACTGTATCAATCCTTCTCGTTGATGGTCCTCTTCTTTTTTGCTGACCTTCTATCTTACCAAGTGTGATGTCCTACTCCAGGGACTGATTCCTCCTGATAACATTTCCAAAGTATGTGAGACACAGTCTCGCCATCCTTGCTTCCAAGGAGCATTCTGGTTGTATGTCTTCCAAGACAGATTTGTTTGTTCTTTCGGAAGTCCGTGGTATATTCAATATTCTTTGCCAACACCACAATTCTAAGGCATCAATTCTTCTTCAGTCTTCCTTATTGATTGTCCAGCTTTCACATGCATATGCAGCAATTGAAAACACCATGGCTTGGGTCAGGTACACCTTAGTCCTCAAGGGTGACATCTTTGCCTTTTAACACTTTAGAGGGAGGAGCACACTCAACATTTCTCAAGCTGAAAGAACTGAAGAAAAAATTCAAGCTTCAAGTTTCAATACTGAAGGATTCTACGGGGAAAATATTAAACGACGCAGGAAGCATCAAAAAAAGATGGGAGAGATCCACAGAGTTACTACACCAAAAATAATTGGTCAACATTCAAACATTTCAGGAGTTAACACGTGATCAGGAACCGATGGTACTGAAGGAAGAAGTGCAAGCTGCACTGAAGGCATTGGTGAAAAACAAGGCTCCGGGAATTGACAGAATACCAATTGAGATGTTTCAGCAAAGGGATGTAGCACTGGAAGTGCTCACTTGTCTATCCCAAGAAATTTGGAAGACAGCTACCTAGCCAACCAACTGGAAGAGATCCATATTTATGCTTATTCCCAAGGAATGTGATCCAACCAAACACGGAAATTATTGAACAGTATCATTAATATCACATGTAAGCAAAATTTTGCTGAAGATCATTCAAAAGTGGCTGTAGCAGTATATCAACAGGGAACTCCCAGAAACTCAAGACATATTTAGAAGAAGATGTGGAACCAGGGATTCCATTGCTAATGTCAGATGGATCCTGGCTGAAAGCAGAGAATACCAGAAATATGTTTACCCATGTTCTATTGACTACGCTAAGGCATTCAACTGTGTAGAGCATAACAAATTGTGGATAACAATGTGGAGAATGAGAATTCTGGAACATTTAATTGTGCTCATGAGGAATCTGTACATGGATCAAGAGGCAGTCATAGGGTTGTATCCTTTCACCATACCTATTCAGTCTGTATGCTGAGCAAATAATCTGAGAAGATGGACTATATGAAGAAGAACGGGGCATCAGGATTGGAGGAAGACACATTAACAACCTTTGTTATGTAGATGACACAACCTTGCTTGCTGAAAGTGAAGAGGACTTGAAGCACTTACTAATGAAGATCAAAGACCACAGCCTTCAGTATGGATTGCACCTCAATGTAAAGAAAATAAAAATCCTCACAATTGGACCAGTTAGCAACATCATGATAAACGGAGAAAAGATTGAGCCATGGAAAAGGACTTCATTTTACTTGGATCCATAATCAACAGCCATGGAAGCAGCAGTCAAGAAATCAAAAGACACATTGCATTGGGCAAATCAGCTACAAGAGATCTTTTTTGGGAAATACTTACCAAAAAAACAAAACAAAACAAAACACCAAATCCATTACCTTTTAGTCAACTCCAAGTCATAGGACAGAGTAGAACTGCCCCATAGGGTTTCCAAGATTGTAAATCTTTACAGATGCTAACAGCCACATCTTTCTCCCAAGGAGTGCCTGGTAGGTTCATACTGACAACCTTTTGGTTAGCAGCTAAGCACTTTAACCACTGAACCACCAGGGCTCTTCTGAAAATGCATAGCCAGGCCTTTCTTCTGAGGTGCCTCTGGGTAGACTCAAACCTCCAACCTTTCAGTTAGCAGCCAAGTGCGTTAACTATTTGCATCGCCCAGGGACATCTGTTTGAAATAGTCTTAGAAGATGTTACCAGTTAACTTGAGGTCACACTGGAGTAGGATGGGCCCTAATCCAATATGACTGGTGTCCTTACAAAAGAGAAGAGACAGAGAGAGGGAAGATGGCCAAGTGAAGACGGAGTCAGAGATTGGAGTGATTTATCTACAAGCAAAGGAATGCCAAGGATTTCAGGGAACCACCAGAAGCTGGGAAGAGGCAAGGAAGAACCTTCTTCTAAAGTCTTCAGAGAGACCATGACCCTGCGGACACCATGACTCCAGTACTGCAAGACAATACATTTCAGTTGTTTTCATCCTCCCAATTTGTGGTACTTTGTTATGGTAGCCATGGGAAACTAAAACAATAAACTTTAGTAACCATTGGAGACCAGGAATTACTTGCAACGAAGCTCACCCTGCCATCCTGTGCCACTGGGCTGAGAAACTCCAGCATTGAGATCCTTGCTCATGGCCTCTTATTCTCTGTCTCAGCACCAAATATTCCTGAGATTTATCCTTGTATGTCAACCTGAGTTCGCCCATCTCTCTCCACCTTCACACCCAATTGTTACAACTGAAAGTTTTCATCTCCTAATTTGTTGTTTTTTTTTTAAACAGTACTTTATGGAGGTATAATTAACTTACAGGAAAATGCACGAATCTTAAATGTACAGCTTGACAATATTTTACATATACATATACCACCCAGATCCAGATATAGAACATGTCTATCACCCTAGAAAGTTTCCTGATGCTCCTTTCCAGTTAACACCCTACCCCAAGGTAATCGCTGTTCTGATTTCTATTACTGTTGCGGTGTTTGGCGTATGGGCATGTTTCAAAACTTTATTTAAATAGATTCAGACCTATGTACTCTCTTGTGCCTGGCTTCTTCTACTCAACATAATGTTTTTCAGATTTATCCATGCTGTTGTGGGTATCAGTAGTGTTCTTTTCCATTGATGTGTTTCATTTTATAAATATACAGAAATTTGTTTCTCTATTCTTCTGCAGATGGACATTTGGATTGTCCCTACTTTTGGCTATTATGAATAAAACTACTGTTTTAGAAAGCATTACATCATTGACTTCTAGAATCCATGTTTGTTGTAGAGAACTTTTAGTGCCAAAAGTCATAGTTGGAAAAATCAACTCACTCTCTGGCCATGTTTTGTTGGATCATAGATGGTGCCCAAACTATGTCCAGACATAAGCAGCTCCAAATCTCTGAGACTGTGTGGGGCATAAATCTCTGTTTATCAGGGACGCTCCACATTGCGTGGTGGAGAGCTGGCTCAATCTCATGCCCCTTTGTGGGAAGTGCATATTCTAAATGACTCAGGTTATCTCCTGAACCTCAACTCTTCATGATCATTCATCACAGAAGCACCAGGGTACAGAGAGACTGTAGCACTGGGGAAATGTACTGTGCTACCTCTTATTCCCTTTTATCTTGGCATTAAACTTCCAATTCCAAAATGAATCTCTGGGTGCATCTGCTACAGACAACTTAAAGGAAACAGATCAGTGGAGTGAGATATAATGACCAAAGTTATAGTTTATAATTCACTTCTGTTTAGTATTAGGTTTTCAAAGATGGCAATACATCTCTCCTTGCTTTGCAAAACACAGAGTTATTTATCAGTGTCCTTGCTAACGATCAACTGGTATTTGTTTCCCTCTGATGTCTGCATTAGATCCACCTGTTGAGGGTATCTTGTTAAAAATTCAGGCTTCTGTGTTCCACTGGATACGTAATTAACCAAAATCTCTGGGGGTGAGGCCCTGGAAATCTGCATTTTGACAGGCTTCTCAGGTGGCCCTTACTCAATTGAAGCTTGAGAACTGCTGTAATACAGGTAGCTTTCTTCAAAGGTTTTGTGTGTGTGTGTGTGTGTGTGTGAAGTGCCTATGCAAAACCCTTTGGGTTTTGGAAGGAGCTCTGGTGGCACAAACAATGAAGTGCTCAGCTGCTAACCAAAAGAAAGGTTGGTGGTTGGAACTCACCCAGTGGCTCCATGGGAGAAAGACCTGGTTATCTGCTCCCTTAAAGATTACGGCCAAGAAAACCCTATAGGGCAGTTACACTCTGTCACATGGGGTCATTATGAGTCAGAATCGACTCGACGACTCCTAACAGCAGCAACAACAACATGGGTTTTGGGGTATTTTTTTTAAAAGAGGAGGGGTCTATCCATTGCCTAGAGAGGAGGGTAGGATCAGCCTTATATATTCAAGAGCTGAAAGGATGCTCTGAGGCATTCCCCCAGGAATGGGAGAGGAAATGTGTCGTCAGTTCCATCAGGGACCAATTCCTGCTGAGCCCACACAGAAAATTCCCTTTGAGGAGGGAGGACCTCAGGAGAGGATGTACACAAGAGTGCCTACAAGGGCTGAGTTCAAAGACTTCAGAGTATAATGAAGGGCTCCGTGGGTCAAGGCTGGCATCAAAGGAACAGACAGGAGTGACTTTTCTTCAAAGGGCCCATATGTCTGGGGTAGGGAATTGGGCAAGCAAGAACCCACTTCCACTGGCAGCAGCCACACTTGACACACAGGCCCCAGGCAGGGCTGATATTGACCTGTGCAGGCAGGTGTGGCTATATGGGTTGCCAACATATGAAAATATTTTTGTGCTGGCTGATCGATAGCCATTGTCTCAGTCCCTCCTATACCCTGACCACTCAGCTCAACCTCCCCCCCAATATCCTTAATGCCAGGCATGGCAAGGGTCCCAGGACCCTGCAATGGCACAATGGCTGCCTTGTTTTCTGATTAGTTGATGCCCATGTTATCCTGATGGTTAAGTATTTTGGATCATACCTGTAGTGGGTGGCTCATTTCTGACAGCGACATCAAGTAGTAGCCTGGAACAACTAAAAAAAAAAAAATTTTTTTTTTTTTTTTTTTTTACTACACCCCTGTAATTTCTGGATTGAGAAACCAGGACTCTTCCTGTTGCGAGTCTAGCAGACCTCATTTCTGGATTCCAAGGTCCCTTCAGGACATGCCAAGGGAGAGAGAGAGCCCCAAGAGACAGATACCAGACTTCCTGCCAGTCTTGGTATGTAGGGCTGGGAGCCGGTCCTAATTTGATTTCAGAAATAAAGACATACGACACTGCTGCTATCCCAGGGATCATAAGGCAATTCATACTGGTTAGAAAGCAGAAGGAATTATTATTACTATTTTAAATTAAATTACTCTGTATGTCACAGAAAGGTTGTGTTACTGAAAATAAATTGTCAGGAAACCATGGTTTTCCTGGCCCCCTTGAAGTTCAGACCACTAGAAGGAACATTCCAAAAGGGTTTTTTTTTTTTTTTTTTTTTTTTCTGTTTTTTTCACTGATATCCCAAGTACCTAGGACAGTACCTAGAACATGGTTAAAAATAATAATAAAAATAGTTGACCCATGTGGCTCAGAGTGGAATTGTGCTCCGTGGGATTTTCAATGGCTGATTTTTTATAGGTAGATCACCAGGCCTTTTTTCTGTGGTGCCTCTGGGTGGACTCAAACCTCCAACCTTTTGGTTAACAGCCAAGCATGTTAACTATTTGCACCACCCAGGGACTTTTTGGCACATAGTAGGTGCTCAATAAGTGTTTGTGGAATGAAGCCACAATTTCAAGAGTTTCTAAGTTTTGTATTTTTGTGTCAGCAGAGGCCAGAAGAAATTAACAGGAGATATTTATGTATTTATTCATTCAGAATCTCTGCCCTTTTGAACCGTGGGATCCTCAGCTGAGACTTAAAAGTCAGTGGTTTCAATTTGCAACCTCTGCTCTTGAGGCAAGCTCATTTATTAAGCCGTGGCACCCTATAGAGTTAACCAAAAAAAATTAGCATCTCCACAGTATTCCTGGTTGGTAATTTAGCTCTCTGAGTGAGGTTCTCATTATAAGCTCATCCAGACTTACTGCTGCTCTTAGGGGCCAAAGTGATTTATTGGTGCAGTAAAATCCTTTGGTCCCCAGCTCCTGTTGTCAGATCTCTTCTTGGGATTTCACTTGTTTTGCATTTTCTCTTTGCTTCCCTGAGCCTCATTAGACACTGCCTTAATTTTTTTTAAACATTCATTCCCAGCTGGCTATGCTTAACCTTTTCTCTGTGCCCTCAACAGCCAACCCTCAAAGCAAAACACTCAGACAGAGCTGGCAGGCCATTTAAATACAGTGGGTTTTAGTTGCATTAAGAAGATCACATTAAATTAAAACAAACAAACAAACCTCCTTTAATGATGGTTTACCTGAACATTAACTAGTAGTAGCTAATCATGATATTGTTGTTGTTGGGTACTCATTGAGTAGAGTCCGACTCATGACGACCCTAAGTGTTAGAGAGTAGAACTATTCCATGGGGTTTTCTAGGCTGTAATCTCTATAGAAGCAGATTACCAGGTCCTTCTCTCATGGAGCCTCTGGGTAGCTTTGAACCATCAATCTTTCAGTAAGCAGCTGAGTGCTTAATTGTTGTACCACCAGAGCTCTTCGACCTTGATATTAATAGTAGTAATTTCTGGAGCATCTACCATGGAGCCAGCCAAGTACTTTACATACGTAGGTTAACGTTCATGTCGGTAATAAGAGGGAAACAGGTTAAGAGAGATTGTCGTGCTCAGCGGAAGAGAGCAAAATGATAAATCCTGATGTAGAAAGATGCCTACAATATATTCAGTGGAAAAAGGCAAGTTTCACAACAGCATGTTTTACTTAATCTCATTTTAATAAAAACGTATATGTATAAAATTTTTTTTTCTATATATATACATATGCACTTACACATGTTTGTAAATGTATAAGAAAAATGTGTGGAGATCTGTGCAACCTTGGGCAAGTTACCCACCATCTCTAAGCCTTAGTTTTCGTGTCTGTAAGGTTGGAGTTCCTGGGTGGCGCAAATGGTCAAGAACTGGACTACTAGCTGAAAGGCTGGCTGTTTGAACCCACCCGGAGGCGCCGTGGAAAAAAGGCCTGGTGATCTGCTCCTGAAAGCTCACAACCTTGAAAACCCTATGGAGCAGTTCCACTCTGCACATGTGGGGTCGCCACGCATCGGAATCGACTAGATGGCAACTAGCAACAACCACAACAAAGTAGGAGTATTTAAAGTACCCATCACATAGGAAGGATACGAAGAACAAATGAAATGGTCTGTATAAAGTGTTTATCACAGTGCCCGACACAAAAATGAGCCCTAGATCCATTTTTTTTTTAAACTTTATGGTGATAAAGCATATATAACAAAAGATTTGCCATTTTAGCCATTTTTAAGCATGCAATTCAGTGGCAGTAATTGCATTCACCATGTGGTGCTACCTCGCCACTCTCCATTTCCAAAAATTTTACATCACCCCAAACAGAAACTCAGTGCCCCTTCAGCAATAGCTCCCGTTTCTTCCTCCCTCCAGTCCCTGGTAAACACTAATAAACTTTTGTCTCTGCATTTGTCTATTCTAGATATTTCGTATACGTAGGATCATACAATATTTGTCCTTTTATGTCTGCCTTATTTCACTCAGTATAATGTTTTCAAGGTTCATGCATGTCGTAGCATGTATCAGAACTTCATTCCTCTTTATGGCTGAGTGCTATTCCATCGTATGGGTAGACCACATTCATCTGTTGATGGGCACTTACGTTGTTTCCACCTCTTGGTTACTATAAACAGTGAACACTGGTATACAAGTCTGTGCTTGAATCCCCCCTTTCAAACTTTCCGAGTATATACCAAGAAGTGGAATTGCTGGGTCATATGGTAGTTCTGTGTTTAGCTTTTTAAGGAACCACCAAACTGTTTTCCACAGCAGCTGCACCATTTTTTGATCCCACCAGTAACTGCACGAGGTTTCCAATTACTCCACATCCTTGCCAACACTTATTATTTTCTGTTTTTCCTCATAATAACCATCCTAGTGGGTGTGAAGTGGTATCTCGTTCTGTTTTGATTTGCATTACTGAAAGGTCGGCAGTTCAAATCCAACCAGCTGCTCCTTGGAAACCCTGTGGTGCAGTTCTACTCTGTCCTGTAGGGTTGCTATGAGTCGGGTCCACTGGACAGCACTGGTTTGGTTTTGGTTATATTTATATCATGTGTAAGGTCCCTGGGTGGCCTAAGCTGTTTGCACTTGGCTGCTAATGTAAAGGTGGGTGGTTCGAACGTGCCCAGCAGTTGCTCCGCAGAAGAAAGGCCTGGCCATCTGCTCCTGTAAGGTTACAGCCAAGAAAGCCCTATGGAACACATGAGGTTGCAGTGAGTTAGAATCAACTCCACAGCAAGAGGTTTGGTTTGAATTTTGGTACATTATATATTTTCTAAAAAGTACCTTTCCTACCAACATTTATTTCTTATACATACCTTTACCTTCTCCTGCAATCATTAAAATAATAATACGGAACTGTTATAAAAAAAAAAAAAAAAGAATCTGAACAGTCTATTCAAGTGGCTTCATTCCATAGCATATTTTTGGCCCGGGAGCAGCGCGCAGAGCCGGATCTGATTAACAGCTCTTTTCTTTGCACGGCCTGAATCAGTCTTTCCCAGACCGTGGCTGAGCAGACCACCTGCTGGCTTTGTCAACGCCGAAGGTATATTTTGGACGGACGTGTCTATCCTAAAAGTTTCCAGCCCGGCTTTGAACTCGCTTGGCAGCTGATGAAAACCTTTGTGAGCATCCCCAGACGACCCCGCTGCGTATCAGAACACGGTTCCGACTCTTCCCGCTGGGAGAAGGCCCTGCAGTCAGCCCTTCAGCCACCAGCTGGAGCTAAAATGTAAGCAAATAGCCTGGACGTCGGCTGGAAGCCTCTGCTCTCCAGCGCGCGTCCTCCGCCCACTCTCTGGCATCACCAGCGTCCTGATGGGTAACGAGTCTTCCTTTCAGAAGCTGGACAAAAGTTACCTTACATCTCACTTTTCTAGGCCTGTCTTTTTATTCCTCTAGCAAAGGTTGCCTTAGGGATTTATTAAACTCAAACGGAAGCGTTGTCAGTTCTGTTTGGATGGTGAATATTACTTCATTCATTTGGAAACTTCAGCAGATTGCCTGCTGGATGTGAGACCCTACCCAGATGCTGAGGCCAAGTTCCATAAGAAAATCCCTGCCTTAAGAGAGTCTCACTCTAGTTAATGATGGCATCGATGGGGGCTAAAAGAAACGGTTTTTCTTGCTTTTGGCTGTGGTTTGAATCTGCCAGCCGTTCCTTGGAAACTCCATGGGGCAGTTCTACTGTGTTCTGTAGGTCACTATGGGTTGGAATCAACACGATGGCAATGGGGACTGGGCTTTGGCTGAGGTGCCAAGATAATACATTCTACCTGTCGAAGTGAGATCTCCATGCAGGGCTTGAAAAATGGATGGTTTTCAAGTGCTTAACCCTTCACCTAAGGTCACCGGTGGAGTGGTCGCACAAACGGTTTGCTTTAGGCTACTATCCTAAGGTTGGTGGTTTGAAACCACCCAACAGTGCTTCGGAAGAAAGGCCTTGTGAACTGCTTCCATAAAGTCAGAATCGACTAGACTGCAGTGGGTTTGTGTGTGTGTTTTAACCTCTCACCTACACCGAGGATATAAAAGGGACCAAAACCAAAAAAAGAAAAAGCCCACCTGTTGCTGTCGAGTTGATTCTGACTCATAGTGACCCTACAGAACAGAGTAGAACTGCCCCACAAGGTTTCTAAGGAGTAGCTGGTGGATTCGAACTGCCTACCTTTTGGTTAGCAGCAGAACCCTTAACCACTGTGCCACCAGGGCTCCAAAAGGGACCAAGAGAGGGAAGTTAAACGAAAATATCTGGAGAGAGCTATTGAGGAGCTGATTCCTCCTCCTGCCCTAATCCCCAGAGACAGAGGTGAGAGTGACTGCCTCTCATATATAATTTAGGGAAAGGGGCTTTGAAGGGACCACTTAGAGAGGCTGTAAGACACAGTGAACTCCCATCTGAGTAATCTAAAGGTGTGGTACCGGGTGGACTGGCTGTTCTGATTGAGGAACCAAGAGATGTGTCCACATGGGGGCAGCCTTGCTCTCAAGACTTGTTGGATAGAGTAGGGCGAGTCTCCAGGGGACCAGATATAGATGCCTGCCAGAGGGAACGGTGGGGTTGTCTGAGGTCTTGTCCATGCAGCCTTTCTGGTTGGGTGAGGGGACCTCAGCAGACAGAAGATAGAGCTAATCTCCTGGATGCCCAGGGCTCTAAAGGAAAGAATCCTCAAGCAAGCAGCTAGAATAGAGATGCATTCTGAATCCAGCCAGTTGGAGGTGAAAGATTTGCTGTGCCCTATGAGAAAATAGTCACCCTGCCAACATCTGTCACGACAATATTGCTTAAATTAGCACCTAGCCCCCTTAAATTTCCCTCCATCTCCACTCCCAGCTTCGCTGGGTTCTGACACTTCATGGGTTGTTGTTGTTAACTGCTAGTGAGTCAGCCCCCAACTTATGGCAACCCCATGCACAACAGAACAAAATGCTACCCAGTCCTGTGCCATCCCCATGATTTGCAGATCAAACTGCTGTGATCCACAGGGTTTTCGCTAGCTTATTTTTGCAAAAGTTGATTGCCAGACCTTTATTCCTCATCTCTCTTAGTCTGGAAGCTCCACTGAAGTCTGTGCAGCATCACAATAACATCCAAACCTCCACTAACAGACAGATACGTGGTGGCTGAGCATCAGGTCCATTGGCTGGGAATCAAACCAGGCCCACCATATGCAAGGTGAGAATTCTACCACTGAACCGCCACTGCCCCCAGTACTTCCTGGGCAGAGCAACCCTATGCTGAAGTTTGCCTACGACTGTTCTGGTTTACGTCTGCGCTCGAGACATAATTACTGCCATACTTTTACGCAAATAACTCGTGCCTTCTAAGTTTGTTTGCCAACCATGCCCTCCACACCCCCCAGTTGAGGTATTTTCATAAGCACACTATAATTTTTTTTTTCAGCAACGTGTGAAAAAATTCACATAGCGGCAGTTATAAAAATACCTCAAGGTAGGAAGGTGCGGTTGGCAAAAGAAACGTTGAAGGGACATGTTATTTGCATAAAATGCAGTAATAGTAGCCCTTTCACTCTCAAGACGGTCTCATTTTGAGTGATGAATTATACATTCATCCTATTGGTGGAGGTACTGGACTAGCCAGGTAGGCAGGGGATCCACGTTAGGCAGCCAGTCTTGCCCTCTTTCCTTTTGCAAACGTCCAATCTGCAGCTGGCTTAATTGGTGGTCAAGAGAAATTTTTTACCTGGAATAAGTGTTTTATTTTTTCAATTTCTTAAGACTAAACATACTTGTTACTGACCCTGAAGCATCTATAGTGATTTAAAGTGACAACAGGATGTCTTTGTTACCTAAGAGTGACCAAGGCAGGGGAAGAGCCAGCCCACAGAGCAGTGGCAGTCTGTTAGAGATTGAACTGTGTCCCTGCAAAAGATGTTGCAGGCCTACCCTCTGGACCTGTGACTATGACCCTGCTTGGAGAATAGGTTTTTCTTTTTTTATGTTAATGAGGTCATACCAGAGTTGGGTGGGCCCTAAACCTAATCCCTTCTTAATGGTCTCTTATAAAAACAGAAAACAGAGAGACACATAGGGTGGAGAAAACATGTGACAACACAGCCAGATATGCCAAGGATTGCTGGCAGCTACTAGAAGCTGAAGGAGACCTGGTGGTTCAACTATAAGCACTCAGCTGCTACCTGAAAAAAGTTGGCATTTCGAACCCACCCGGTGGCTCCATGGGAGAATGACCTGGTGATCTACTGTGAAGATTACAGCCAAGAAAACCCACTGGGGCAGTTCTACTCTGTCACCTGGAGTCGCTATGAAAAAACCTGAAAACCAAACCCATTGCGGTCGAGTCAATTCCGACTCACAGCAACCCTCCAGGACAGAGTAGAACCGCCCCATAGAGTGTCCAAGCAGCAGCTGGCGGATTCAAACCGCCAACCTCATGGTTAGCAGCCATAGTACTTAACCACTATGCCACCAGGGGTCGCTATGAGTTGGAATCAACTCCACAGCACCTAACAACAACTACAAGCTGAAAGAGACAAAGAAAGACCTTCCCCTAGAGCCATGCCCTGGATTCAAACTTCCAGCCTCCTGAACTGTCAGAAAATAAACTTCTGTTCTTTAAAGCCATCCACCCGTGGAGTTTTGTTAAGCAGCCCTAGGAGACGAAGACATGTGTCAGGGGGAGGGGCAGTGGGTGAGAAATAAAGCTGTGTATTGTCTATTTTATTTTTTTATTGTCTATAGGCCGCTATGAGTCGGAATCAACTCGACTGCACCGGGTTTTTTTTGTTTGTTTGTTTGTTTTAATTGTCTATAGGGTCACTACGACTCCACGGCAACAGGTTATGGTCTGTAGAGAAGTTAAGAACAATAATAAACCAACTGACAATCCATCTGCGTTTATTATCACTGTGCTGGCAGTTCTGAACAACCGCAGCGACAAAACACTCCTCCCTGCCTGGGGGAACCACTCGCATCACTCTCCACTTCTTTTTTTTTTTTTTAATAATTTTTGTTGAGCTTTAAGTGAACGTTTACAAATCAAGTCAGTCTGTCACATATAAGCTTATATACACCTTTCTCCATACTCCCACTTACTCTCCCCCTAATGAGTCAGCCCTTCCAGTCTCTCCTTTCGTGACAATTTTGCCAGTTTCTAACCCTCTCTACCCTCCTATCTCCCCTCCAGACAGGAGATGCCAACACAGTCTCAAGTGTCCACCTGATACAAGTAGCTCACTCTTCGTCAGCATCTCTCTCCAACCCACTGTCCAGTCCCTTCCATGTCTGCTGAGTTGTCTTTGGGAATGGTTCCTGTCCTGGGCCAACAGAAGGTTTGGGGACCATGACCACCAGGATTCCTCTAGTCTCTGTCAGATCATTAAGTCTGGTCTTTTTATGAGAATTTGGACTCCCCACTTCTTAATACACCTGCCCACACAGCTGGAGACAGGGGACAAAAAAAAAAGCTATTGTCTTATCCAGTGATTTTCAACTGGAGATAACCCCCCCCCCACAACCCCGCGACATCTGGCAATGTCTGGAAACATTTTTGGTTGTCACAACTGGGCAGGGGTTGGGAATTGCTACCGACACCTAGTAGATAGAGGCCAGGGATGATGCTAAACATCCTACAATGCACAGGACAGCCCCCCACAACACAGAAATTATCCGGCCCCAGATGCCAGTAGTGTCCAGGTTGAAAAACTCTGGCCTAGATATTTCAATCACAGAAGGTACACCATTGTTGTTGAGTCAGCTTCAACTCATGGCAACCCCATGTGTGTAGAGTAGAGCCGCTTCATAGCGTTTTCAAGGTTGTGAGTTTTCAGAAGTAGATCGCCAGGTCTGTCTTCTGAGGTGCTTCTGGGTGGGTTTGAACCGCCAACCTTTCAGTTAGTACTCGGGTGCTTAACTGTTTGAGCCACCCAGGGACTCCTCTGAATGCACACCACCGCGCTCCTAAACTGCACGTGAAGATAGCCCAGGGTGGACTCCCAGAGATGTCCTCACAGACTGTGAATTCTTAGATGGAGGACATTGTTTTGGTCATTTTCTGGATAGCATGCCTGTCACAGGAACACGGACAAGGAGGATTTACACATTAAGCATTGGAATATCTGATGTGAGACATAACAGTTCATTTACTGAGCGCTTTCTGTAGATGAATCACTGATCAGAGATTTGGTTAGAGTGTTGTGTTTGATCCTGGTGAAAATCCTGAGAGGTATGTATTGTTATTCTCATTTTAAGCAATTTGCCAAAGGTCAGAAGTGGCAACACTGGGACTCAAATCCACACCTGTCTGACTCTAAAATGCTTCACGCGTCAAGCTATACCACCACAAGAAGCTACACCAACAGGAATCAATAACTATCTTGCTGAAGTTGAGGCCCATTTGAGAAAAAGTTGGCTTTTATCCATTATCTATGTGTGCTTTTCCTGTTCTATCATTCCTTCTCTTTTATTGCATTTTCTTTCATTTTCCTATCTATCTTTCTTCCTTTCATACATAGACTTTGCTTTTGTTTTGATTTCCCAAATCTGTTTTAGACAGGATTCTTACCAGAGCACTTGATAGAAACCCAGTTCCAAATGACTTAAGAAAAGAGAGATGGATTGTCTCATGGAACTGAAAACTTGCGTAACAACTTCAGGACTGGCTGAATCAGGTCGCTCAATAAACAAAGGAAAGTTTCGTGGACACATTTCTCCTCTGCCAAATGGTCATGTGGGTGTTTATTAGTTCCACTGATACCCATTGTCTTAGTCTTTTGTGCCATTTGATGTTTGTTTGTTGTCATGTAAGAATCTTCTCCTGAACATTTCAGTCAGACTTTAGAAATCATGAGGTTTTAGAGATAAGAGTTTCTTAAATTTCATCTTATCCAAATTTTCACTTTTTTTGTAAGAAAACTGAAGTCCAGAGAGGGGAAGTGACTTGCCCAAGATCATACAGCTATTTAGTTTAAAAAGCCAAGATAAGAACTTTTCATTCCTAGATGAGTGTTTTGTTTTTTTTTTTAATTACTGAGGGAGTGCTTTTTACACCACCCTCCATTGCACTAAGTATCTATCTTCTACCTTTAGATTTCTCATATGATTGACTTTCCTTAAAATGGGTTGATTAGTTCAGTTTTAAAATAATGGGGAATGTTCGTTCTAAAGAGAAAACCTCTCTGACTGGTTCTTGCTTCTCTTTTCCTGAAGGTCTACACTCTCCCTTTAAAAGACAGAATTGTCCTTCTGCCTTTTGCAGATTTTGGAGGGCTGTCTATGTGACCTGCAGTGATATTCATGGCCAATGAGAAATTCTGGCTCCTTGCCTGACTTGGCTGAGTACAGTAATGTCCTGTGGATAAGGCCCATGTGTTGTCATTTTAAGATGCTATTAGGCTGATAATCAGGCCAGTGGGACCATATGGAATGTGTCACACCCATTTTACTCTTTCGTCCAAACTATCATCACCTTGGAAACGCTGGTGGCATAGTGGTTGAGAGCTACGGCTGCTAATCAAAAGGTCTACAGTTTGAATCCATCAGGCGCTCCTTGGAAACTCTATGGGGCAGTTCTACTCGGTCGTATAGGGTCTCTGTGAGTCAGAATTGACTCGACGGCAACAGGTTTGGGTTTTTTTTATTATCACCTTCGACAAGTGTAAAGGTAACCAAAGAGATGCCCGAGAGACCAGATTTCCAGGTCCCCAAGCTGAATGACTCATTTACTGAAAACGACTTTATTGAGTTAAGTAGAAATGGTTCCTGTTCCTAAGGAGATTACAGTTTTAAATCCTGTCCCGGTAATACTCTCTCCCTCTGTGAATCAATTTTCCCATAGGTGAAACTAGAATGTTCTTCAAAGATTTGTCCAGCTCCAATGGCACAGAACATTACCTTTCTTATATAAACAGCCACACAGCAAATACGTGGGTCAGTCTTATCTCTTGCCCCTGTCTTCGCCATCTACCTTCCCAGAGCCCTAACTTTTACACAGGACGTGTGAATGGGTCCATGTGTTTGAGCGTGTGATCCTGGATTCCTAGCCTTTTGACTAATTCTTGACAAAGTTCAAAGGGAACAGTGCACCCACAGGACTTTGTACACTATTGAACTGACTTCAGTGGAAAATGCCTTATCAGTGAAAATATCAAATAAAGCTGATCTCCTCACTCGTATTTTACAAATGAGAAACCAAGCATCTGAATTGTTATCCAATTGTCTAGAGTCATTTTGCTCCAGAAACAGCAACTAACATTTAAAAAACCCGAGCCATCAAGTCGATAGGACAGAGTAGAACTGCCCTATCAGGTTTCCAAGGAGCAGCTGGTAATTCAAATTGCCAACCTTTTGGTCAGCAACTGAGCTCTTAAGCACTGTGCCACCAGGGCTCCATGTGTTAATACTGTGCCAGACAAGAATATAAGAGCTGTATGTGGACTCGTTCATTTACTCCTCACAATAACCCTTTGAGGCAGATAACAATGTTATCCCCCTCTTCAGGAAATGGAAGCACAGAGAGGTTAAGCAAGTTAAACAGTTCACATAGCTGATAGGTGGAGAAACAGTCAATCTACCTATGTAGCCTGTATTCAGTAAATATACCTTTCTGCTTTTCATCACTTTCATTAATCTAAGTTAACTTTATTTTATTTAATCCTCATTTTAACGCAATGAATTAGATATTATCAACGGTGTGCTGTTAAATGTCTAACAGCCTGTTCTCTGGGGAGCCCTGATTTAGTGTTTGCCAATTTCTGTAGTGTAAATACTCACACCATGACCAATTTCAAGCTACAACATGACATCCCTGAATACAGAATTGGGGAGATACTTAATAACTCTCCTTTATATAGTATTTACACCACTGTCTTAGTTACCCAGTGCTGCCCTAAACAAAATATATCACAAGTGGGTGGCTTTAAAGGACAGGAATTAATCTCACAGTTCTGGAGGCTTAAAGTCCAAATGCGGGTCTCAGCAGTGTCGACTCCGTCTGTGAGCCTGTCTTCTAGTCTCCGGTGTCTGCTGGCAATCGTTGGTGTTCCTTTGCTTGTGGATAATCTTTACCTGCTGTCTGTCCTGTGCATATGTGTGTCTTTGTGTCTATTCTGCCCTTTTTATAAGACACAGATTAGAAGTGTCTGGCATGATCTGATTAACATAACAAAAGAAAAACCTTAATTCCAAACAGAGTCCCATTCATAGGTACGGGGGCCTGGAATTCAACGCGTATTTTATGGGGACACACAATTCAATCCACGACAACCTTACAGATACGACACCTGTAAACAGCTTTAAGGGCATAGATAATAACAAAATAATTAGAAAGTGAAGAATTTTGAATATTAATCGCCTTTCTTTTCTATAAATAACCGTAAGTTCAGTGAACAAAGGAAGCTACAGAGAAATGTCTACAAAATGTTCCTACTTTTGTATATAGGAGAAACTTCCCTGCCCCATATACATGTATAAGTGTTCAGTTGATTGACAAAAGCTGTTAAAATTCATTTCCTCAGAGCTGGGGGACTGAGCACACAAGGAGACAGACTATTACCCTTTCCTTATTACACCTCTGGATTGTTTGTTTTTTTTAATAAACAATATATTGTGCTTTTGTGATAAAAATGAATTTATGAATTCTTTTGTTCTTTTTTTTTTAAGTGAGAAACTAGAATTAGGAGGGGAGGATGGCTTTTCCATTAACTAGGCATTTTAGAAGTGACGTTAACTACAATGATTGTGAAGGCTGAGGAATGTCCAATTCCTTATTTTGAAACGAACTTATTTCTTCACTTGTTCATCTGTTTACTTGTCCCTCTGAGACAGCAGACATCTAAGTGCCTCCTAGAGGTGGTCCCAGGAGCTGCCATCACTCCCTTAAACCAGTAGTTTCCTGAGCCATTTCACTGCTTCTGCTCTTGTCCTCCCACAGTCAATTTACCGCAGAGCCTCCAAAGGGAACTTCTCCAAACATAAATTAGATCACTCTCCTGGCTTCCCATCACACCATGCTCTACTTCATCTGGTTCCTTCCTCTTTCTCCATCCTCATCTCTTCCCACTCCCTGCCTTACTAATCTGTGCCAGCCATACTGTCTTTCTGTTTCTAGAATATTCCACGCTTCTTCTGCCTTCAGGTCTTTACCCTTCCACCACATGCCTGCCTATCTCTCTTCCTCAGCTCATCTAGGTCTCCACGTCCAGGGCCACCTTCTCTGAGGGGTTTACTCTGACCCTAAGTGGAACAGGGTCCACTCCTTTCCTCTTTGTCTCCTTCTCCTGTTCCGTTTCCTTTAGAGTACTCATTATTACCTGTGTTAGAGCTTATATTTATTTATTTATTGTATTGTATGTCTTCCCTGCTACAATGTAAGCTTCACAAGAGCAGGGATTTTAATTTGAAAATCTTGAAGATATTTTTATTTACTTTTTAATTAAATTAAATTTTTGAACAAGCAGCTGATTTACATGGTTAAAAAATCAAAATGGTATAAAACATTGTTCAGAGAAGTCTCATTCCTATTCCTGCCCCTTGCCCATCTGATTCCCCCATCCACATAGGAAACTATTTTCGTTAGTCTTTTGTTTATCCTTCTAGTACTTATTTATGCAAATATAAACACATATATATGAATATATTTATGTTTATATACGTAAAAGAACATATATATGTTTTGTTAGGTGCTGTTGAGTCAATTTTGACTCATAGAGACTCCATGTAACGGCGTAGAACTGTCCCATAGAGTTTTCTTGGCTGTAATCTTTATGCAAGGAAATTGTCAAATCTTTCTCCTGTGAAGCTGCTGGGTGGGTTGGAACTGACAACCTTTGGGTTAGCAGCTGAGTGCTTAACCATCAGGGCTCCTTGAATATATATATATATTCTCACTTTCTATGTTATGCCAAAAGTATACTATGTACATAGTTAGCATCTTGCTTTTTTGTCTCTTGAAAATATTTCCTGGAAATTATTCCATATAAATCCACAGAAAACTTTCTCTCTCTCTC
Organism: Elephas maximus indicus; assembly: GCF_024166365.1. NCBI lineage: Eukaryota > Metazoa > Chordata > Mammalia > Proboscidea > Elephantidae > Elephas > Elephas maximus. Next base: position 29,417,344 of record NC_064838.1, read on the forward strand.
TTTTTTTTTTTTTTACAGCTACATAATATTCCATTTTGGGGATATACCATAGTTTATTTAATCTGCTCTTGACTGATAAACACTTGCGGTTTCCCATCTTTTGCTACTACCAACAATTCAGGACAAGTTTTTTTTTTTTTTTTGTCATTTTTATTTTACAGTTTGTAAGTAATTCCGATTTTAATAATGTTTTATAGACCATATAGTGATCTCTCTCTCATATGTGTGTGTGTTTGTGTGTTTTAGGTGAAAGTTTACAGAGCAAATTTGTTTCCCATTCAACAAATTGTACAGGAAGTGTCCCATGACATTGGTTGCAATCCTCACACTTTGTCAACACTCTCCCCTTTTCTGCCCTGGGTTCCCCATTTCCTTTTACTTGCTTTTCCTACCCCTTCCTGCCTTGTCATCTTTACTTTTGGTCAAATGTTGCCCTTTTGGTCTCCTATAATTGATCTATGGGCAGGTTCTTTTCAGGTGTTACTGTTTATTTTATGGGCCTATTGCTTGGCTGGAAGGTGGTTTCCAGGAATGGCTACAGGTTCAAGTCAGAAGGTTAATTTAGGGCCATGGTCTCGGGAGTTCCTCCAGTCTCTATCAGGCCAGCAAGGCTGGCCTTTTTCATGAATTCTATTTTTTGTTCTACATTTTTCTCCCACTCTGTCCTGAACCCTGTATTGTGATCCCCATCAGAGTGGTTGGTAGTGGTAGCTGGGCACCATCTAGTTCTTCTAGTCTCGGAGTGGTGTTGTGTAAGCTGTAGTGCATAGGGTCTGTTAGTCCTTTGTACTGATTTCTCTCTTGAGTCTTTGGTTTTCTTCACTCTCCTTTACTCTTGGCAGGAAGAGACCACTAGTTGCATATGACAAGGATTTTTACTTTGTGCTAAATCCCCCAAAATCTTGAAGTCTTCCTGCACAGCGTAGAGGCTCAATGAACAATTGTAGAATGAATGAATGAATGTGTGAACGAAGGTTGAATGATCCAACGATGAACCAGCAAACGAGCGACGGTAGAAAGGGAGCTGCAACGCGCCCCGTCGGCGTGGTGTGCTGCAGAAATGGTCCACCAGGTGGCGGTGCAGGCGGCGGGCGTCCCGGGCCGGCGGGCCACGCCGCTCTTGCCGTGAACGCCGGCGGCGGCGCGGGGACGGCCGTGGGGGAGGACGAGTCATATGACTCTCTCGGCTTCCTGGCTCCGGCCGCCGCCGCCCGCCCGTGTCCGCCCGCGTCGTGCCGGGGCCCCGAGGAGCCGTTGGGGGGTCCGGGCCGTGGCCCTCTCGTGTGGAAGCCGCCGCAGCCGCCGCCGCCGCCGCCCACCTGCCCACCCGTCCGTCTTCCCTCCCGGCCGCCATCATGCTGGCGCTCATCTCCCGCCTGCTGGACTGGTTCCGCTCGCTCTTCTGGAAGGAGGAGATGGAGCTGACGCTCGTGGGGCTGCAGTACTCGGGGAAGACCACCTTCGTCAATGTCATCGCGGTGAGCGCCCGCCGCTGTGTCCGCCTGGGACGCCGCCGCCCGTGAGCCCAGCCCAGCGCCTCGTCGAAGGCCGCGAGTTGGGGCCCCCCTCCGCGCGGTGGAGCCCCCCTCCGCGCGGTGGGGCCCCCCTCCCCGCCGTGGGGCTCCCCTCCGCGCCGTGGGGCATGTGGGGGCGGGGGTGCCGAGCCCGACCTGTCACCTCCCCAGGGGTGAGCGTGCGGAGCGTCCCGCGTTGTGGCGGCAGAGCCGGAGCGCCCAGCTCGGCGGCTGGAGGGTTAATTGGATTTAGCTGTCGTGCTCGAAGGGCTGTGCCCTCCACGCGGTTGCGGCTTGGAAAGGGTTAAATTGGGCGTGTTAGCTTTTTAAAGTGTTTGGGGTTGGGGCTTCTCTTGGGTTAGGTTTGTAGGGGCAGCCGAAGGGTTCACGCCAGCCTGCCACTGTCCCCGAAAGGTGGGATTTGGCGAGTCTCTTAGCTCTGTGAGAGAGCTGAGATTTGAACTTTAAGTTGCCACTTGGGACGAAGAGTCCCTTTAGGAGGATGGCAGGAGACCGGTGTGGGCTTCTTGAATTCTGTGGGCGGCCGTTTCCTTCTAGTTCTCTAAATCGCCCTCTTCATCACTTCTTTTTCCTAGTTCCCCTCCCACCCTCTGCCCCCCGGGGGCCGAGATCTAGCTGCTGGCAGCGCTCACTGGTCCTTTCCGGGGAGGGACAGCGCCCGCGTGTCCACAGTGGTCCACAGTGTTTATTAAGCTAAGGAGTTAGCGGCCCCTGCTTTTCAGGAGCAAGGAGATAAAGTCGATTTGCAGTCAGCATAAAGCCAGCAAAAAGAAGAGCTATCTTTTGAGGGTGTTTCACTTTTAAAGAGAAGGAATGGCAGGAACATAGCTTATTCCAGGTTCAGGGAGTGGGTGTCCAGGAGGGAGATGACCCTGGGAGTTTGTAATGTGGTGTTTACTAAAAAATGACTGAGTGGAAGAATGAGTTTAAGTTTTATTTGTTTGGTGGGGGGGGGGGGGAGGGAAATAGGCTTTATTTAGAGCGCAGGAGTTGGTGTGACTCAACCTTAGCTGATTGGGGCTTCTACATGCCAGGGATGAGCTTTAGAACAGTTTTAAAGAGAGATGGCAGCATTCTTCTGCCACTTTGTAGATGACTGTGTAATCCTTATTTAACAGGAGACTAGCTGTCCGACTGGTTTGGTTACAGGAATGATTCAAACATGGCTCTCTTGTTGGAGAAAATAGGTAACTTGTGAGCTTAAATTTTGCAGTAATAGAGCAAAAGCAGTGAGTAAGAAGAATTGGAGAAAAAGAGATGAACAGAAATGCAAACTTCCTTTGCAGAATGTAGTCTATAAGTATAGAGAAAATGTTTGTTGAGTCTTATTGTAATATTATTTTCCCCTCGCCTCCCCCCATCCCCGTTTGAATGAGTGTCTTTTCAGTAAGTATAAAAGAGTGTGAAATGTGTATCTAATGCCACTGAAATTAATGAGGGAAAGCAAACTTTAGGCTACGTATCCATATTAGAACTGTTATATGACGTGGAAAAGATGAGGCTTTATTTAGCTTGAGTGAAGTGAGCTCAGTTAAGCGTAAATTTTCTGATATTCCCTTGAGATAAGAATTGGAGTCACTTTGTAAATCCTGTCCCTTTGGTAAGATTGAATTAATTTGTATTGTAGATAGGTGTATTACTACAATGGTTATATTTGTGGTAGAGAAATAGTTATGATTGGGAAACATAAAAGAGTAAATCTTTGAGAAACTTCTGGTTGATTTCCATGCTATGTTTTCAGTACATAGTGCATAATGAGCGTGAACTTTGAAGTTAGGCAACTCCGGGTTTGAAATCTGGCTCTGCCACTTGGCAACCTTATATCCTTTGAATCTGTGCTCTCCTGTCTGTTAAATGGGGATAATAGTATGTTCCCTACAGTGTTTCTCCGGGAATTAAATGGAATGACAGATACAAGTTCCTAGCACAATGCCTGCCCATAGAAGGGGTTAGGTAAATGGAAACTGTTATTATTTGTAATGGGTACAGTCCTTTAATGCAGAAACAGTGTTTGAAATTTATTGAGGAGAGTCTCAGCTGGGATTATTTCCTTCTTTGAATCTACGTAGTATCCAAACATGGGCTGCCGTAGTGGATTTGTGTATTATGGCAAGCAGTCACATCGAATCTTACGCAGTATTTTAACATTAAGCTGTATTCTGTTTGAATTGTAGTAGTTTGTTAGGTTCTCTTAAAAAAAATCTGGACTGCAGCTAGCTGGGACCTTTCAGATGCTGGAAAAAAAAGGAGACCTCAGTAAATTTCATACCTTTTTTTTCCTTTTCAACCTCTGACTCTAATCTAATCTGTGATTCTTTCAGAATATATTGAGAGTGGGGAAAAGGTTAGTGATTAAAGATGATTTTATAGACTTTTAGACAGACACAGTGTGTCCTGAACAGTAGATTTAGCCTTACCTTAAAAAACAAAACAACCTGACTATTCTTCGTGTTTGTATAAAGTGTTCGGTCTGTTGACTCAGAGAAATGCAGTTCTGTTGAGCACTAAGTCATTTTCTGAAGTTGGCCATTTATTCAAATTCAGCAAGTAACTTTGGAGGCATGAAAGGCTTCAGGTGAAGCCATTTGTGTTTTTGTAAAAATTAAAATGTTGCTAGATCTTCCTTCAAAGTTAAGAAAAATTTAATAGATGTCATTTACCTTACTCAAAATGTTTGTGAGACTGAAATACTTATATGCAGAATTTGGACCAATTTTAAAAGATTAGGCAGCTTCATTACAGAGAGGTTCAATCTTAAGAAAATGTATATTGTTGTAGTTTTAAAATTGAAATGACACCGTATCTTAGCTAATATTTTATATAGAGACAATCGCTATATGTAGTGTTTTCTTTAGGACATTTTACAAAAGAAATATTCCTGGTCACTATTGCTAAGCATTGTGACAGTTGTTGTGTAAGAAGTCTTCTCCCCTGTATGTGTAATGTATGTTGGGTAATCTTTCTTTTCAACTGGGACTGTTAGATGGATTATAGTGTAGCTGGTTTTAAGAAATATTTAAAAGGATTTGGCAAAACATTATGAGGTAAATTTTATAGAAATTGTATAATTTTGAAATGGTTAACTAGTTGCTGAGCTGGTCCCTACTCATGGAGACCCCATGTGTGTCAGAGTAGAACTGTGCTCCAAAAAATTTTAATGGCTGGTTTTCAGTGATTCGTTGGAAGTAGACCGGCAGGCCTTTCTTCCAGGGCACCTCTGGGTAGACTGAAACTTCTAACATTTCTGTTAGCAGCTGAGCAAGTTAACTGTCTGCACCACCCAGGGACTCCTTGAAATGGATAGTATTACAAAAATCTGTCTACACTTTTGTGAGGGAAACGTTGTTACTGCTGAAAATTCAGGAAAAGAAGATATTTGGGAAGATTGTAGAAATCTGAACCTAGAATCATTTTTAAGGGTTGGTAGAAACCTTCATTGAGGTGCTCTGGTGGCACATTGGTTAAGCGCATGGTTGCTAACTCTCAAGGTTAGGGGTTTGAACCCACCAGCCAGCTGCCCTGCAGGAGAAAGATGTGGTGGTCTGCTTCTATAAAGATTACAGCCTGGGAGGCTACCATCACTGACTGCTCTGCCAGGAATCACAATAGAGGTCCCAGACAGAGCTGGAGAAGAATGTAGAACCAAATTCAAACTCATACACACACAAAAAAGACCAGAGTTACTGGCCTTACAGAGACTGGAGAAACCCCAAGAGTATGGCCCCCGGCCTTCCTTTTAGCTCAGGAATGAAGCCACTCCTGAGGTTCACCTTTCAGCCAAAGATTAGACAGGCCCATAAAATGAAATGAGTCTAAAGGGGCACACTAGCCCAGGGGCAAGGACTAGAAGGCAGGAGGGGACAGGAAAGGTGGTAATAGGGAACCCAAGGTTGAAAAGGGGAGAGTGTTGACGTGTCGTGGGATTGGTAACCAGTGTTACAAAACAGCGTGTGTACTGCTTACTTAATGAGAAGTTAGTTCTGTAAACCTTCATCTAAAGTACAATTAAAAAAAAAAAAAGGTTACAGCTTTGGAAACACTATGGTGCAGTTCTCCTCTGTCCTGTAGGGTCACTATGATTTAGAATCGACTTGACAGCAGTGGGTTAGAAACCTTAAATTAGTGCTCTCAGGTCCTTATTTTACAGTTGTGGCTAGGAGATCCAGCGAGATGAAGTGAATTTCCTAAGGCTACAGAGCTGATTGGTAACAGGGATAGGAGGATTAGAACCCTGGGCCAGTGCACTTTCTACTTTCCCCACCTGCTGCTGTAGGTTCAGCTGAACTTAAAGCCCTAAGAGCTGTGGATTGGGAGATTCTTAATGCTTTAAAAAAATATATATATATATATATTTATACATATATATTAATATGTTCCTCTTTTGAGGCTGGATAACATTTGAAATCCAGACATTGTCAATATGTTGGTTAACATTTGAGGACGATGAGATGAATTAGGGAAGGGAAAGATAATCTGCAGGAAGTAGGAGTAGTGGAATATTATGCTTGGGAATTTAAATAACCAACAAGTTATTGAGCTACCTTTAAAAAGCAGAAATCTATGTTTGATCAGAGTGTCTATGGCAAAACTAGTTTTTAAAGCCAGTAAACTGTGGCTTAAGTCTAGGTGTTTAACAAATCTGAAAGTTAGTCTTTCCAAGGAGATTGCCTTCAAGTACAGATTAAGAATTGTGGACCATGAGATGTCCTGCCCAGGAGCATCCCTTCAAAGTTCTTTACCCTCCATTCTCTAGCCCATTTATTTTTCCATGCAGGCCCAGAATATCAAAAGCCAAATTTTCTTATTAAGAAGTTGTGCAAGGGCAGTGATGCCCTGAAAATGACTGTCTTAGAGAATATTTCACAAGCTAAAACACTTTTCATGTTTCTCAAAATATATTAGTCACTGAGCATAGATATAAAAATGCGTTGCACCTGTAAAAATAGTTTCTTGAATGTTAACTTTTAGGAGATGATTTTTTTTTTGTGATTATGAAAATAATATAGTCTCATTGGTAGAAATTTAAAAAGAAGACACCAGTATAAAGTATCTCTACCACAGAAAGTTAGCTACTGTCAACATTTCAAAGTACTATGTCTTTTTTGTCTTTTTTAAAATGAGCATATCCAACCACCTTTTAAAAAGTTTTTGAGATGACACTATTTATGTTTTGTATCTTGGTTTGTTTTCTTTTAATCATGGGGCTGGCAATTTATGTCTAAAACCATTTCTAATACCTTCCTAATTTATTCCTTTTTGCAGACAGTATATTTGGTCATTCTCACATTATTGGACAGTTGGGTGATTTCCAGGTTTTTCCTCTTGTACATATTTTGGTTGGGTTCTTGAGTTGGCATTACAGGATCAAAAGATATGACCGTATTTTAGATCACATGGCTAAATTGCTTCCCAGAAAGTGTACATTTCCACTGAGGTCTTCTCAATGAATTTCATATGTAAATTCAGACTCCACTTAAGTGCTTTTGTTCTTTGGTATTTTTAGGGCAAAAACATAGTTTTGTTGATAAGATAAAGTAAACCAGCAGTTATTTTAAACTATTTTGTTAGATATTGTTCTGTTTCTGTGTTTAATGAGTTTTATCTTTCAGCAATTGCTAAGTCTGATGCTGTAAAGAAAGAGAACATAATTCTTTTTTCCATTTTCTTTTATCAAACTTTGTAGGCAGGCCACATAAATACAGTTCCTTTAGCTGTCATGCTAATTTGTTTTAAACTTATTGTTGGATTCTGTTAGTAGTAGTTCATATCCCAGAATTCTGACGTTTCCATGCATCCTCATCTAACCTTGCCTTACTGAAGTGGGGTGCTATTCTTTTTATTTTTATTTTTTGCTTAGAAATCATCTTTTCTAAACCAGAGTCTTAAGAAAGTTTGCCAAGTAGGCCACTTTTAGAGATTATAGCATATGAATTTCCTTGAATTCATAACTTGAGTGTCTATTATAACAGTGTTTCGTGTTCTTTGAGCTCATATTTGAGAAAAACAAGGACAAAAGTATCAGCCTGTTTGCTGAGTATTAAAAATTAAGTTATTTAAGTTATTTAGTTTTTCTAAGATGTAACATACCAAAATTTAAATCTTTAATGGAATAATTTGAATTAGTTTCTTCAAAATCAAAGCCATAAGCCTTAAGTTCTATTGTGCTTTTTTTTTTAAGCTTACACTGTTTCTTAAATTGGATACTGGATCTTGCATTTGGATCTGATTTCATAGTTTGCCCTGTCTTATACACCAAAATAACATTCTTATTTTATATCCTCAGAGGAACATTTTTTAATTTGCAGATCAACAAAGCTTTAGAGTTTACTTAAAAATCATCTGCTCTAAGAATACTGCATTTCGTTTTTTAATTATAATACAAAGGATTTTAGGTTTCAGATATGTACGTAGTGATAGATAGATTTGAAGTAGATTTCTGCTCGAAAATTGGAGGCCTTTACTCCTAAACTGAGGAGTCAGAAAAGTTATCTGTTGTAAAAAGAAAACTTATACCATGTATCACAGATGATTGACAAAATGATATTAAAAATATCTTTTATACCAATTTACTTAGTAGGAGTTCCTTTATTGTCTACTGAGGTAGTTTACCCTAAGAATACATTTTGACTTAGCCATTCCACTCCTAAACATTTACCTAAGAGAAATGTCCATTCAAATACTTGTACGTATGTGTTCAGAATAGCATTATTTGTTTAAAACAACTCAAATATTCATCAACAGGTGAATGGATAAAGAAAGTGTGGTATATACATACAATAGAATATTACCCAGCAATAAACCCGGACCCAGTGCCATCAAAGAAATAATTGATACAGACTACAACATGGATGAATATCAAAATAATTGTGCTGAGTGTAAGAAGCCAGACCCCCCTCAAAAAAAAGAATATATGTTGTATGAGCCCATTTTTCTAAAATTCTAGAAAGTGCATATTACTCTGTAGCGACAAAGCAGATCAGACGTTGCCCAGGGATGGAAGGGGGGGACATATTATAAAGGGGCAGAAGGAAACTTTCAAGGGTAAAGGTTATGGCTTATTTTTATTTTCTTGATTGTGGTGATGATTTCATGAATACATTCATGTCCAAACTCATAGAATTGTGTGATTTAAATATATGCTGTTTATTGTCAGCCAGCTATACTTCACTTAAGTGCTCAGCTGCTGACCAAAAAGTTGGCGGTTCAAATCCCACTCAGTGGTTCCTCCGGAAAAACACCTGGTGATCTGTTCTCATGAAGCTTGGAGCCTAGAAACCCCGTGGGAGAGTGTCGCTCCGTCACGTGGAATTGCTGTGGGTCGGAATTGACTTGATGGCGCCTGACAGCAACAAAACTAGAAAACAAAAGAGTGTATTTTGAGCTTAAATTTGCTGGCATGGAAGGTAGTGTGGTTTATTGGGAATACATTTAAATTAAATGGTATATGAGTTAGAATGGTACAGTGGTGAAAAGCTGCTTGGGTGCAGGTCCTCACTCCTCTACATACTTGTATTATTTTTGGCAAGTTATTGAACCCCTCGATGCCTGTTTCCGTATTTGTAAAAGAATAATAATACGTTTCTACCTCAGAGTGTTATGATTTAATGCATGTAAAACACTTTACAGTGCAAAGCATGTAGGTAGTGCTTCATAAATGTTAGCTGCTAGATTACTGTAGGAAACCCTGATGCCATAGCGGTTAAGTGCTACAGCTGCTGACCAAAAGGTCAGCAGTTTGAATCCACCAGGCCCTCCTTGGGAACTCTGCGAGGCAGCTCTTCTCTGTCCAGTAGGGTTGCTGAGTTGGAGTCAACTCAATGGCAATAGGTTTGGTTTTTGGTTTTAGGTTACGGTAATGGGATCTTAAGGGCAGGGATTTCTGTCTCTTTTGTTCATTAATGCATTATAAGTGCCTGGCACATACTAGGTGCTCAGATGTATTTTTGATGGAAAAATAGTATTTGAAATATAAAATTAAACAAAAATTATGTTTTTATGATATCCATGTGGAGTCCAGCAGTTTTGGATTTGAATATTGACACTGGCATGTACCAGTTGTGTAAATGGCTCTGTGGCTTGCATTTTCCTCCTCTGGGAAATGGAGGTGATCATAGAACCTACCTTACTGAGTACTTGTGAGAGTTAAATAAGTGAATGGATGCAAAACACTTCGCACAGTGCCTGACACATCTAAAAAAAGCACCCAATAAATGGTGACTGTTACTTACCAGGAGCAGGAGTAGATGGAATTATTAACTCTTAAGTTCAGTTTCCATTTAGATTTCTCTTGGTTGTTGTAAAAACAGCATGGAGACCCCTCTCTCTCTCCACAAGGGGGAGGGAAAATCAAGATCAGCAGCTCAAGGCTGATTACTATGAGGTGAAGGTCATATGTACCTTCTCTCTCCACCATCTTAACAATTCTAACACCAACTGTCCCTCCCACAGCACTCTCTACTTCTCTGCTGGGCCCAACTATTTATTGCAGTAGCCATGCACAGCTCACAGACCATACTTAGGATTATGGGGTTAATTAGGGAAGTTAACAGGTTACGGTTCAGGCCAGAAACACTGAAGGATACAGTTCTTCCTTCAGGACAGCCTTTTCAGAGCTGTGCCCATTGGAACACCTCTCCATGGGCCAGGAAGCCCAGGACGTCAGCTCCTGCTTCCGGGTCTCTGCCTCCACTTCTCACCCTCTTCAGGATTACAGCTCCTGCTCTCTAGGTCTCCTGCTTCCAGGAGCTCCTGTGCAGAGGGATTCTGGATACAAAAGCTGGCTCCTGGCTGTTTATTCTTAGTGATGGTAGGGTTGTCTTTTCCCCATCTCTGGGCTGGCTTGTTTCAATCCAGTGTGATGGCAAAACCGACCCGTCCCTGTGCTGGGCTACAGTTACCCTATCTGCACAGCCTGGCCCAATCACCTGGGTGACAGTTATAAGACCATGGTGAGAAAGGCCACCCAAAAGCAATCCATTACACCACAGTAATATTTTAAATATTAATAGCTTTCGTTTAGGAAGTAAGCCTTTTTGTTTGTTTTAATTCTTGGAATAGTTTTGGGCACATTATAATTTCTCATGGTGAATTTAATTTATAACAGATGGACTGGTGGGAAGAGTGTCTCAGCCTCTAGAATAGGCTAGTAATTTTTGTTGAATCTAGAGTTCTTTCTTTTAGAAGAATAAATTAGACCTGATATACTTCCCCTGGAAACCCTGGTAGCATAGTAGTGAAGTGCCGCGGCTGCTCACCAGAAGGTCAGCAGTTCAAATCCGCCAGGTGCTCTTTGGAAACGCTACAGGGCCGTTCTGCTCTGTCCTGTAGGGTCGCTATGAGTCAGAATGGACTCGACAGCAGTGGGTTATACTTCTCCTTGGTCAGTGATTACAGTGATTTATTGTGGAAACATTTCTGAACAGGGAGTTGGAAATATGAGTTGTCCTTTTTCTCACCTCACCATTGACTAATGGCAGAACTGTGGACAAGTCATTTAACTTCTTTGTTCTTCATTTTTGATGTTTGTGAAGAGTGAATGATCATGAGAACCTTGAACCTTGATGCTTGAGAGTGAACGATGCTTTCTTGTACCTGGAATTAGAAGTTCTAGGTATGGATCAGAGAATTAAACGTATGAAGGCCCCAATAGGATGCTGGTTGTAAATTATCAGTCCCTTTCAGAAAGAAAAGCTGAGGTGGTTTGCAACTTTATGGTAAGAAGTGAAGGAAGGGAATAGCTGTCCCCTAGAATTTTAAAAAAAAAAAAAATTTTTTTTTTTTTTTTTTTTAATATGGAGCCCTGGTGGCGCAGTGGTTAAGAGTTCGACTGCTAACCAAAAGGTTGGCAGTTCATATCCACCAGCCACTCCTTGGAAACCCTGTGGGGCAGTTCTGCTCTGTCCTATAGGGTCCTTTTGAGTCAGAATTGACTCAATGGCAACTGGTTTGGTTTTTTTGGCTTCTACAGGTATATGCCTAGATAGCCCTTTTTAAGAAAAAATTAATTTTTTAAAATGTGTTTTTGGTGAAAATTTACACAGCAAATTAGGTTCTCATTTAACAATTTCTATACTTACTATTCAGTGAGATTGATTACATTTTTTACAATGTGTCAGCATTCTCATTATTTCCATTCTGATTATTGTTTCCATTAATCTAGCTTCCTTCCCCCCTCCCCACCCCAAATCTTTGCTTTATGGTAAATATTGACTGTTTGATCTCATATATGTGATTATTTAAAAGAACACAGTACTCATGGGTGATACAGTTTATTTTATGAACCACTCTGCACTGTTATTTGGTTGAAAGGTGACCTCCGGGAGTGGCTTCATTTTCAAGCTTACAGGATATCTCAGGGCCATAGTTTCGGGGGTTCCTCTGGTCTCTACTGGTTCAGTAAGTCTGGCCTTTTTTAGGAATATGAGTTTTGTTTTACGTTTTTGCCCTCTTCGGTTCAAGACCATCTATTATGTCCCTGGTAAGAATGGTTGGTGGTGGTAGCTGGGCACCATCTAGTCTTCTGGTCTTGCAATAGAAGAGGCTGTGGTTAGATAATACTTTTTAAATTTGGATAAGACTGTAATATTGATGTCTGTGTGTCTGTATATTGTAATGTTTTAAACAGAATTTAAGATTAAAACCAAAAACCAGACCAGTTGCTGTAGAGTTCATACTGATTCATGGTGACCCTGTGTGTGTCAGGAAAACTGTGCTCCGTGGCATTTTCAACGGCTGTGATCTTTCACAAGTGGATCTGCGGGCCTTTAGTCCGAGGTGCCTCTGGGTAGATTTGAACTGCCAGCCTTTCAGCTAACTGTTTGGACCACTCAGTGTTGACAGCTATAAATTTGCAGTCCCCTACAGGTACTCTAAGGAGCCCTGGTGGTGCAGTGGTTAAGTGCTTAGCCGCTAACCGAAAGGTCAGTGGTTCAAACCCACTGGTGGCTCCACTGAAGAAAAGACCTGGCAATCTTCTCCTGTAAAGATAACGGCCAAGAAAATCTTATGGCACTTTTACTCTGTTATATGGGGTCTCTGTATAGGCAATCTGCTGTGTCTCAGTTAGCCCATTTTTTTGAGGCAAGAAATGGGCTCTGTAGACCTGGCCAGAAGTTTTGGCAGCTCCCTCTTCCATGTGCCGGCTTAAGAGCGGGCTCAGACACTGATTACTAGGCCTACCTTTCCTTCACATTTTTCTTGAAAGCTCATTTTGCCTGTAGAAAGTTTTAATGCAAATACATAGACTTCATCATTTCTCAATAGTTCTTACCAGAGGAAAATCTAGGAACAGGAAGAAACCATTTTTTAAATTTTTCCATAATGTAGCTGCTTTATTTCTTTAGCTTTTTGGCCTTCCTTTTTTTTTTTTAAATTCATTCAGTGAGTTAAAAAATTTTGTGATTCTTAAAAAGAAAATATATAATCCATATTCAAATTAAAAAAAATAGTACAGATAAACAAGAAAAATCTTTACTATTATTAAGAAATAATCACTGTCAATATTAGGCTGTATGTCCTTCCATATGTCTGTGCCTCTTTATATACAAATATATGCATTCTTGGTAATAGTGAGAGGAGCCTACCGTACATACTAGAGTGTGATTTCATGTCGTTTCCTTGATGGTGTCCGCTTGGATGACTAATAGGCAACTCACATTCAGTCAGTTCAAGGTGGAACTTTTGATCCCCTTCTCCCCCATTCCAAGGGCTCAGTATTGACCCATTTCTTAAAAATATTAAATGGACATCACAGGCTTTAATTAACCCTTACGTGTGTATTGGTTACAACCAATATTTTTCTCTGTTGAGTTATTGAAATGCATGTGCCTAAAGTTTTGTTTTTTTTATAATTTTTCTTCACAAGTCCCAGAAATGAAATTACTGGGCCAAAAGGTTTGACAAGTTTTAGCCTTTGGGTTTCCCTATCACCTTAGATATACTAGGTATCATCCTAAGTCAGTCTCCATCACATCATCTCCATCATTATTTTACCACACTTATCATCATCAGAAATTATCTCGTTCCTTTGTTTATTGTTTCTGTCCTCTTTCTGGATATAAGTTCCATGGGGCAGGGCTTTGTCCTTTCATTGCTGTGTCCCCACTGCTAAGAAAGTGTCTGGCATATAATAAGCTAAATAAATGAATGGTTGTAACAACAAAGTTTATCCCTTCTATGTATATTTAAACTATGTGATTTTAAGTATAAATAGAATGAATATACTTTAGATAGACACAGTGCCTCCTGTCTAGGCATTGTGATAGGAGATAATTCATAAATGTACCAGACAGGGTCACTTATGGTAGAATATGTAGCCGTGTATAGAATTATTAAGTGCCTTAGGATTGGTACAGATGCTGTGGGACTTCTCTCCCCACCCCAATCCTGCAGTGGCAGGAATGGCCCTTGACCCAGGTTTTGAGAGCAGGCTAGATTTCATTCATTCAGGTATTGACATCAAGCACTGTCCTAGACAGCGTGGACACAATGGGGAGCAAAGCAGACATGGTTCCTGCTTTCATGGAGAGTCCAGCATCATGGGGAGGAGAAAAGATATTCTGAGAAGGAACAGCAAAGGCACAGTCCAGAGCAAGAAGTTTTGTTGGATTGGGTGTAGGCTGCATGAAGGGGGAAAAAAAAGCCTGGAAAAGTAGACTGAGTCATCTCCCACAAGGCTTTGACTGAGTTTGAATCTGTAGTCAGGGGGACAAGATGATAAGACTTCTGTTTCTAAAGGATTAATTTAGTAGCAGTTACAGAGACTAATATAGGTGTGTGTTTGTTTATAGAGATTATTGGCAAGGGAATTGGTTGCAAAGTTAATATAAAGGTCTAGTTGTGAGAGAATGAAGGAGACAGTGGGGAGGAAGGGAAAGATAAGCACTATTATGGAAGCAGAATGAGTACAATTTAGCAGTTGAGTCAGATGTACAGGACAAAGGAGAATTGCAGTCAAAGATTCTTTCAAGAATTTGAGTGAATGATGGGGACTGTCGTTGTGCCATATAACAGATAACTGGTTCAAGTGGAGGAGGGGGAATAGGCTTAGAAGAGAAAGGGATGAGTTAAGTATGAAATATATTACATAATTAATTACGTAAAAGGAATGCTGTTTGGGATGAAAGGACATTACTGCTGTATTTAAGTATAGTGGGAGTAAAACTGAGAAGTAAAATTTCATATAATTTATAGCTTTGTCATCAGGAGTAGTAACAAACTTTAGTTGAGGATCCAATCCTGGTTTCCGTTCAAAAGAGTGAGTTGTGGAGTAATTTTTTTCCTAGTGATTCCTGTAGGTTATCCTTCTCTGCTGATGACTTGTTTTGCCAATGTTTTGTATGCTAGGACTAAGCGGAATGTTCTCCACTCCTCCCAGAATCGCAGTTGGGTACCTTGATTTATTTGTGGTGCTTATTTATGCACATTAATCTGTTGCCAAAGTGCGGGCTGCCCAGAAGAGGTCCTCATCTGAACCACAGGCCCTTTAGGCAGCTGGGATAGAGGCTCTGTATTTGAAGTGGCTCAGTTGTTTTTGTAGGCTTGAAAAACTTTGCTCTCTTGTTTGAACGGGAATGTTTTCATCCCTGTGGACTACCTGTTTTAGTTTTGTATAATGTCTTTCTGCTGAAGAGAGGTCTGTGTAACTTGTATGCTTTAAACTTAAAGGATATCTGATCTCTTGGAATTTAAATTGGGATTTTCTTAGGTGCTGGGTAAACATGCAGATAGTGTTAGACTCAGAATATCATTTTTCTTCTCAGATTACAGTACTCATCGTTTTACAGTGTGGTTGAAAAGACAAAGTATGATCCTCAGTCTTCTCCCAGTTCTTACTTAGGCTGTTTGATGTCTGTTTAGAAACTCACTTAGCGCAGCAGTCTACTGTGGATTCATTTATAGTGCGCAGAGGTACCAGCTCATTTTGGACCATGTGGGCACTGCCGTAAAACAAGTTAGGAAATGGCTGTTCCACCTTCACTTTTGTAGTTCTTGAGGACAGCTAAGGCAAAGACTGTTCCTAGACATCCTATTATTGCTTAATCATCCTTCTCCTTTATCCCCAACACTCAGGGGTATTCAATAAAAACCCTTTCATTTATTTAATTTATGGAGCATTTGACTATTTTGTAAAGTGCTTTTATACACAATGCATTGTTTGATTCTTTTGGCCTCTTACTGGCTTTTATTAAGATGAAGAAAGGTTAAGTGACCCAGTGGTCACATAGGCCTGGAATTCAGTTCCAACTCCCAGCCTGAATGCTCTCTCTGCTCCATAGAAAAGATGAGTTATGATGAGTCTGGGTTCTTTACAGAAGTATTTTCCTTTAGGGTCTAGGTTTGCCACTTGGTAAGTACAACCCTTCCAAGTCCAGTGATTGAAACTACTTCAGGAATTGAATGTGACCACCCGTCACGTTCCATATGCATTTTTAGCTTCCTTTGGCTCTTTGTTGCCAGATGCTTCAAGTCTACTTTATTGGCTATTTTAGTACTTCCCTATATTATCGTTTCTAGGAACATTGGTAAGTTGCAGTATTTGCTATGGTATGTTTTGGAGAAAGGCTTAAAATTTTTTTTTCTTTTAATTGTGCTTTAGGTGAAAGTTTACAGCTTAAGTTCTCATACAAAATTTTTTCTCCTACTGTTTTGTGACATTAGCCGCAGTCCCCACAATGTGACAGCGCACTCCCTCTTTCTACCCTGGGTTCCCTGTGTCCATTCAGCCAGCTCCTGTCCCTTCCTCCCTTTGCATCCTGCTTTTGGACAGGAGCTGCCCATTTGGTCTCATATCTGATTGAACTAAGAAGCACATTCCTCATGTGTATTATTTTTATTTTATAGTCCTGTCTAATCTTTGAAGAATGGGCTTTGCGAATGGTTTCACTTCTGGGTTAACAGTGTGTCTGGGTGCCATAGTTTTGGAGGTTCCTCCAGTCTCTGTCAGATCATTGAAGCTGATCTTTTTACATGAATTTGAGTTCTGCATTTTTCTCCTGCTCTGCCCGGGACTCTGTTGTGTTCCCTGTCAGGGTGGTCATTGGTAGTAGCTGGTCTCAGGCTGGTGGAGTCTCTGATTCTTGTGGTCCCTTAGACCTTTGGGCTAATATTTTCCTTGTATATTTGGTTTTCTTCATTCTCTTTTGCTCCAAGTGGGATGGGACCAATTGATGTATCTTAGATGCCACTTACCGAAGTGGGATGTAGAACAATTTCTTAATAAACTTTGTTATGCCAGTTGACCTTGATGTCCCCTGAAACTATGGTCCCCAGTCTGAAAGGAGCTTAAGTTTGCCAGTGAAAATTAGCAAGGTGGAGAGGGATGGGGGAAGTAGGCCTTTGAAATAAATATTTGACTATGTTTGATGGAGAATGAAATGTCCAAGATGCCAAGCCATTTTTTTTTTGGTCCCCTGGTACTGCTTTTCTCTTAGCTTAGAAGGCACTGTCTTACTCGTTGTTTAGGACCCAGATCTGCAAAGCCTTACCCCAACTTTTCTCTTAGGCCAAGTTACTGCGTCTAGATTTGTTTTCATAGCACTTTGTTCAAAAGCGTATTTATTTATGCTAATTAACTGCTCATTTGTCTCTACTTCCAGAACTCCTTTATTAGTACTTATGCCCCCTAAATCCCTCACTGGGTCTGATTCATAGTAGGTGCTCTGTGATTATTGACTTAATAGACTGTAGCAGTATAATGTTTAAGTGTGTTGAGTCAGACAGGCCTTAGGTATAAATTCTGTTTCTCCCAGGGCTCTTACTTTCTTCATGGTTGATGTTGGAATGAGAATAGTGGCTCCATGGTGAGACAGAACAACCCAGTACCTGGCATAGAGTAGGTAATTACCATTGTGCTTGGTATAATACTTGGGGATTAAGGCAGGAGCATGTATGTATTCCAGTAAGATGGGAAATAAAACAGAACCCCTCACTCGTGATGTGAGCACTGACTAAGAGATTCAATTTTAGAGAGGGTTGAAAGGTTCCTGAGTTGCAGGATGGAGGTGTACTGAGCATAAGGGCCTAGTTTCTGATTCTTGATGGTTTTTGTCATTCTGAGAGAAACTAAAATACAGACAGTCCTTTGTAATAACCCACCACAGATGAGCATATATGTTTGGGGTAACCTGCTGACAAATTAGGTAGCCTATTTGGTTTGTCTTCCTGTTGGTAAATTTGGTGTAGTTAGGTGGTCCAGTGGTAAAATTCTCGCCTTCTATGCAGAAGATCCAGGTTCACTTCCAGCCAGTTAGCCGGTGAAAACTCTGTGGATCACAGTGGTTGGATCTGTAACCAATCATGGGATGCCACAGCACCAGACAGCCTTTTGTTCCTGTGCATGGGGTCATCATGAGTTGGGGGCCGACTCAATGGCAGCAAACAACAACTAGTTTTGGCTTGGTGGAAGAGATCATGATTGTTCCAAGTTGGTATTTTTCTCCTACTTAAGAGTAGAAGACTGGCATAGTTTCCATTTATAACCTCTCAGTTGACCATTGAGTTTGTAGTTTGTTGTTGTTCAGCAACGTAATATATTGGGTTCAAACTTCAATACAAACAGTGGCCCTTGCTTATCTGCCAGCAAACAACCCTCAGATGCCTAATGCATTATAATTATGGGGAGAGTAACTTTAGGATTTTGAATCTCAGACCTGAGTTCAAATCCCAGTTTTGCTACTTTTTAGCTCTGTGACCTTGTGACCTTGGCCTCAAGTTTCTTTTTTCCCGTAAAATGAGGCCAGTAAAGTGAATAGTGTTACGATGCTAAATCATTGTTATTAAGAGTGTAAGACAACAACACGTATCCCATCTAATAACAATGGTGTATGCTTTTTCTTTTTCATGCTTTATCATGTAACTTGTCACCCCAGCCTCTCTTCCTGCGCTTTTAATTCTTTGCCAAACTCCCTAACCTGATGGTAGTAGTAAGTGGGATTGTGGACAGCTCCTGAATAAATAATCACAGGTTAGTATCTAGAAGGCAATGCAATTTGGGACTTGAGCAATGTACAGTGACTCAGTACTTCATGACTCTCCGTCATTTATGGGCTAAGTTTCGGTGTGAAACAATGCTGATGATACTGACTGGGCTAATGGAGTAGTTTTACAGTGTTTGTTTCTTTAAGGGTACCACAGAGTGCCAGAGAGTGCCAAATGGCTGTTGAAAGAGAATGTATTCAGACCTTGGCATTTTATGCAGCCACATCACTGTGTAGCCATGTGTTGCTTAATGTCCAAGATAAGTTCTGTCAGAATAGGATGTTATGTGATTTGAATGTTGTGCGAGCACCATATGTATACAGGTAATCTCCAGGTTACGAATGTCTGACTTTATGTACAACCTGTAGTTAGGAGCCAACCCCGTAAAGCCTATTGTATTAAAAACCACAGACGTATATGCAGGCTGATGTTGCCTGAAGGGATGTTATGCTGTGCATGACTGTACTGCTCAGGAACCTGGTGCGAAGCAGAGATGTCTAAAAGATTCCATGTACTTTAGTTTAAAATGTTATTTTAGGAACTAATAACTTTAATATATTAAAATGTAAACAGTAACAAACATTTTCCAATGGGGGAAAACACAAAACAATCCATGGAAGAGGTAAGAGTGAAAATCCATGAGGTGGAAAAATGTTAAGACTAATAGATGGAACTCCAAGATTTAATGTATCCTAATTAATGAAAAAAAAAAAAATTTTATTTATTTATTTATTAATTAATGAAGGTGCCACAGTTTGCTTCCTCTGACAGGCAAAGTAGTGTTCCTAAACCTTTTCTTGCTCTACTACTGCTGTCAGGAATGCCTGGGCTGGTCTTTAAAGACAAACGAGTTGAGACTGCTTGTTTGTTTTATGATATAGCTGTGGGGCAGGGTTTTAATAGCTTTACTTACCTTCCAGATAGGAAGGAGCGCTGGTAACAGGTCATGCAGATGTTGTCATCTGGCGTGATTTGCTTTCGTTCTTGGTGTCGCCTTTAGAAGATTTTTCATTCTAACATTTAAGGGTTCTGAATAGCAGTAGGAGTAGGAGACAGTTTCTGGGTGACTTCTCAGTCATGACTCTGACATTTGTGTAATTTCAAATCTAAAGAACCACTAATAGACCTTAGAGTTGCAGTGAGTGGTGAAGTTTCTTTCCCTAGAATAGAATGTGGCAGACTCAGAATATTGTATAAAACGTTAGTCACCAGCTGGATTTCTTCATGGCCCAGAAACAGACGCGTATTTAGAAGAAAAATGCTGTCGAGTCAATTTTGATTCATAGCGACCCTGTAGGACAGAAAAGAACTGCCCCATAGTGTTGCCAGGGAACGGAATGGAAAGTAGTTAATGGATGTTGTTGGACCTTGGAATTCCAAATGAGTCAGTTCAATTCCTGCGGAGTGCCTTCTCTGCAAAGAAATTGGGGCAGTATGCGATGCAGGGCTCCCAGTGGCCTTCCTGGTCATGATTATTCAGAGGTACAACGGTCATCATGGTCACTCCTCTTTATACAAGATGTGATTAGCTTGTGTTTCCTGCTTTGGAGATTCTTTGTGGCAATTTTAAAATAATGATGACGTATCAGGAGCTAACCTTGGCTAAATTCCAACACAGATTAATCTTGTCTTTGATTCTCTATTTAGTGAATGTTGCATAGAATTTCCAGACTACTTAAAACTGAGCTGGGGATACGATCAGATGGGAGAAGACACCTGAGGGAAATAGCTGTACATGTAGAGATCTGATGTGTTGTATTCTGAAAATTCTATGCTAGAATAATGGTTCCTGGGGTACAAGGAAACACTGATGCGTTACCACCTAGTGGAGAGATTGGTACACTCCCACTCTCCCATCTCCCATCCACAAACATTTGGTTGAACACAGCTGACAGTCTAGACGTCAGCAAATGATATCTATCCCTTACACTGTCCCCCATCACACAAATCCATTTAGTTTATAGAATTTTGTTGTAGATTGTCATGAATATTCCAGTCACAGTGGTTTATCCCTGTTGCTTCATGTTACCATCTTAAATCACTACACTTGTTCAAGGGCAGGGTATCAACTTTTCTGAATATGTGAACTAGCTTTTGGTATTAAGGTAATGCTGGACTCATAATGGGTTGGAGAGTGTTCTCTTCTGTTTCTTAGAAGAGATTATGTAGAATTAGTGTTACTTCTTTTTTAAATGTTACAATTCACCAGTGAAACCGTATGGGTCTGGAGATGTTAAGAAGGTTTTCATTAGTAATTCCATTTGTTTAATAGATACAGGACTCTTCAAGTTATTATTTCTTTTTGAATGAGTTTTGATAGTGTTTAACTTTCAAGGAATTGACCCATTTCATCTGAGTTGTTGAATTTGTGTGTGTAGAATTCATAGTAGTCCCTTATTCCCTTTTTAATGTTGGTGGAATCTGTAATGATACTTTCTTTCATTCTTGGTATTGGTGATTTTTGTCTTTTCTTTTTTCCCTTGTCAGCTTATCAATTTTATTTATCTTTTCAGAGAACCACCTCTTGATATCATTGATTTATTTCTACCGTTTTTTCCATTTTAAATTTTATTGATTATTCTTGCTATTTTGCTTGTTTGTTTTGGTTATTGTCTGATTTCTTAAGGTGCAAATTTAAGTGGTTAATTTGAGATGCTTTTTTTTTCCAGTATAAACATTTGATTTTGTAAAATTTCTTCTAAACACTGCTTTAGTTGTAACCCACAGGTTTTGATCATGTTTTCTTTTTATTTTTGCTTAGCTCAAAGTATTTTCTGATTTCCTTCAAGAATTCCTTTTTGACCTGTGGATTATTTATAACCAAATATTTGGTTATTTCCAGATATCTTTGTTAATTATTTCTAATTTAATTCTGTCATGGTCAGAGAACATAGCTTTGTATGACTGGAATTTGTTTAAAAAATTTTTTAATTTGTTAAGTTTCGTTTTGTGGCTCAGGATATTGTTTACATGGATATAAACCATAATATTTGGAATATTTCATGTGTACTTGAAAAGAACATATTCTCTTCTTTTTGAGTGAAGTGTTCAATAAGGTCGATTAGATCAGTTGGTTCTTGGTGTCATTCAGCTCTGCAACCTTGCTTAGTCTGACTGCTTGTTATATCAGTTAACATGAGAGAAATGTTGAAAGTCTCTGTAGTTGTGAATTTATTTCACTTTTCAGTTACATCAATTTCTGATTTGTGTATTTTAAAGCTTCCTTGCTAGGTGCATGCACATTTATGTTATGTCATCTTGATGAATTGACTCATTTATCATTCTTTAATGTCCCTTTTTATCTGGTAATTTCCCTTGGTCTTAAGTCAACTTTGTTTGATGTATTAATATAGCTACTCCAGCTTTCTTTTGATTAGTGTTTGTATGATATATTTCTTTCCATCCTTTTATTTTTAACCTACCTCCATCATTATATTTAAAGTGGATTTCTTGCAGACAGCATATAGTTTGGTCTTTTTTTCCTTATAAGATTCATTCTGACAATCTCTGCCTTTAATTGGTATGGTTATACCATGTGCACTCAATAATCAATGTAATTATTATTAATTACAATGATAATTACGTAAAATATATGTAATTAACAATCAGTATAAGTATTGATATGTTTGAATTTAGTTCATCATTTGTTTGTTTCCTGTTCATCCCTTTTGGTTTTTTTGTTGTTGTTCCTCTCTTTCCTTTTTCCTGCTTTCTTTTCTGTTCTTGGACTGTTTTTAATATTCCTTTTAAATGTATCTATTTGGGGTTGTGACTATTTTCTTTCTGTGATTTCTTTAGTGATCTAGGGATTATATATATATATTCAACTTTTCCCAGTCTTCTTAGAATTAATATTTTATTCTTTTCTACTCTATCACTTTATATAGAATATAAAAACTTCATCACCATACAGGTTCCTTTACTTTCTCCCATCTATGTGGTAGTTCTCATCTCTCTGTAAAGTGAAAACCACATCAGACAGTTATAATTTTTGCTTCAAACCATCACACATATTTTAAAGTATTCAAGAGGAGAAGACTTTTGCTACGTTTACCCAGATATTTACCATTTGTGTTGCTTTCCCTTAATTCCTAAAGTTCTGTGTTTCCGTCTGGTATTATTTCTCTTATGCCTGAAGAACTCTTTTAGTATTTCTTTTACAGCAGGTGTGCTGGCTAAAAATTCTTTCAGTTTCCTTTGTCTGAGAATGTCTTTATCACCTTCATTCCTAAAGGATATTTTTGCTGGATTTAGAATTCTAGGTTGACAGTTCTTTTCTTTCAGCACTTTAGAAATGGAGTTTTGTTTCTGATGGGAAATTCAGTCATTAAAATAATTTCTCTCCTGTCTTTTTTCCACAATTTTTCTTTGTCTTTTAGTTTCAGCAGTTTAATTATGATGTATTTGGGTGTGAATTATTTGAGTGTATCCTGCTTAGGGTTTGTTGTGCTTTTTGAATGTTTATCTTTTGCCAGACTTTGAAAGTTTTCGGTCATTAAGTTCTTCAAGAATTTTTTCTGCACCACTCCTTTTCTTTTTCTTCTGGAACTTCTATGGCATGAAGGTTAGACCTGTTCTATATTGTCCACAGATCCTTGAGGTTCTGTTCATTTTTGCTTTCAAAAATGTTTTATTCCTTGTCTGTTGTTGAACTTAGATAATTTCTATTGATACTTTTCAAAATTCATTGGTTCTTTCCTCTGTGTTCTCCATTTGGCTTTTGAGCCCATCCAGTGAAGTTTGTTTATTTCTATATTGGGTTTTTCAGTTCTAAAATTTCAATTTGGTTCTATTTTGTGGATTTTATTTATTCGCTGAGACTTTCCATTCCATTCATTTCAAGGGTGTTCGCCCTTACTTCCTGGAGGATGGTTATAATAGCTAGTCTTGGATAATTCTAACATCTGTGCCATCTTGATGTTGGCAGTTATTGATTGTGTTTCCCTTGCTAGTTGTTGAGATTTTCTTTGTTCCTTATATACTGATTTATCTGGGGCACTTCGGACATTACAAAATACTAGGTTTTGTTTAAACCTATGTAGAATATTGATTTTTATTTTTGTCTTGCTTTAGACGGCAATTGACCAATTCGATTCAGACCACAAGATCCAACCTGCCCTCTGTGGGCTGTGGTTCTAATGTCGTTTCAGTTTTCATAACCTCTGTAGTGCTTGTCTTAGTCATTTAGTGCTGCTATAACAAAAATACCACAAGTGATGGGCCCTTGATGTTCACGAGAAGTATGTACATTCAGACACTTTTGTGGCTTCACAAGTTAGCAAATACTGTATTTGCTAGAGTCTCCAGTGCTAAGAGCTCTTTTGGGGCCCATTTTTACATTCTTACTGCCTCACCAGAGTTTCTAAATATCTAGGTAAGTAAAAAATAAAGCTGCACTGATATGTGGTTGCTGGGTGGTTGACTAGGCATGCTTACTAGCAACTCAATTTACAGGCAAGTAATCTGAATTTTTTTTTTCTTACAGCAGTTACTTGGATTTAATTTGAATTCAGGCAGTTCTTTGGATTTGGATTTAGTTAAAACCATTATTAGAGTGCTGTTAACAAAAGGTATAGTGCGAGTAGGAAATAGTAGGGACCTTTTGAATGAATTTTCTCCAGGAATAAAGGTTAGTAGGAATGAGAGTTTTCAGGCTTCTAATTGAAATTAGTGAGTTGGAGAATATTTTAATCCTCAAGAGTTGTCTTTGTAAAGGAGGTTGCTGCAAAGTAGCTATATTGGCATTAGCAGGCAGTAAGTATTAATTAGTTGTTTCAATCGAGTTGAATTGGAATGACCATTAGGCACTTAATTCGTAGATGGAAAGTTTCGTATACCATTAATGCTTTATAAAAATTTTTATCTAGAGAATTTTCATCTGTTGTATTCAGTTTTCATAGCCTAATGTCAGAGAAGATTCAATGAGTATTTCACTGTTTTAGTATTTCCATCCAAAAGGAACAATTAAAAAATTTACTACTGTTTAACCCCATTGCCATCGAGTCAATTCCGACTCACAGTGACCCTATAGGACAGAGTAGAACTGCCTCATAGGGTTTCCAAGGAGCAGCTGGTGGATTTGAACTGCCAACTTTTTGGTTAGCAGCTGAATGCTTAACCACTGCACCACCAGGGCTCCTTCTGCTGTGTAAGGTACTGTAAATAAAACCTACCAAAAGTTACTTAAAAAACTGTCCAAGTCTCTCTCATTCCCCACTCACCCACCCCCCGCTTCAACCTGATTGCTTACTTAAAATACGATAGACCTTTTTTTCTTTTCCCTAAACCAAAAACCTCTGGCAATTTAAACACTAAAACTTGGAGACTTGCCTTGCCGGACCCTTAGGTTTCAGAAGTGGTTCTCAGCCCAGAAGCGTATCAGGAGCACCCCTGACAACAGAGGCAATGCTTGAGTGGTTTGTGAGGAACAGTGCAGCAATTAAGAGTTAAATATTACATTTTGTGGGCTTGAATGGGTCTGTTTGCCTTACAGATGAAAGGAATACAGTATTTATCAAAGGACAACAGTTGGGGGCAAAAACGGTCTATGGTGGCTTTTGAGACTGACTGAGGAAAGAAGAAAAGCAGAGGGAAGGGAGCAGTAAACACTTAAGGTGATGGAGGAAGTGAGTAGCTATAGGAATTTAGGAGAAGCCAGCTATGAGGAGATAGGAGACCTTTGCAGGCTGAGTAGGAGGGTTGTTAGAGTTCTCTGTACTTGTATATATAATTGAATGTGACGTAGCTGGGACTGAAATTTAGATTTCCTGACTCATTTTCAGGTAACACAGTAGTTAGGTGATCTGCAGAAGCTGTCCTGTTTCCTGTGTAGATTTTAAAATTGTCTTTAGGGGCTTAAATGTCACCACTAAAGAGAGGCCTTCCTGGACACCCAGTTACCCTTTATTACCTCCTGTTTTATTTATTTTTTGATTATTGTAATTTGGATGAAGTTTTACAGCACAAACTAGCTTCTCATTTAACAGTTAGTACACAAGTTGTTTTGTAACATTGGTTACCAACTCCACAACATGTCAACACTGCCTTCTCAACCTTGGGTTCCCTATTACCAGCTTGCCTGTCCCCTCCTGCCTTCTAGCCCTTGCCCCTGGGCTGGTATGTCCCTTTAGTCTCGTTTTGTTTTATGGGCCTGTCTAATCTCTGGCTGAAGGGTGATCCTCAGGAGTCACTTCATTCCTAAGCTAAAAGGGTGACTGGGGACCCCACTGTCAGGGTTTCTCTAGTCTCTGTTAGGCCGATAAGTCTGGTCTTTTTTCGTGAGTTAAGTTCTCTTTTTACTCTTTTGATTAAGTCTTTTGCTGAGCATAAGTGTTTAGTTTTTAGAAGATCTCAGTTATCTAGCTTATCTTCAGGAGTTTGTGTTGTTATGGTTTGTAGCCTGTTAATGCCATGTATTAGGGCCTCTAGCATAGATCCTGTTTTTTCTTATATGATCTTTATAGTTTTTGGTTTTGTATTTAGGTCTTTGATCCATTTTGAATTAGTTTTTGTGTATGGTGTGAGGTATGGGTCCTGTTTCATTTTTTGGCAGATGGACATCCAGTTTTGCCAGCACCATTTGTTAAAAAGACTGTCTTTTTTCCATTTGATGGACTTTGGGCTGTTGTCAAAGATCAGGTGACCCTAGGTGGGTAGATTTACATCTGGGTTCTCAGTTCTCTTCCGTTGGTCAGCATATCTGTCGTTGTACCAGTACCAGGCTGTTTTTGACTACCATAACTGAACAGTAGAGGTTCTGAGGTCAGGTAGTGTGTGTGAGTCCTTCTACTTTCTTCTTCAATAGTGCTTTACTTATTTGGGGCCTCTTCTCTTTCCATGTAAAGTGAATGATTAATTTTTCCATCTCCTTAAAGAATGTTGTTGGTATTTGGATTGGGATTGCGTTGTATTTGTAGATTGCTTTGGGTAGAATTGTCATTTTCACAATTTTGAGTCTCCCTATCCATGAGCATGGTATGTTTTTCCATTTATGTAGATCTGTTTTGATTTCTTGCAGTAGTGTTTTGTTGTTTTCTTTGGATAGGTCTTTTACATCCCTGGTTAGATTTATTCCGAAGTACTTTATTTTTTTAGGGGCTACTATTTTTTATAATGTTATTGTTTTTCTGATTTTCTTTTTGTCCTTTATTGGCGTATAGGAATCCAACTGATTTTTGTGTGTTTATCTTGTATCTGGAAACCCTGGTGGCGTAGTGGTTAAGAGCTATAGTTGCTACCCAAAAGGTCGGCAGTTCGAATCCATCATGCGTTCCTTGGAAACCCTGTGGGGCAATTCTCCTATGTCCTTTAGGGTCACTATGAGTCGAAATCGACTCAGTGGCAACGGTTTTGGTTTTTTTTAATCTTGTATCTTGCTACTCTGCTGAATTTTTCTATTAGTTCCAGTAGTTTTCTCGTGGCGTCTTTTGGGTTTTGGGTATATAGTATTATATCATCTGCACTATTATCTCCTGTTTTAAACAGTATATATTTA
This sequence comes from Elephas maximus indicus, assembly GCF_024166365.1. NCBI lineage: Eukaryota > Metazoa > Chordata > Mammalia > Proboscidea > Elephantidae > Elephas > Elephas maximus. The sequence goes on from NC_064838.1 coordinate 29,444,350, forward strand.
TCATGTGATATTTTCATGTTTGTTTCCTAGTTTTTCTCCTTTTCCTTTCTACGCCCCATCCTTACCCCAGCACACTAGAATGTCCTCTCCATGAGAGCAGTAAACTTGACGGTCTTATTAATTACTGTATGGCTAGCACCTAGACTAGTATTTGGAACATTGTTGTTAGGTGCCATCAAGTAGGTTCCAACAGTATCAGACAGTGTTCTGCTGCTATTTATAAGGTGTTCACTGGCTAATTCTTTTCAGAAGTAGACCAACATGTCCTTCTTCCTAGTCTGTCTTAGTCTGGAAGCTCAGCTGAAGTCCATCCACCATGGGTGACCCTTCGGGTATCTGAATACCAGTGGCATACCTTCCAGCATCACAGCAACATGCACACACCCATGGTATGACACACTGACAGATTCATGGGCAGGGGGGACAGACAGATACTGGTGCAACTGCCTAAAAAACAAGGAAGTTGGTTTGTGCCACATTTGAGGGTTGAAAGCCATTCTAATGAGGGGATGCTTCCCCGACAAGTGATTGTGTGAAACTTTTCTATCTTTTGGCTTTTATAAGACTCACAAGTATATTTACTATTTCTTTTGTGTTGCTGGGAAGGTAGTTTTACCGGCAGTTGGAAATATTCATGTGAATGAGTTATTTTTGGGGTAAAAGCAGTTTGTGAATCACTCCCTGGGCCACACAACCAATATGTCCCGCATGTGCGATGTACTTCATGGACGGTGGTACCAATATGGCCAACTAAATCAAACTGATAACAATGATATGCAGCAAGTGCAATGTTTATTTAGTATTTATGTGTATTTTTGGAAGGTTGAATAAGATATTTTATGGCTCAGGTGTAACCAGGAAGTGTGATATGCCATGGGACCGATACGTCCCATGTGTGTGATGTGTTTCATGGAACATAGGACCGACATGTCCCACTTGCATTTGGTACGCGGTTTTTTCAAATAATAAGATACTTCTAAGCGATTCAGCATCCATTCCATTAGTGGAAAACATGGCATCACCAAAAAATTCCCTCCCCCAAATAATAATAATTTATCCATGAAAGCGTTACGGAAGGACTGCCCACAGTGTTCAGAAATTGGGAGAAAATGATTATTATATGACCCTTGAAATTTTACTGTAGTGAAAGGTTATGAATATGTATTTTCTAGCTCCTTAAAAAAGATAGTGATGTCTTAAGTAGTGAAAGAATTAAGGATTAAGTACTTAGAAAGAAAAGAAGAAAATATGTTGAAGTGGTATAGTTTCTTCAAAAACTAAGAGAAACTTAGACTTGGAAGAACACACTGTATTTAATTCATTTTTACATCTTAGCAGTAAATATTAAAAATTGAAGTAGATTGTAAACTTCAAGAGGAAACCAAATTATTGTGCCAATTTTAAAGAGTTAACCAAGAAGCTTTTTCTTACACTACAACTATAAAACATGGTTTTTTTTTTTTTCTATGTAAGTTTGAGTTCTTTTAGAATATTGAAGGAGAGAACAACATAGCTGTGACTCACCTACTTGTTTTTAATTGCCAGAATTCCTTATGGTTGATGAGTGTATTCATGGTTTTTAATGTTATCGCACTTGGTAGTAGGGTCAATGGCACAGCTAATTTATCTTCCAATTCCAAATGTCTTTGATATAATGTAGAATAAGGTAGTATTTTATTACCTCTGTTTTTAAACATTTTCTCATTTTTTTTTAATTTAATAGATTTTACTTTTTAGAGCGGTTTTAGATTTAAAGAAAAATTAAGCAGAAAGTATGGAAAATATTTAATTTTAGTTGTATGACATCATGGTGAGAAATGAACAAGAGAACAGTTCATTACGTAAAAGGAACAACTTTTATAAGCCTTGTTAAAAGATAAGCTGGGAAAAGTTAGTGAATTTTAATGTTTATTGTCAGAATAATTTAAATCTTAAAAAAGGGAAAACCTTTTTTTCCGTTTTCCAAAGTTTTACTTCCGATTTTCTTCTGCTTTATGTTTGAAAATGTATGTTTAGGTGGGAGAATTTATAAACTTTCATATGTATTTGTAATAAACCAAGTTTCTTTTTTTTTCACTTAAGGAAATATGTGGAAAAATTGCCTTATTTTCAAAAACAGCATTTTACAATGAAAGAATATGTCTTTGTATAAACAAAATAATACCCTCTTCAAGAATTATGGCTGTAAGGAGTATTTTCTTAATGCAGATTGTTCCCACCACTCAAAAAATTACTTACTGAGGCGGGTTCAAATGGAATTTGATGCTAGAAGGTTATGCAAAGTTACATCCCTTTATAAATATTGATTAGTCTAATTCAGATGTTTTGTTTTGTTCAGTCAGGTCAGTTCAGTGAAGATATGATACCCACAGTGGGCTTCAACATGAGGAAAGTAACTAAAGGTAACGTCACAATAAAGGTACGTTAGCTACTTGCCATTTAAATTGATTAGCATAGACAGCTAAGAGTTTATCTGGTTTTTTTTTTTTTGGTTTTGTTTTTAACTTGAGTATTTGCAGTTCTCAACTAATGAATGGATATGTTGTCTGATAGATCAAAATGTATAAGGGTTGAAATGTAAGTGGCCCATAAAAAACTTAAGATAAAGGTTGGCAGAAGTAATGTTTTGGGTTTAGGTGTTTCTAAGAAATAAAAATCCCAACTTCAGGGTATTTGGAAGTGTGGTATTATATTATTTCGTGAGTAATATTTTATAGTAAATGGTAATTTATTATTTATAGTATTGGCAATTCAGTATTTATTAAATTTCTGACAGCAAATGCTATAACCCGCTTTTCCCCTTCTTTAGTACTAAGCTGTAAAATTAACACTATAATATAGGAAAAAATTAACTAGTTGTTAAAACACAATTTCCTTTTAGAATGAGCTTGATAGATTTAAAGTTTAAATAAAATCAAACCTGTTGCCGTTGAGTTGATTCCGACTCATAGCGACCCTATAGGACAGAGTAGAACTGCCCCATAGGGTTTCCGGAGAGCAGCTGGTGGATTTGAACCACTGACCTTTTGGTTAACAGCTGATCTCTTAACCACTAAGCCACCAGGGCTGCGAAGTTTAAATATGGACTATTTATTCGGAGCCATATTTTAGTTTTTTTTTTTTTTTTGGTTCAGTAGGTATTGGGGGTTTACTACTGTGTCTTGAGACTTTATGGCCATCTGCATAGTTCTCTTGTCTCACAGAAGCTATTCACTAAGCGCTTTCAGTAGCTGGTATGATGAAGCTCCTAGTTTATCCATGTATATGTCTCTTTATGCATGTTACTTGTGTGTATGGCTAATCTGGAAGCCTCTGGAAGGTAAATACCATGACTCAAGAGTTTTTATGTAGCCCAGTGTCCAGCATAGAGACCTACCGAGTAGGCATAATAATAATAATATTATGGGCAATCATTTCCATATGGATAAAATAATTTTATACAAGAAATACACCTAGCTAGGAATGTTGGCTATTTATTTACAAGACTACACATAAAAGATTGGGTATTAATATATAGCCCATCAAACTTTAAAAGATGGGAAATGAACTATTGTTTCCTGTCTTGGCATTCAATTTTGGATGATAAATGGTTTTGTGGATTTTAAAAGGGTTATCTTGAAGATAAATATTTTCAGTATTAGAAATGGATAGGTTAACAGGCAAAGAAAATACTGCACAAAAGCCATATCCCTGCTCAAGCAGAATTTTAGATCTAGGACAAATATATTACATACAGACTTCAATTTTAGAAGTGATTCTAAGAACTCCCAGATTAAGAGAGGCTCGTTTGCAGCTCAAGTCTGTCAGGAGCTCTTTGCCTATAGCGTTGTAGAAATGGGCATATCTGCCTGATCTTTGTCCTGCTACTTCCTCTTTCATTGTATGGTTTCAAATATTCTTTGTTAAGAATTCTCTTGTCTTGGTTTAAAGATCTGGGACATAGGCGGGCAACCTCGATTCCGGAGCATGTGGGAACGGTACTGCAGGGGAGTCAACGCCATTGTGTAAGTATCTTTTTAAAGTCAGTTTAGGGCTTCAAAGAAAAAGGTATTTTTAATACTTCCAAATGCAGTTTTTCTCCCAGGCTATAAAAATCTTTCTTAGATACTTTCTTAGTGTAATGCCATAACTTGGGATTTAAACTTTTGTAATCATAGAGTGAGAGCTTTATTTTTGTTTATGCAGCTAAGAGTTAAGGGATGTAGATGTTTTACTATCTATCATGTATTAGCCCCTAAGAGCAGTCTAGTTAAAAGTATTTATGGGTATTGAACTTTTCTTTATCCAGGACTTTATTTATTTTGATTAACAAGTCTAATAATGTAAATCTTAAGAAAATTAAAAAACTTATAATCTTAGTTGTGATTATCAAGGCATATGGAGAAGGCATATTTAGATCACTTAATTTTTTTTTTTTAAAGTTACATGATAGATGCTGCAGATCGTGAAAAGATAGAAGCCTCTCGAAATGAGCTACATAATCTTCTAGATAAACCACAGTTACAAGGAATTCCAGTAAGTATGGAATACTTGTTTTTGTTTTTTTTTACATTTGTGAATATACGAATTATGTTTGAAATCAGTAAAATGTCTTCTGTTTAAAAATTTAGAAGGCTTATATTTACTGAGTATCTTTCATAATACTAGGCATTGTGTTTTTTATTAATTTTTTTTTACCAACTATCTATTAAATTCAATCACGGGGGTACAATCCTGAAAAGAAGCGAAGAGAAACATATTTCCTGCCGTCATGGAGTTTACAGTTTAACGAGAAAGGCAGGTACAATGGCATCACTTGAATAACCCAGCTCTGGTAAGTGCTAAAAAGAAAAGAGCCACGGGACTCTGAGAGTTGTGTTAGGGGGAGATTTGATCTAGTTGAGGGGGAAGAAGGAAGGATTCCCAGAGGAAGTGATACTTGAGCTGAGATCTGAAGAATGTGTAGTGATTAAATGGGTGATGGTTGGCAGGGAAGAGAGTTCAGGCAAAGGCTCTTTGTTGTGAGGCAGCAAGGCACTGAGAGGAGGAGGTTGATCTCACTCCAGCGTAGCAGAGTGAGTAGAGTGTGGAGTGCTGTGCCGCTGGGGTGCTGGAGGAGGCCACCCTGCACAGGACTTTGTGGGAAGTCCTGGAAGTGTTTTAAATGGTTAGTTTGTGATTTGACTAGATCACTGATTACTGTTTAAGATTGAATTAAAGTGGTCAAGAAGGACTGTGGGGAGGACAGTTTAGGAACCTGCTGTAGTAGTCCTAGAAAAATACAGAACCTTGGATTAGGGTGGTAGGTAGACAAAATGAGGGGAAGGAAACAGATTGTGGAACTATTTAGGAGCATAGTCAGCCAGACTTGGCAATAGATTAGAGGAGGGGAGATAAATAAAGAATAATTTGTAGTTCCTCACTTATGCAGTTAGATGGAGGGATGATGCTGTTTGTTGAGCTGAGAAAGGCTAGAAAAAGACCAGGTTTTAGCCTCAAGATAAGCTGTTGAGTGTCAGATACTTGAAGTATATTATCTCAGTTGACCCTCACAACATTTTGAACTTGGTGGTGTTATCCTCCCCCCAGTAGTTATTTGCTCAGGTCACATGGTCATTAGTAAGTTGCACAGCCAGGTTTTGAATATGTCTGACTTCCAAGACTATACCTGCTCCTCACTTATCAACTATCTCCTTATCAAACATTTCTCATTTACCACAATAGTAAAAAATCTATTATCCAACTATTGTGCACATAACAAGGCGGTGGACATGATGGCAACTGCTGCGGAGCGTTCCCTTCCTAGAGGAGGGGATCTCCAGGCAGCCTGTGGGAAGCTGGGCCGTGCTGCCTGCCGCTCTCCACTCCCTCCTGCCAGTGGGGTGCTGTGTCCAGCTGCTGAGTGGAAGCGCAGGCAGCACCAAACTAGTGGACACCGGTTCTGGAGTCTCAGCTCCTATGTGGCCTGAGGCCACACAACTCAAAATTGCTGTGGAGTGATAAGGGAGAAGAAAAAGAGGCATCAGAGAGGGCGTTTGGAAGAAATGTCTGCAAGTTTAATGACATCCCAAAGTGAGCTGAACTGGCCCTGAAGCTTCCGCCTGGGTGGAGCTGGGTGCCTGACCAGGCTCCCCTGCACTCTCGCAGGAAGCCCTGAGCCAGGCCTGGAGGGCAGAGCAGGCTCCAGGATCCTGAATGCAGGGTTTGTAGGGGTGGAAGTGGAGCCCTGGAGGTGGGTATTGGAGGGAAGCTCTGACCCAGCACAGGAGGAAGGTGAAGTGGTTAAGCCATGGACCCTCCAGTGACATAGCTCAGTTTTACCAGCTTTGTCTCCTCCCAGCCTCCTTGTCTGCAGAGGAGTAGTCCATGGCTGGACTTGGTACGGGGCTGAGCGCATCAGTAAATCTGAGCTCTTATTATCATATGATCATATTTTCTAAATTTAAAAAAGCGGGACAAATTGATCTGAAAACAAACAAAAGAAAACCTTCCATTTTTCCATAATGCCAATTTTCACATAATGACCTGATCTTTGGAACCTAACTATGTCAATAAGTGAGGAATAGGTATATTCTTTTTCTTTTATATTAAAAACAAGCATCATATACCACAAATAAAAATCAGTCTTATTTTGGTGATCATCAAGGTTCTTAGTTGCAAACAGTAGGAAGCTGATTTAAGCAGAAAGGAATTCATTGAAAGAATATTTATTGGGTAGCTTGCAGAATCTCCGAGAAGGCTGCTTAACCAGGCTCAGACTCAGAAAATAGACTGGACCAAGGGAAGCTAAACAGCTGCCAGGATCACACCCAAATTCAAGCTCATAGGATAAATCTGGCGACCACATGCAGTTGCTGAGCACGAGACACAGTTGCTCCGGTTGGCGATGATCTAGCTGAGTCCTCTCCACTCTCAGAATGGCTTCTCTATCCCTGTTTTCTTTCTTTTTTCATCCCCCTCTCTGCATTTTTGCATCACCAGGCTGTTTATTCAAAATATTGGTGTTTGTACCTGATTGACTGATCCTAGATTACGTATCCATGCTCTAGCTAAAAGGAAAGCCGAGAAGGAAATTTTCTATAGACGCAAGTAACTTTATTGGGAGGCAGGTTTATAAGGTTCAGATTTCCTTAAATATAGGAAGAGGACTAAGATGCCAGCAACCACAAAGCCGACAGCGGATCACAAGTGACCATGATGTAGTATTAGAAACTCAGCCAGTTAGAGCTTGAGAACACGGAGCGACTTAAACAAGAGTGTGGAGAGGAGTAAGAGTCAGGGAAGGGAAGGCAAGCTGACCAAAGGTACTGAGATTCAGCTCTTGGCACACCAACTCTCTAGTTTTATTTAACGTCCTCTGAGAGCCCCCAGCATCCCTGGCTGTCCGTGCCTGTGCCCTTTATCTCTGTCTTTGGTGCAAAATAAGAGTCTGGGCTGTGTAGAATTGATTGACATTTCTGGTGTCTTTTGTTTGTTTGTTTGTTTTTAAAGGTGCTAGTACTTGGAAACAAAAGAGATCTTCCTAATGCCTTGGATGAGAAACAGCTAATTGAAAAAATGTACGTCTTAAGAATGAATGATGGCATTTTTAAAAGTTGGTTCTGAATAATACTGTTTTGTTATTTTAATTGTTCAACATCATTACATTATTCAGGAATAATTACAGTCATGCTTTTAGGTAGATAATGTTGGCCTATCTGAGAAGTGAATCCTTAGAATTTTAGTAGAGTGAAATAATTTCTTCAGTTTATTAGTAACAATAACTTAAGTAAAATTGAGCAGAGTGATCAATAGGACAACTGTTTTAAACATAGGCTTATTTTCTTCTGCTTCTTATAGGAATCTGTCTGCTATTCAGGATAGAGAAATTTGCTGCTATTCAATTTCTTGCAAAGAAAAGGATAATATAGGTAAGTAATGACTGGAGTTTTTGGAAGAAATGGATGTCATTGGAAGGGACGTCTAATGCTTCTTATTGTTTATTCCCATTTCTGTTTAAGTGACTTCCTTTATAGGGTACTGTTGCTTTTGCCTAAGGAAAAAGAGTAAACATTATACTTCTAACAACAAATACAGCATCACGAATCTGCTCCAAGCTATTTAAAGAAGTAAATGCAATAAAGCCATGAGGTTAAGCATTATGTGATACCAATTTATTGTACTAATCTTTGCAGAGCTAGTATCCAGCTGTGGTTTATAACAAAATGACATTTTTAAAATAGGACTTTACAAAAATTGGTCTACAGGCACTACAACAATTTTTCATTTATTGAACCAGTATATTACTGTAATATGTTAGTACTCTGTTGGAGATATTGCTACAAATACCTTTTATCTCTTCAGTGTCCTTAAAAAATAAGTCTGCTTGTCTTAACTTTAATCTCTTACTTAAATATAATTTAATAAACAAAAGTGTGTTGGAATAAAGTGCAATAAATAGTGTCAAAATAGTATGTTTAAAAAGGTATCCTGGTTCTTTTCCTTTAAGCTTCATCCAGTATGCATTGGTTCTTAACATGCTTGGCTTTTCTTAGAGCCAACTCCAGCCTGTATCCTCCCCTGCCTTGCCCCAGACATGCTTTAATGAGTTTGGAGTGTTGATAGTTGTTTTGGCTGATCCTGGGCTACCTTTAAAGACCACTCAAAGTCACCTAAGCGCTAGTATGTTGCTGATGGGCACTAATTTTCATCTAGTAAATGAATAAGTGACTTGGTACCTTTTAGTTTATTTGAGAACAGAGGGTTAAAGCACTTATGGTTACCTAGATTTTATTTAAAAAAAAAAAAAATTTTTTTTTTTTTTTTTACGTTTAGGGGAAACTCTTGGTAAATGTTAAAATTTGCCTCCAAGAGAACATTTATTTACTTGAACAGTGGTTCTTGGTAGGAGATCTTTTTTCCTCAGGGACATTTTTAGATGTTTGGAGACATTTTCGGGTGCCCTAATGAGGGGAGCAATGCTGATATCTATGGGCAGAGGTCAGAGATGCTGCCAAACCTCCCACAGCCCCCATAGCAGAGACTATGCAGCCCAAAATGTCAGTAGCACCAAGACTTAGAAACCCTGTTCTATGCCAACCATAATTTTTAGTACATTGTGGTATTCGGCTAATCCATTACCCCCTTGTATTTTCTCTAGTATTTTCTAAAATAGAAGGAAAAATCAAAGTTTTGAGGGGAGAAAGAGTCCTCGGTAATTTTAGCATCTTAACAAAACTAACCGATACTTACTGAAAAAAATCTCGTGAGCTAATTTATGAAGAAGATGCAGTTGAGCTGGTGAGAACTGCTTTTGTTAGACCTCACTAGTCACCAGGATCCATCCAGCCCCAGTTCTGTAGTTTAGAACTCCTGGTTCACTTAAAGTGTTATCAAGGCCACGGAAACTGATCCACACTGACTAGATTGAAAACAAGTAGATTATAAATCAGAATGCCCAATTTATTTGGAGCAAGAAATACAAACTAACTGCCAAGTGGATTAGACTTCTTAGGTAATCAGGTCACAAATGGGGTGGGAGTGGAAGGCCCCTTTGGCATCTGGTGGTAAAGGCTGTTGATGCTGCTGAACATCTTACAGTACCTGGGACAGTCCTCCATGTAAAGAATTACCCAGCCCCAAACGTCAGTAGAGCAAGGTTGAGAAGCCTTGTTTTGACTTAGCAATTCATGACAGCCCCTTCCTCATCCTTGTGCTTTAGCCCCATCGTTTCTCTTACAGTTCATCCCAAGTTCCACATTGTTCGATGCCTTTCTGTGTTCTTTGCTTTTGCTGTTTCTTTTACCTGGAATTCTGTGGGGCTGCTTCTGTCTACCAGACTAAAAGTTCTCAAGTGTTGAGGGGGGTTCTCTCATATCTTTGCATCCCTCGTACCTCAGGTATAAAACCTGATCTTATAGGCAGTCAGAATGCTTCTGAATGAATAAAAGATGATACAAAATATCCTGTACACCTTTTAACTTTTAAATCAGGAGACCCTCAGTCTCTTAAAGGTCTTCTGACCATCCTCTGAAGCTTGAGTGGTGTTGCACAGCAGTGCAGAAGCAGGTGGGCAGAGGATGGACGGCAGGCCCCTCGCTGGCGGCAGCATGCACCTGGACATGAGCTGCATTTTCTAACATTGTTTGATGTTTAGTTTCTTAACCGTGGTTTCTTAACGCTTTGACTTTTTTCCCCCCTCTTCCCCTATCTTTAGATATCACACTTCAGTGGCTTATTCAACATTCAAAATCTAGAAGAAGCTGAAGCACCTTCTGAAGTCTTCCAGTCCATCTTGGCTATAATCCTAGAATTATTGTCCGTTCCTCTGAAGTACTTCCCAGAATACGGTCCTTCCTAAACCCAAGAAATTGCCTTTTTCAGAGTTTATTTCTCATGTGCACTGCTGAAGATGTGTATCCCTAACCCTTCATAAAGAATCAGCTAGAGTTGTCATGATAAGTCAGCACACACACAAAAAGGCTTCCTACACATAATTGTTTTCAGTGGTGTGTAGAGCTTTTTTAAAACACACTTTTGACCATCTTAAATCAAGAAAATTGCATATTTCTGTTCTGGTCTTTCTGGGCCAGATTTTTATATTGATTTTCAGTAAAAGTCTGTCTGTGATATTTAATTGTAGAGTCAGATAGCTTAATACTGACTTGAGACAGCATGAAGTTTCTAGTGCCACACACAGTATTTAGAAAACCTTTCAGCCTGATTCGTGTGGGATATAAACATAACGTCTATCTTATCTCACAAATGCATGTGACATGTTAATTACACTGTAGAAATTAAAAACTGGTCTGCAAAGAGGGAGCGGAGGCATCATATCGACGTTGTTATTGGTTCTTAAAACACTGGTGAGGTCTTAACCTGGTGATTGTTAAAAACATTGTGCTTTCTGAGAGTTCTTCATCACCAGAGAGCAGTTGGGGTGGGGAGGGGCTGAGGCATGCTCTTCTGAATCTGTCTAGATCATTACTTCTGTTTTTTTTTCCTGGTTCAACACACTTTTATAAGGGGTTGGGAATTGAAGATTTTCTCAGAAGCTTTCATGAATTTAGAGCATTCCAGCCAATGTAATAAAACCTGTTGAGACTGTCAAACTTTGTTCAAACACCTATTCGTTGTTTCTGTCTCTAGTCATTCAGTCAGTGCTGCTACATGGCACTCTCGCTCCTGACTTTTTATATCCAGTCACGAAGTTGACTTTGAGCACAAATGACACTTATAAACAAACACAAATTCGTATTTTTCTCTCTTACTGATGCAAGGTTTGGCACTGTTTTGTTGGGTGCCATCTTGGTTATTGTGACAACTCTAGACCTGCCTGCTTTATTTAATGTAATCACGCGCAATGTCTACAGGTTGTTTAATAATCAGCCACACAGAGAATTGAGGAACTGATGCTGTTTGTTTGCTTCTGTGATACGGAGATGTATAAAAACTTAAAACGAACATGTTTCGTAGCTTAGTGATCTCCATATACATAAAGGGACAAATGAATACTGGTTCACTTGTACATTGTTATCCACCTAGACCACTGTAGTTGACAAACCTTACGCGTTGCCTCACACTGTGTGTGATTTTTGTTTCTTTTGCTAAGCAGCACTTATATGTAGACGATGCATTCATTTGCAAACGTGTTGAGCACTCAAAGTGTAGTCAACAGTAAGTCCCCCCCCCCGCCCCCCCAGGTAATACCAGTTTTAATTTATAGACTGCCATGGCCTTAAAAATATTCTGTACAAAATACCGCACTGTGTTGCACAGACACTACTTGTTTTTCTCCAGTCACATTTTCAGGAGGAGAATCTGGGCTTTTAAAATTCTGTTCTTACTCTTTGAAGCATGTTGCTTACTTCCCTGGTGGGATGAATAGTTCTGTAAATGAAGGGTTATTTAAACTTGGTACTGTAGGTCAACACCATCAGTGGTCACTGTGAACCATTACAAAGAATGTGGCGACTTGCTCGTGCTACAAGGAGAATTCGGAATTAGAATGTGTGACTCTGTGGGGACCGCATAGGTTTGCTGATTGACCTATAGCCAAACCTTAGAGTGTTTGTGTGTCTTTTCATTGCTTTCAGCATTTCAAGATATCCAAACACTATTACCAACATTTTCCTGTGTGTTAACCTCTGCATGTGAAAACTTAACAGTTACTGAACTTTGTAAATACGTGGGTTTTTTTTTTTTTTTTTTTTGGTGGATGCATTTTTTGTCTGTTTACTGCTCTTCTCAGCTTTATTCAATAAACTTGCATTTTGAGGGTTGTACTGGCAATTTTAACTTAAAATGTGCATCATGATGGAAGGCGCTGTCTTTATTGGAAGGGGATGGAAAGACAAAGTTACCATGAGGAGGGTCCGTAGACCATGTGCTAGAAAGACATCAGCTCAGCCCTCTTAAGATTGGGGTCTGTGGGCTAATTAAAATAGAAATAAACTTTTAAAAATATCCACAAAATAAATACTGTGTTTTTTTTTGGGGGGGGGTGCTACTGCTATAAACTGTCATGATACACCAAATTTATGACTTTAAGTGGGAAGAGCTACTAAAGCATTTTATAATCCAGCTGTTTTAAAAATCAAAACCCTACTAATAAACTGAATTTTAAGACATGCCTAAGACTTCAGTTGGTTTTCTGACAATGGCAGGTTTCTAGAGTAAAGCATTTGGCCTGTTTTGCTAGTGTGCTATCTTCTGCACTATAAAAGTGAACATTTATTTCATCAAAGCTATTGGAGACATGATTTTGTGTATTTTTACTCAGAATAGTTCAACTTGGCATTCCCTCTGTACAGAACTGTCATCCTGCATAGCCGGCCCTTGTTAGCTAATGAGATGTGTGAATTAGCATTCTGCCCCTAGGATACCAAGCTTAAACTTGTTTACTGAATTAGTGGAGACAGTTTAGTCAAGCAACCAATTTGGTCCCACCCTCCTCCCGAAGAGATTTTTGAAAGAGAGGGGGGTGGCAGTATAAATTTAGCTTACTTTACCCTTGATTGATTCTGTCAGGTAAATTGGAGGCATTGGGCCATGGCTGCTTAGTGTTCTTGTTTTTTAACTGAGCAACTAATTCTGTTGTCTATTGTCTATTCTGCCCATGTACAATCGAGTTACACGGAAATTCCATAAATTTGGTAAATTCCAACCCCTCAAAGGGTTTGGCAAGGGGTGAGAACTGGAGTGGAAGCTTAAACTTAGTGTAGCCAGACCAAAGTTTGTAACTGCTGGACTTCAGCATCTTGTTACAAACTTTGAAGGTCCTGTCCTCAACAGCATGCCAAGGAAGAGACTTGAAAGCTAGTGAAGCCAACACCAGCCTCACAGACTTCCCTGAAGTTTGCAGTTCTATATAAGCGCAGCCCACTGCAGATATTTCCTGCTGATTCGTAAAAATCACACAATTTCTGTGTCAAATTCAGCTATTAATAAAATGGATACTTTTGTCATTGCTACCTCTTCGGTGCTCTTAGGCAAATGAACAGGTCATTGACGTGCTAGAGGGTCTACAATAGGAAGTTTCTTAATCTAGGCAGAATCAGGAGTTATTCATTATTCCATTTCATTAACAAGCCCTCTCTGGTAAAATAATCCCATTTCAAAATCCCAAGGCAGCTGGTGATTTAGGTAACCCAGATTTCACAGCAGGAATCAGGAGGGTGAAAGGTACCTTAGCCTCATTTTGGCGGGGCTTGCAGATCTTGCATGGTGAAAGGAAGGGTTGTAAGAGGAAAATAATTGTGGGCTAAAGATGCCAGTGCAGCTTGGTTCAGTGAAAAGACTGGTGGGTTAGTTGGCATTTGGGAGAATGGGTTCTTGTCTTCGCCAGTAGCTGATTGTTTGTATGACTTTGGTGAGTTGCTGAACCTCCCCTGGCTCCTTAGTTTTCCTGTCTGTAAAATGAAAAGTAGAGGGTTTCTAACACAATTTTCCTACTAGCAGGCTATCATTCCAGCAGCCTAGAGATTTGGAGGGTGAGTGAAGCACAAAGCAGAGCTATGAAAACGCCCACTAGCCCTAGTGTATGTAAGTTGGATGTTCCTTCCACTTGAAAATAATACAAAACTACTAACATTTTATACCTTTAAATTTTGACATAATTAAGGTCTGGAGATCACAGTTTTACAGAATGATACAATAACTTAAATTTTTGTTTGAAGGAAAATCTGTAAACATAATGGGTTTACATTTTGAAAGGCATTAAAAAATTGTAAAGCATTTCTCCCAGAGTGCAGAAAAATGTCTCTCTGGTATGCACTGTGGACAAATATGCACCTACTACCAAATTTGGGGTGAATAGCTCAGAACTTAACGTTTAACACTTTGTGACTACTGTGTTGCTGGGTTCTGCTGGAATGTTAGAGCTTTGCAGGAACCTGCAATGGTTAGAAAATACTTCCTTTCAAAATAAGGAGAGGAAGAAACAAAACTGATATGTTCTCTTTTGGACATGGGAAGTAGAACATTAATGGGTTGCTAATTATAGTATTAATTACAGTATGGTGTCTCTGGGTGGTACAGACAGTGAATGTTTTCTGTTGCTAACTGACTTGTTGGAGGTGAGTTCACCCAGGGACAGCCGGGAGGAAAGGCCTGGTGATCTACTTCCAACAAACCAGTCGGTCAAGATCCTGGGGATTCTGCTGTGCATATCCTCAACAAAAAATAAAAATTAAAATACGTATCAATTTTGGAAAAAAAAATTACATCCTTACCAAAAGGATTAAGATCACTAGGGTATATGTGGGAGCCCTGGTGGTGCAGTGGTTAAGTGCTTGGCTGTTAACCAAAAGGTCAGCAGTTCGTAGCCACCAGAGCACATCACAGGAGAAGAGACCTGCTTTATCTGCTCCATAAAGATTACAGCCTTGGAAACTATATGGGGCAGTTCTGCTCTGCCCTGTAGGTTCCCTGTGAGTCAGAATTGACTCAGTGGCACCCAACAGCAGCACAATTAAGGGGTTGTGTGAATGGCTCTGAAAGGTGCATGAAAAATGCTTAGAACAACAGTAGCTTTGTCAAATGTTTTTTGCTTACTGCCCACCCCCACTCTAAGGTGATGCCTTTAAAGGGCAACACTCAGTTTACATGGTTCATTTCTGGTACATTTACTGAAAAATAAAAAGTTGCTTTAATACAAAGAACAGCTAATTTGCTTTTGTCTGCATTTTTTAATTTGCTCATTTATTCAATAAATGCTTTCACTGTATATTAGGGTCTCAGCTGTTTGTTGAGGATGAAACAAAAAGCAAATAATAAACCATGCTTAAAAAAAAAAAAGCAAACCCTATGGAGCACAGGTCTCCTCTGACACACATGGGGTTACCATGCATTGGAATCAACTGGTTTGGTTTTAATTATAGCACCTCCCTCAGGCAACTCTTTGAAAATCTACAATTTTGGCCTGTCCTCAGTATCGTACAACCTGTCTCACGCAATGTGCTAGCTTCTTTCTACATTTTAAGGGAGCCCGTCATTTTTATCAGCTGTCATCTGGTATGTGAGTTACGTAACTTTTTTTTTTTCCTATCTGTATCATTTTCTAAGCAAAAACAATTATTTGGCACACCACTAACTATGAAAACACTAGTTCTCATCATTCGAAGAAGGTTTAAGAATTTATAAAATTCCTACTGTGTCTGGAAGCATCAAGTTAGTAACCTAAGGGTTGGGGCATGGAACATGAATAGCAAGCATCAGCTTTTGGTGGATAATTACTACGTTTGGTTTAGTGGCTTAGTAGTTTGAACGGATGGGAAGGGAATTTTTTTTTAATTTAACTTCAGATGAAGGTTTACAGAACAAACTGGTTTCTCATCAGTTAGTACACATTGTTGTATGACATTGGTTAACAACCCCATGACATGTCAACACTCTTCCTTCTCAACCCTAGGTTCCCTATTACCAGCTCTTCTGTTTCCTCCTGCCTTGCAGTCCCTGCCCCAGGGCTGGTGCACCCCTTTAGTTTTGTTTTGTTCCATGGGCCTGTCCAATCTTTGGCTGAAGGGTGAACCTCAGGAGTGGCCTCATTACTGAGCTGAAAGAATGTCCGGGATCCATACTCAGGGTTTCTCCAGTCCCTGTCAGGCCAGCACGTCTGGTCTTCCTTTTTGAGTTAGAATTTTGTTCTACATTTTTCTCCACCTCTGTCTGGGACCCTCTATTGTGATCTCTGTCAGAGCTGTCAGTGGTGGTAGCCAGGCACCATCTCATTGTACTGGACTCAGTCTGGTGGAGGCCGTGGTAGATGTGGTCCATTAGTCCTTTGGACTAATCTTTGGGAAGGGAAATTTTATTGTGTGGGGATTTTAAGTGTTGATAGACATTTGAGTTGCTTATAACCTTTTTTTTAATAAACAATACTGTAATGAGTCATTTTGAACATGTGTAGCAATTCACAGAAGCATCTGGGTCAAATTTGTAACTAAGCTAGGAATTGCCAAGTTGTCCTTCCTGAAGGTATGTACCAGTTTTTCTGTCTACCAGTCTTTGTCCCCTGTGTCTCACCAACAGCGTGTGTCGACAAACTTGGATTTTTGCCTATTAGGTGGGAATTATATTAATTATATGAGTCTAAATGGACTCGATAGCCCACGACAACAGCAAATTTAATTTTAAGCCAAACATGAAATTTAGCTCTTACAGAGAGCTGAGCAAACAATATTGACTTTATTCTGGAGTTGGGAGGGTCTTCGCTGAATTAATACAATTATAAGTGATCTCCCCCCTTTTTTTCCTTATATTTATTACCACTTGCTTTATAGGGTCCCTATGAGTTGGAATCAACTCAACAGCCATGAGTATATATTGCTTCAGAAAGAAGCAGTAAGTTTTTAAAACTGAACCATTCTATCACTTGCTTCCCCCCCCCCCATATTATTGCTTTGGATAATAAATCATAACTTTTTAGAATAGAAGGATCCCTCCTTTGGATAGACTGTTTTAACTCTCATATTTAATGTAGGGGAAGCTCTGAGACTATCCATTGATGGTGCTCACAGGGCCAGAGCCTTTTTCTGCGAGCAGCTGTAAGAACCTAATACATTGATTCATGCACTGAGACTCGCAGGATTGATTCTAAAAAACAGAACATCAACCTGGGGGGGCGGGGGAGTTGTTTAACTCATCCAACAGACACCAGATGTATACGTACCAGGCACTTTTACTAGATGCTGGTCTTAAGGTTCACAGAGTTGAAGAGTAATAACAGGACTCAGTAAGTATGCAGCTCTGTTGCAGGCAAGTCTTGTAAATCACCATATGCCATAAATACTGTTCTTATCATCCTCATATTACGGATGAGGAAAGAGGTCCAGAAAAAGCTAAGTAACCTCCCAGGGCCGCTCAGAGGGTGAAGCAAACACCTGGCATCTGACTCTTGACTGAGCTCTTACCTGTCTGCTCTCCATCCCTACCTTCCCACCCCTGGCCTGAGTAAAGTCATTTTTACCACATTGTTAGTTGTCGATTCCTGGCAACCTCACGCACAATGGAATGAAAGGAAATGCTGCCCCATGATCGGTTGTGGACTGGACCTTTGGGATCCATAAGGGCTCTCGCTGGCTGATTTTTAGGAGCAGATCACTAGGCCTTTCTTCCTGGCCCATCTTTTCTGGAAGCTCTGCTGAAACCTGTTTAGCATTGTAGCAAACCTCCACTGATGAACAGGTGGTGGCTGCTCAGGAGGTGCTTTGACGGGGAATGGAACTGTCAGTGCTTAAGTGCCTGCTGCTAACTGAAAGGTTGGCGGTTTGAACCCACCAGCGGCTCCAGGGGAGAAGATGTGGCAGTCTGCTTCCATAAAGATTACAGCTTTGAGGACCCCGTGAGGCACTTCTACTCTGTACATAGGATCACTATGAGTCAGAATCGACTCAATGGCACTGGTTTTTTTTTGCATGGAAGTTGAGAATTCTACCACTGAATCACCCATGTCCCCATATTTTTATCGTGGAAGTACCTCATTTCCATGTTCTTTTTTAACAGTACCCTGAGGCACTTGTGAGATTGTCTACAGAAAAACTTGCTATGATCAAACTCTTAAAGAGTTTGGTTTTTAAGATTGGGGCCACCTGATAAGGGATTCGTCCTGAACAGCGACATTGACCTTGAGGGGAGGCCTAGTTTAATCCAAAGGGCTAGTCAGAAGATATTCCATTTTCTTTTGATTCAGTTTAATTTGGGAAGGAAACGCTTTCTGAACTGGGCTCCCAAATCCGACGCTGGGCCTTGCAGGGCACTAATGTCAACATAGTTGCCTGTGGGCTGACATGTGAGGAGTAGAAAGGATCAGTCTCCTGGGTTGAGGGCCAGCTACTTGTAATGCAGACAGCCCTGGACTGAAGCCACGATCTGGGCAGTAGTTCTTTTCCTGCCTCTATCTAACTAGTTCTGAGAACTTGAGTCCCTCTGCCTGATTTCTTCCCGTCTTGGCTTGTGAAATAGACTTCACAAGGTTTTCTGTGACGATTAAATGAAACACATGTGAAAGTGCTTTGACAGCCTTATAGCACCAGAGGACTGATAGCTATTGTCAGTTTTACTATGAGAAGCATGGTTATGGATTGAATTGTGTTCCCCCCCCCCCAAAAAATGTGTGTCAACTTAGCTAGTCCATGATTCTCAGTGTTGTGTGATTGTCCACCTTTTTGTCATCTGATGTGATTTTCCTGTGTTGTAAATCCTACTTCTATGATGTGAATGAGGGGGGATTATCGGCAGTTATGTTAATGAGGCAGTACTCAATCTATAAAATCAGGTTGTGTCTTAAATCAATCTCTTGAGATATAAAAAAGGAAAGTGAGCAGAGAGACATGGGGACCTCATACCAGCAAGAAACAAAAGCCAGCACATCCTTTGGACCTGAGGTCCCTGAGCTGAGAAGCACCCTGACCAGGGAAGATTGATGACAAGGACTTTTCCCCAGAGCTGACAGAGACAGAAAGCCTTCCCCTGGAGCTGGCACCCTGAATTCAGACTTCTAGCCTCCTAGATTGTGAGGGAATAAATTTCTCTTTGTTAATGCCATTCAATTCTGGTATTTCTGTTATGGCAGCACTAGATAACTAAGACAAGTATCTTTCAGAAGTTCTGGATGGTTTTCTCTGGTTATTCAGTTTATTTTCATTAGAGTTTGTCTCTAATGTGAGGACAGGAGCTGTTGACAGTTGACTCCAGTGTGAGATCAAATTTAAGTTAGAATTTGCACTAAAATCGCTTGGGAAGGAAACATACAACATGCAGCTTAAAATTCACATTGTGTTTGCAAGTTCTGGGAAGGCAGAGCCTCAAAGTTTAGGATCAAGGGCTGGGATTGGGCTTCTAGAAGATTCTTTACCAAAACGAAACCACGCACTGTTGCCATCGAGTTGATTCTGACTCATGGTGACCCCATGTGTTGCCAATTAGAATTGCTTCTTAGGGTTTTCTTGACTGTAATCTTAATGGAAGAAGATGAAGGCCTTTCTTCTGTGGCACCGCTGGGTGAGTTTAAACTGCAAACCTTTAGGTTCAGTCAACAAAAATGGCCTTGCTGTGTGCCATCCACTGTGTGTTATAGTCAAATGTTTCCTCAGTCCCTTTCTCAGTCCTCATTACTTCTCTGTATTGCAAAAAGTCCCCTGACCCGGAGAATGTAATAGAGTGCCACCTGACAACTTATCATCGTCTTAATCACTTCCTTGGTCACTCAGCCTACCTCTGACTTAGGGGGCCTGACCAGGCCTTACTTCCCAAGCTTTTCAAGAAGCCTGGTCTAACAGGCACATGGTCTAAACTTAGGGAAGGCAAACCTTAGCAGACATTTCCAACCGCAGCAAACAAGCAAAATAAACCGAAACCCCAAATTGTTGACTCATTACATGAAAGCCTTCAGAGCTAAATATTCCAGCCTTCCTAATTACCATAGGAAGTATACATAGGGAGGTGAAATGATTTGACTAGGAAACTCTCCCAAACCTCAAAGGTTACATCACTGTTGGGGTGCACAGGAAAGAGGGTGACAGTGGGAGGAGCAGGAGGAACAACAACAACAAAAAAACCCACTGCCATCCAGTAGGTTAGGACTCATAGCGACCCTGTAGGACAGAGTAGAACTGCCCCGTGGAGTTTCCAAGGTTGTAGTATTTATGGCAGAGCCCTGGTGGTGCAGTGGTTAAGAGTTCGGGTACTATCAAAAAACTTGGCAGTTCGAATCCACCAGGCACTCCTTGGAAGCCCTATGGGGCAGTTCTATTCTGTCCTATAGGGTTGCTGTGAGTCAGAATCCACTTGCAGGCAATGGGCTTGGTCTGGTTTTTAATCTTTACGGAAGCAGACTGCCACATCTTTTTCCTGAGGAGCCACCATGGTTAAATAGATCTAGTAAGAATAATTTAAGGAGTCCTTGTGCAACAGGAGCCCTGGTAGTGTAGTGGTTAAGTGCTCAGCTGCTAACCAAAATGTTGGCGGTTAGAACTCATCAGCTTCCGTAAAGATTACAGCCTTGGAAAACTCTGGGGGCAGTTCTACCCTGTCCTATAGGGTTGCTATGAGTCCGAATCAACTGGATGGCAATGGGTTTGGTTTTCGGTTTTGTGATGCAATGGTTAAGCACTCGGCTGCTAACCAAAAAAAAAGGTCAGTGGGTTGAACCAATCCAACAGCTCTGCTCTAGTAAAAGATTACAGCCTAGGAAACTCAACAGGGCAGTTCTACTCTGTCACATGGAGTCCCTGTGAGTCAAAGTCAACTCAATAGCACCTAGCAAGAATAATTTGGTGGTGGTGGCAGCCTTTACTTTTTTTTTTTTTTAAAGATCCTATTTCCAAGACAAAGGAATATAACCTAACTGTATTTTCTGTAATTTCCAGAGCCTAAGAATTACTGGAGATATTAGTTGGATGAGTCTGGGGTGGTATCTGGGAATATGTTTTCAAAGCACTGTGAGCAAGTCTTACAAGTTAGGGAGCGCTAATGAAAGCAGCCGAAGTCAAGATGCCATTTTGTGCAGTCCTAGAGGTAAAAGGTAGTATCACTTCCCAACGCCCACCTGCCCAAACATAAACCATACACTCAAGTTAAAAACTCTGTCCTAGAGCTGGAGAAAAATGTAGAACAAAATTCTAACTCAAAAAGAAACACCAGACTTGCTGGCCTGACAGAGACTAGAGAAACCCTCAGAGCATGGGCCTAGACAACCTTTCAGCTCAGTAATGATGTCACCCCTGAGGTTCACCCTTCTGCCAAAGATTGGACAGGCCCACAAAACAAAACAGACTAAAAGGGCAGGAGGGGGCAGGAAAGCTGGTAATAGGGAAGCCAAGGTTGAGAGGGAAAAGCCTTGCCATGTTGTGGGGTTGTTAACCAATGTCATAAAACAATATGTGTACTAACTGTTTAATGAGAAACTAGTTTGTTCTGTAAACCTTCATTTAAAGCAAAATAATAAAACAAAACTCTGTCCTTACTATGAGAAATGGGTCTTTTTGTATAGGCATGTCCTTTTCTCTATTTTTTCTTCATGTATCTTATAACTGTCATCACCCCTAACCTAGTCTTGGAGTGTCACTACCCCCACCACCTCGGCCAGGGACACACTCTGCCCGAAGCCCAGCCGCTCCGGCCACGTCTCCGTCCCGCGACCGGCGGGCGCTCCGTGACGCGCTCCCATTGGCTGCAAGTTCCCTTGCCCAAAGCCGGAGCGGTCCCTACTCGCCACGCCAGCCCATCCGGACTCTGGACCGCCCAGGGGGCGGGGCCTGGGCCGGGGGGCGGGGTCTGGGCCGGGAGAGGGGCGGGGCCCGGGCCGGGAGAGGGGCGGGGTCTGGAGGGAGGGCGGGGCCTCGCGGTGCGGCAGCTGTCTGGGCGGCCTATGGCGTGGGAGGGAGTCCCCGGCCGCGCCCCGCGAGGCCGGCTCGGGCCGGGCCAATCCCGGGCGACCGGGCGTGCGAACGCGGGGCCTGACCGGCCGGGCCCCAAGGGCTGGGGGTGGGGGACAATGGGCCAGTTCCTGGTGCGTCAGCGGGGAGTTCCTTAAAGGGGAAGTGTGCGGGCTGCGGGGCGGACAGGGGGTGCAGTGGTCGGCGGGGAGGCCCCCGCACTTTAAAAGAATGCCCGCGGCGCCCGCGCGACCATGCAATGGCGAGCGCTTGTCCTGGGGCTGCTGCTCCTCCGGCTCGGCCTCCACGGGGTCCTGTGGCTCGTCTTCGGGCTGGGGCCCAGCATGGGCTTCTACCAGCGCTTTCCGCTCAGCTTCGGCTTCCAGCGCCTGAGGGGCCCCGACGGCCTCTCGCCGCCCGATTCGGGGCCCGCTGGCCGCCCCCGGGGGCCGTCGGGGCCGTCGTGGCTGCGGCCGCCGGTTCCCGAGGCGCCGGGCGGCCGGAGGAGGGCTCCGCGGCGCCCCGGGCCGGGCGTGTGCGGCTCGGCCCACTGGGGCTACGTGCTGGGCGACCGGGGCTGCGGCCCGGACGAGTACGAGAAGCGCTACAGCAGCGCCTTCCCGCCGCAGCTGAGAGCCCAGATGCGCGACCTGGCGCGGGGCATGTTCGCCTTCGGCTACGACAACTACATGGCGCACGCCTTCCCCCAGGACGAGCTCAACCCCATCCATTGCCGCGGCCGGGGCCCGGACCGCAGGGACCCGTGAGTAGCCCGCGCCGCCCGAAACCCCTGGCCGAGCACCCCACGCGCTTCCTTCTGTCCTCCGGGCCCCCCAAGGGATGCCAGGGCGTTTAGGGCCCTGGGGCCGCGCCCGCCCGCCTCGCGTGAGGGCCGATCTTCTTGGGCGCCCTCCTGGGCTTGGCGGTGCGTGAGCGGGCCGGTGGTTGTCCTCTCTCTTGACTCCCTCGGAATCTCTGAACTACAGGACAGCTGTCCAGCTCAGCCCCTTTTACAGATGCGGAAACTGAGGCCCAGAGACCGGAAGGGACAGTGGTAGTTTTCCAAGGATTTGCTCCGGGAGCTTTAGACTCATCTCCAGCCCTGCCCCCAGATACAGTCTATACTATTGAACACAGGGTCTAAATGCAATCTGGATGCTGGCCATATAAACGCAGCCTCAAACAGGCCCTTATTCCCCCCATCTAATCAGATTGCCACACCCGGATCTTTTCTATATACAGATTCTGGAGTTGGCCCCAGGGTAGACTTGTCCAAAGCCTTCTAGTGAGTTTGAGGCAGATGGGAGTTACAGGCTTTTTCCTTCATCACAGGGCCTGCTTCTTAGGCTGACGGTAGTTAGGTGGGAAGGATGAGGCTGTCTGGCCCAGATTTGGGGTCATGATAACCCGGTGAGATTTCCTGGATGTCCTGTACCATCTGCCCCATAAATTCTCCCACCCGGGAGGCAGGGCTGTCAGGGAAGGTCAGCCCTCCTCTTCCGCTAGCCTTGTTTGTCAAGGCATGAACCTCAAGGTTTGCTGCTGTTGACGTCAAAGTCCAAGAGGACAGCACACCCAGTTAAGGACCTCCTAGCTGGAGGGAGTGCTGTGTGTGCATTGCCACTGGCCCTGTTAGGCCAGGTAGGTGACTACCTTCCTCTGACTCCCTACCCTTCGGTGGGAGGGGAGGAATTGGGTTGCTCAGAGTCTTGACACCACACCCCAGGGGTGTCTTTGGATACTGGGAGCATGTGTTTTCCTTCACCTGTGAAAAGCGATGGAGTCCAGTCTTAAGTTCTTAAAAGGAAGCCATATACTGAAGGCCTTGAAGAGTTTACCGGTTCAGTTATCAACGAATTCATGTCTTAAATTGCAGTTTGGGAGCATGGTTTTTAAGGAAGCAAGGGCACATCTCAGGCTAACTTGAAAGGACTGAGCCTTTCCAAAATCGGAAGAAATCAACAAGTTATTCTTGCTTAACAATATCAAGCTTTATACATAGAAATGTATTTTCTAACCCTGTTTTTCGAGATAAAACTATTAAATTTTGGAAAAAAAAGTACTGGGCCTTTCCAAATGGCAGGAAATTAATGAGTTATTTTTCTTGCTTAACCATATCAGCCTTTATACCTATAAATGTATTTTCTATCTCTGTTTCTTTGAGAAAAAACTTAAATTTTGACAAAAAGTACTAGGCCTTTCCAAACTGTAGGAAATTAATGAGTTACTTATCTCATTTAACTATACTGAATTTTACACCTATAAATGTATTTTCTTTCTATCTTAGTTTTGTTTTTGAGAAAAACATTAATTAAATTTTGGAAAAAAAATGTCCCAAATCTTACCAGACAGTTCTTTTTTTAGGATGTGTCAACATTCTCTTTGTGTTGTTTTTTTCCATTTCCGGTACTCTAGTTTTCCTGTCGCCTTATCTTCTCATCTTTGCTTTTGAATAATTGTTGACCTTTTGGTCTCACGCTTCTGTTTTTAAGTAGGGCACTGATCTCATGGGTGACACCTTTTATGTTATGTGCCACTCTGCTGTTTTGCTGAAGGATGATCTCGGGGGTAGCCTCGGTTCTGAGTTTAAAGAGTATCTCAGGGCGATAGCCTCAGGGAGTCCTCTGTTTTCTACTGTTCCAGTTTTCTGGCTTCTTAAAAAAAATTTTAAAATAAGAATTTGAATTCTGCTCCACATTTTTTATCCGGGATCATTTATTGTGACCCTGGTCAGAACGGTCAGTGGTGGTAGCCAGGCACCATCTAGGTCTGGTCTCGGGGTAGTTGAGGTTGTGGCTCGTGTAGACTTGTTTGTTCTCTGAGCTTTTGGTTACCTTCTTACCGTTTTGCTCCTCGTGAGTAGTGACCTGTAGTTGTGTCTTAGATAGCCGCTCTCAATCTTTTAAGACCCTAGAAGCTACTCGCTTCACTTGGTTGCGGATCATGATTTTTGTGAACTATGCTATGCCATGTGACTAAGTTGTCCCATGAGACCATGGTCCTAAGCTTTCAAACCCAGAAAACCAATCTTGTAAAGCGTTTGGTTATGTCTGTAGAGTATCTGTGTTTGTGTCTTCAATGAGTATATGTGCCAGCACTCACGTATTTGTATTTACACGTACTTATTGTCTTTGTTCTTGTTTAGGTACACACCTGTATCTGCGCATATGCCAATATGCCTATACCCATGCATATGTGCTCACACACTCATTTTTACTCTGGTCGTGCTGTGCTCACTACATCCACATTTAGTGCCACTTTTCCCATCATCAAAAAAAAAAAAAAGTCTCTACCATTTAAAGCATACTTTCCCCTCCCCCCTTCTCTCCATGGTAATCATCAATGAACATTGATTGGTCTCTCTATATATTTATTCTTGTTTTCTTGTCTTCTTATAAAAGAGGAGTCATACTATATTTATTCTTCTATGCTTGAGTTATTTCACTCCAGGCATTATGCCTGCCAGGTCCATCCATTTTATGTTTCGTGGACTTATCATTGTTCGTTACGGTTGCGTAGCATTCCATTGTATGTGTGTACCCAATTTGCTTATCCATTCATCTGTTGCTGGGCACTTTGGTTGTTTTCATTTGTTTGCTATTGTGAATAAAGCAGTAAAGAAAATAGGTGTGCCTATGTCTGTTCGTGTCATTATTTTTAGGTCTCTAGACAGCACTGGGTCCCTGGGCTAGGGATTGCTTCGAGTGGGATTGCTGGATCATAGTAGGGTAGTTCTATTTCTAGTTTTTGAGAAAGTGCCATACTGTTTTCCACAGTGGTTGTACCATTTTACAGTCCCACCAGCAATGGTTAGGGCTTCCAGTCTCCCCACATCCTCATCAGATTTGTTGTTACCTGTTTTTTTCCATCAGTGCCATTTTTAGCCGGGGATAAGTTCTACTCTGCCCTGCAGGGTCGGCTTGAGTTGGAATCAACTCGATGGCAACAGGTTTGATTTGGTTTTTCGTTTAAGATGATGCCTCGCTGTAGTTTTGATTTGCACCTCCCTAAGTCAAATGATCATGAGCATCTTTTCATATGTTTGTTGGATGCTTGGATGTCGTCTTCGGTGAAGGTTCTGTTCATGTCCTTTGCCCTCTCGTGATCGGGTGGTGTCTTAGGCTGGGTTCTCTAGAGAAGCACAAGCAGCAAGGCATAGATACAGATGGATAGATGGATGATAGATAGAGATTTATGTCAAGGAATGGCTCATGCGGATTTTAGAGGCTGTATGTCTGAAGTCCATGGGGCAGAAAGGATTATCCTGATTCATGTAGCTGCAGGGGCTGGTGAACCCAAGATCGGCAGGCTGGAAAGCAGGGCTGTTACAGACTTCTGCTGATTCACGTAGCCACAGGGGCTGGAGATCTCAAGATCTGCAGGCAAGCTTTTTGCTCAAGCCCCAAGAACTAGAGTCAGACAAATAGGAGCCAGCTGCAGGATCTAGTACAAGGAAAAGCCCCGGCAAGGCGAGCAGGAAGGAACTAGGGGGAGGAGGGAGGAGAGATGAAGGCTGAGGGGGCAGTGAGCCGCCACAGGCCTCGAGGCTGCCAGTACTACTCAGCAGATTCCGTCATGGGGTGATCACATACCAAATTTCAACAGGGAGGTGATCACGTTATACAACAGCCAAAACACTGAGAATCATGGCCCAGCCAAGTTGACACATAATCTTAACCATCACAGGTGGTTTGTCTCTTTGTTGTTGAGTTGTTAACAGTTTTCTATAGATTTTAGAGGTTAGACCCTGACTGGATATGTCATTTTCAAAGATATTTTATTACTTTATTTACTCTTTTAATACAGTCCTTTAATGAGCATAAGTTTTTAATTTTTATGTGTTCCCATTTATCTATTTTGTCTTCTATTCACGCATTCGTTGTTTGTTATCCTATCTTTACAAAAGATTAGGTCCCATAGTTTTATCCCTGTATTTTCTTCGAGGAATTTTATGGTTTTGGGTTTAACTTTTAGGCCTTTGATCCATTTTGAATTAGTTTTTTGTGTATAATGTGAAGTATAAGCCCTGTTTAATTTTCCTGCAGGTGAATATCGAGTTTTGTCAGCACCACTTATTAAAGAGACTGTTTCTGCCACACCGAATGGACTTTGACCCCTTGTTGAAAATCGATTGTCCATAGATGGCTGGGTTTAATTCTGAGTTCTTAATTCTGTTCCACTGATCTGTTTTTACGCCTATGTTCATAAGGGATATTGGTTTGTAATTTTCTTTTTTTGTGATGTCTTTGCCTGGTTTAGGTATCGTTTAACCAATACCAGGTTATTTTGATTACAGTGACTGTATAGTATATTTCGATGTCAGGGAGGGTGAGGCCTCCTGCTTTGTTCTTTTTCTTCAGTATTGCTTTGGCTATTCAGGGTTTCTTTCCTTTCCATACGAAGTTGGTCATTGGCCTCACCCTCTCTGATACCAAAATACAGTCACTGTAATAAAAAAAAATAGCCTGGTATTGTTTAAACGATACCTAAACCAGGCAAAGACATTACAAAAAAAAAAAAAAATTACTGACCAGTATCCCATTAGGGTCTTCTGTGTATAGGATCGGAAACCCTGGTGGCGTAGTGGTTAAGTGCCATGGCTGCCAACCAAAAGGTCGGCAGTGTGAATCCGCCAGGCGCTCCATGGAAATTCTGTGGGGCACTTCTACTCTGTCTTATAGGGTTGCTATGAGTTGGAATCAACTTGACAGCAGTGGTTTTTTTTTTTTTTTTTTAAAATGTATAGGATCATGTCATCTGCAGACAGAGATAGTTTTACTTCTTCCTCTCCGATTTGGATGCATTTTATTTCTCTTTCTTGTCAGGCTTCCAATACAATGTTGAATAAGAGTGATGATAATGGGTATCCTTGTCTTATTCCTGTTCTCAAAGTCTTTCTCTGTTGAGTGTAATGTTGGCTGTTGGTTATGCATATATGCCCTTAATTATGTTGAGAAATTTTCCTTCTATTCCTATTTTGCTGAGAGTTTTTATCAGGAAACGGTGTTGAATTTTATCAAATGCCTTTTCTGCATCAAGTGATACGATCATATGGTTCTTTGTTTTATTTAGGTGGTGGATTATATTGATTGATTTTCTAATGTTGAACCACCCTTTAATCCTGGTATGAATCCCACTCGTGCATGGTATATGATTTTTTTGATATGTTGCTGAAGTCTGTTGGCTAGAATTTTGTTGAAAATTTTTGCATCTATGTTCATAAGGGATACTGGTCTATGATTTTCTTTTTTTTTGTGATGTCTTTGGTTTAGGTATCAGGGTTATGCTGGTCTCATAGAAGAAGTTTGGTAGTGTTCTTTCCTCTTCCATGTTTTTGAAGAGATTGAGTAGGATTCCTGTCAACACTTCTCTGAATGTTTGGTAGAATTCTCCAGTGTAGCCATCTGGTCCTGGGCTCTTCTTTGTTGGCAGTTTTTTAAATGACATCTTCAGTCTCTTCTTTGTAATGGGTCTGTTTAAATTTTCTACCTCTATTTGTGTTAGTTTGGGTAGATAGTGTATTTCTAGGAATTTGTCCATTTCATCTAGGTTTTTAAGTTTGTTGGAGTACAAGTTTTCATAGTTATTAGTTATAATCTTCTTTGTCTCTGTTGCCTCAGTAGTGACATCACCAGCTTCATTTCTTTGTTTGGTTATTTGCCTCTTCTGGTTTTTTTCTTTTGTCAATCTAGCCAGTGGTTTATCTATTTCATTGAACCTTTCAAAGAACCAATTTCTGGTTTTGTTGATTGTTTCTGTTGTTTTTCTTTTTCATTTATTTCTGTCCTGATTTTTAGTATTTCCTTTTTTTCTGGTAGCTTTTGGCTTCATTTGCTTTTCCTTTTCTGTTTGTTCAAGTTGTTGGTTTAAGTTAATGATTCTGGATCTTCTTTTTTAACGTAGGCATTTATTGCTATGAATTTCTCTGAGTATTGCTTTTGCTGTGTTCCAAAGGTTTTGATATGTTGTGTTTTCATTTTTGAGTCTAGAAATTTTTAAATTTCACTTCTGATTTCTTCTATGACCCAGTAGTTTTTTTTGTGGTGTATTATTTAGTTTCCATGTATTTTTTCCCGTTGTTTATTTCTAGCTTTATACCATTATAGTCAGAGAAGATGTTGTTGTTGTTAGGTGCCGTTGAGTCGGTTCCGACTCATAGCAACCCTATGCACAACAGAATGAAACACTGCCCGGTCCTGAGCCATCCTCACAATCGTTGTTATGCTTGAGCTCATTGTTGCAGCAGCTGTGTCATTCCACCTCGTTGAGAGTCTTCCTCTTTTCCACTGACCCTGTACTCTACCAAGCATGATTTCCTTCTCCAGGGACTGATCCCTCCTGACAACATGTCCAAAGTATGTAAGACGCAGTCTCACCATCCTTTCTTCTAAGGAGCATTCTGGTTGTACTTCTTCCAAGACAGATTTGTTCGTTCTTTTAGCAGTCCATGGGATATTCAATATTCTTCGCCAACACCACAATTCTAAGGCATCAATTCTTCGTCCGTCTTCCTTATTCATTGTCCAGCATGCATATGATGCGATTGAAGATACCATGGCTTGGGTCAGGCACACCTTAGTCTTCAAGGTGACATCTTTGCTCTTCAATACTTTAAAGAGGCCCTTTGCTGATTTCAACTTTGTCTGATTTCAGTCTTTTTAAATTTCTTGAGACTTGTTTTGTGTCCTAGCATATGGCCTATTCTGGAAAATGATCCATGGGCACTGGAGAAGAATGTGTATTGTTCTGATGCTGGGTGGAGTGTTCTATATACGTCTATTAGGCCCAATTGGCTTATGGTTTTATTTCAATTCTCAATGTCTTTAGTGATTTTCTTTTTAGATGTTCTGACTATAATTGAAAGTGGTGTGTTAAAGACCCCTGTTATTATTGTGGAGTTGTCTGTTTCCCTTTTGTATTAGTATTTGTTTCATATATTTTGGTGTGTTGTTGTTAGGTGCGTATGTATTTATAATTGTTAGGTCATCTTGCTGGATCGACCCTTTTATTATTATGTAATATCCTTCTTTATTTGTTGTAACAGATTTTGATGTAAAGTCTATTTTATCTGACAGCAGAATAGCCACTCCTGCTCGTTTTTCTTTTCTGGTTGCATGGAATATTTTTCTCTATCCCTTTATTTCCAGTCTGTTTGTGTACTTATGTCTAAGGTGTGTTTCTTGTAGACAGCAAAAGGATGGGTCATGTATTTTTTATCCATTCTGCCACTTTCTGCCTTTTGCATGGGGTGCTTAGACCATTTACATTCAAGATTATTACTGAAAATAAAGTGTCTACCTCACTCATACTGCTTTTTTTTTTTTTATTTCATATTTTCTTTTCCTAATTTTTCTGGTTTTGTTTGTATTTGGCTGCTTTCTTGTGATCATCGTTTTCAAGGATTGAGTTATATCCCCCCAAAAATGTGTGTATCAATTGGGCTGGGCCATGATTCTAGGTATTATGTGATTTTCCTATATGTTGTAAATCCTGCCTCTTTGGTGTTAATAAGGGAAGATGGGCGGCAGTTATGTTAGTGACCAGGACTCAGCCTACAGGGTTGGACTGTCTCTTGAGGCAGTCCCTTGAGATATAAAAGATAGAAGCAAGAAGAGATATATAGGGACCACATACCACCAAGAAAGCAGCACCAGGAGCAGAGCATGTCCTTTGGACCCAGGGTCTCTGTGCAGAGAAGCACCTAGTTTGGAAGATAGATGAGAAGGCCGACAGAGAAAGAAAACCTTCTTCTGGAGCTGACACCCTGAATTTGGACTTTTAGCCTACCTACTGTGAGAAAATAAGCTTCTCTTTGTTAAAGCCATCTACTTGTGGTATTTCTGTTATAGCAGCACTAGATGACTAAGACAATCCTTTTTGCTTCCTTCCTTCTTCTGAATGTTTTTCCTTGGTGATTTCATAGTGGTTACCACATATATTACTTTACACAACTTACAAGTGCAACAGTGTTTAACATATGAACAACAGTTAACATACAACCTTAACACAATAAATCTGTTCCTGATATGTTCCTCCGTCACCATTTCTGTTGGTGTTTCTCCACTAGCATCAATATACCACCTATATTCAATAAGTTTACTTCGTGCTTATTTCTTACAAACTTGATGTTGTATTACTTGAGGCTTTTAATTCTTGAGTTTATTCCCTGAAAATATCATATATTTCGTCCTTATGATTGCCCATTGCTATAGATTGAATTGTGTCCCCCAAAACATGTGTCAGCTTGGCTAGGCCATGATTCCCAGTGTCATGGATTGAATTGTGTCCACCCAAAAATATGTGTCAACTTGGTTAGGCCGTAATTCCCAGTATTGTGTGATTGTCCTCCATTTTGTGATTGTAATTTTATGTTAAGGAGGATTTGGGTGGGATTGTAAAACCTTTACTAAGGTCACATCCCTGATCCAACGTAAATGGAGTTTCCCTAGGGTTTGGCCTATACTACCTTTTATCTTGCAAGAGATAAAGGGAAAGGGAATCAATTAGAGAGAGGGGGACCTCATACCACCAAGAAAGTGGTGCTGGGAACAGAGTGTGTCCTTTGGACCTGGGTCCCTGTGTGGAGAAGCTCCAAGTTTGGGGGAAGACTGATGAGAAGGCCGACAGAGAGAGAAAGCCCTCCGCTGGAGCTGACACCGTGAATTTGGACTTTTAGCCTACTTTACTGGGAAGAAATAAACTTCTCTTTGTTAAAGCAATCCACTTGTGGTATATCTCTTATAGCAGCACCAGATAACTAAGACACCCAGTATTGTGTGGTTGTCCTCCATTTTGTGATCTGATAATCCTTTGTGTTGTAAATCCTAACCTCTGTGAAGTTAATGAGGCAGGATTAGAGGCAGTAATGTTAACAAGGCAGGACACAATCTATAGGATTAGGTTGTATCTTGAGTCATTCTCTTTTGAGATTTAAAAGAGAGAAGTGAGCAGAGAGGAGAGGGACCTCATTACCACCAAGCAAGAAGAGCCGGGAGCAGAGGGCATCCTTTGGACCTGGGGTCCCTGTGCTGAGAAGCTTCTAGACCAGGGAAAGATTGATGACCAAGAGCCGACAGACAGAGAAAACCTTCCTCCGGAGCTGGCACCCTGAATTTGAACTTCTAGCCTCCTAAACTGTGAGAGAATTAATTTCTCCTTGTTAAAGCCATCCCCTTGTGGTATTTCTGTTATAGCAGCACTAGATGACTAAGACAGTTGTTGTGTTGTGTTTTTTGGAGATCTCTTTCTCTCATTATTTATTTGTTTTTATGCTGCATGGATATGAGTATTTAATGCTCTTGCCTTTCCATTTGGAGTACTCCCTTGAGTAATACTTGTAAAGCTGGTTTGGTGGTGGCAAATTCCCAGAGCTTCTGTTTGTTTGGGAATGTATTGATCTCTCCCTTGCTTTTGAATGACACTTTTGCTGGCTAAAGGATTCTTGGTTGGCAGTTGTTTTCATTCAGTATTTTATATATGTTGTTCCATTGTCTTCTGGCCTCTAGAGTTTCTGGGGAGAAATCAACTGATTCTTGCAAAAGACCCTTGGTATGTTATATTGCATTTTTCTCTTGCTGCTTTCAAAATTCTTGCCTTGTCTTTGGTTTTCAAGAATTTTATTAGGGTATGGCAGGGAGTTGATCTTTTTGTGTCTCTTCTGATTGGTGTTCATATAGCTTCCTGTATTTTCAGGCTTGGTTCTCTGTACAGGTTTGGGAAGTTCTCTCTGATTATCTCTTTGAAAATTGTTTCTGTTCCTTTATTGTCATGGTACTCTGGGATTCCAGTAATTCTAATGTTAGATTTCTTAATTGAACCCCACATTTCCTTTTGAGTTTGTTCTCTTTTCTTTGTTCTTTTCCCTTGTTTGTCTTGAGATTTGATAAGTTCAGTTGTTTTGTCTTCAAGTTCATTTATTCTGTCTTCTGTCTATTCAACTCCATTGTTCAGTGCTTTTTCTAATTCAGTTGCTTTATTCTTCAGTGCCAGTTCCTTTTTTTTTTTTTAATGTTTTCAGTTTCCTTGTTGAATCTCTTTTAGTTTCTCCATTTTGTTTCCTAATCTCCACTATTTGTTTTCTATGTGCTTTTTGCTTTATTTAAACATATTTAGTACCATAGCCTGAAAATTATCAATTCTTTGCATTAGTCAGGCCTCCACAGGGGAAATTTCCTCTTCATGTTTTGCTTTTGATTGGTCCTTCTCCTGTGATTTTGTGTGTTTTACTATTTTTTGTTAAACTTACACCATTTTGTTATCTTTTTTTTCTTCTGCTTCTTCTTTAAATTTTGTGTTCTGGTTTTTGTAGGAAATTGTTCTGATTGGGTGCCTTGGTGGTGCAGTGGCCAAGCACCTGGCTGCCATCTGAAAGGCCAGGGCATGCACCCACCAGTTGCTGCATGGCAGAAAGATGCAGCAGCCCGCCTCCATAAAGACTTATGGCCCTGGGTACTCCACGGGCAGCTCCACTTGACCCCACAGGGTCACTATGGGTCAGAATTGACTCAACAGCAGTGGGCTTGTTATCTTCTCCTGAGAAGCACTGGAGGACACTCTTAGGTTTTTTTCAGTGCTCATTCAGGAGTTCTGGATGCTTGATCTCTGGAATTCAATGTGTGTGTGCAGGAGCAGGTGCTTAGCTGGCTGCAGACACTGATGTAAGTGGTGGGGCTCAACTTTCCTGTGTGGGGCTCTCTATGTCTTTCCCTTACAGGTGCCCCTGCACAGGCTCTCCCATGGTGTCCCACTGGGGGTTGTTTCCCTCTGTTGCCCATCAATCTGAAGTATTCCTTTGCCCTGCTGCCCTACAGTTCCTCCTGAGCTCCTCCTGGTCCTAGTGCCTGTCTGTCAGGGGTCTCACTTGGTAAGATTCAGCAGCACCACAGTCTCCCTTCGCCCCCTCCCAATTGCACAGCCTGCATACTCCCATGGCCAGTTTGGGCCGCCTTAAAGAAATCTGGCTACAGCTTCATCAAATTCACTTCCTTTCTGTGTTCCCTGTTTGTGGTGTTACCCAGCCCTGTCCCAAAATGGCTGCGATGAGTGAGTACTTTCGATGTTAGCAGGTAGGTTCCTCCAGCCTCTGTGCTGCCCCGGCTCCTCCTCTCCTGCTTCTGGACTCACCCTGACTCTCCAACACCTCAGCTGCTGTCCAGAGTTCTGAGATCTCAGTTGTGCTTGTTTTTATTCTTTGTTTATTGGGTTAGTTGCTGGAGGAATAAATGGGAGCGTCTGGTCCCTTCACCATCTTGTTCTGCCCCCCATAGTTATTTTTAGTTTATCTTTCTCTTGTCAGCTCTTGCCCATATGCCTACACATTTTTTACATAGTTGCAATCAAGGTATGCATACACATTTTGGATCCAAATTGTTTTTTTCTCACTAGTGCTTATGGAGAGAACACTTTAAGTGCTCTTGTTCTCTCTGAGATTTCTTTCTCAGATTTCCTTTTATGACGTGGGCCTAAGGAAAACAGTTTAATGACGAACTGTGGTAACACTT
Organism: Elephas maximus indicus; assembly: GCF_024166365.1. Taxonomy (NCBI): domain Eukaryota; kingdom Metazoa; phylum Chordata; class Mammalia; order Proboscidea; family Elephantidae; genus Elephas; species Elephas maximus. The sequence goes on from NC_064838.1 coordinate 29,478,683, forward strand.
TTGAATGGGAATGTGATGGTCTGGAGAGTGAGTTGATGACATTTTAGTATTTTTCTTAATGGACCTTAAGAACTCTCTGGAGAATTAGAATCCCTCTCCAGCAAGGTCAGGTGGTGATTGATTAACTTTTGGTCCAGGTGGCAGCCATGTGTGACATAGGCCTTTATTTCAGGATGAAGCCTGCTGATGAGAAAGGAGCTGGTTTGGTTGCATAATAATAGTCTGTGGTTTAAGTTAAGGTCATCATGCTTTGAGATAAATATGTTGCTGTTGAACAGATGGGTAATGTTAGGACAGTGTTGGAAATATTGGGGAAGGGAACGTTTGGGATGGGTTGTCCCCCAAACCAAACCAAAACCAAACCTGTTGCCTTTGAGTCAATTCCAACTAATAGTGACCCTATAGGACAGAGTAGGACTGCCCCATAGGGTTTCCAAGGAATGGCTCATGGATTTGAACTGCTGACCTTTTTGGTTAGCAGCCAATTTCTTAACCATTGTGCCACCAGGACTCTGGGTTGTCCCCCAGAAGTTAATAATAAGCCTTTTGGTTGGAAAACCTTAGTATCTTTGAGAAAGGTGTAAAAATGTATGGGCTCTGGGTTTAGTTATGGTGGTCTTGAGTAGACCCTTACACAGGTCACTTACAAAGAATTGCAAAGGCTATCTTTATTTTTTCCCTTCCTTTAATTTAGCTCCTTTCAGCTTTGGGAGATTTTGAGAAGAATTTAGAATCAGCACTTTGATATTCTGGCTCTGAAACAATGAAGCATATATACATGAAGAGCTACAGCTGCTAATCAAAAGGTTAGCGGTTCGACTCCACCAGCCTCTCCTTGGAAACTCTGTGGGGCAGTTCCACTCTGCCCTATAGGGTTGCTATGAGTTGGAATTGACTCAATGGCAGTGGGTTTAATAAAACCTGAAAACCAAACCTGTTGCCGTTGAGTGATTCTGACCCATAGCAATCCTATAGGACGGAGTAGAACTGCCCCATAGGGTTTCCAAGGCTGTAATCTTTATGGGAGCAGGCTGCCACATCTTTCTCCCAGAGAGTAGCTGATGGATTTGAACCTTTTGTTGTCAGTCGAGCGCTTAACCACTGCACCACGAGGGCTGGTATCCCATGATGAGTAAGCTCTAATCAAAACCTTTCAGATTTTTCATCAAATGTGTTTTAATGATTGTTGTCAAAGATATGATTCATTTAAAAAAATAGAGTGAACTAGCCATTAGAATATTATGTAAAAAGCACAGAAACAGAATATGGATACTAAACATACGTAGTCCCTGGGTGGCACAAATGGCTGAGCACCTGACTACTTGCCGAAAGTTTGGAGGTTCAAATCCACCCAGAGGTGCCTGGTAAGGGCCTGGAGACCTGCTTCCAAAAGGTCACAGCCTGTGGAGCACAGCTCTGCGCTGCATACGTAGGGTCGCCATGACTCGGAATGGACTCAACAGCAACTAACAACAACAACAAATATATCTTCTTTTTAGTCACACTTGATCCAGGCTTATCTCTTGCCTGTTTAGTTGATTGGGGGTGGGGTGAACATGAAGTAAGCCTGAACACTTTAAAAATAGCACGGCTGTCCAAGTTACGGATTACTATGCAAAGTTAGTTTCTCTCAACCCCTATTTTGGGCTGCGAGGTCTAAAATCAGAAGTTTTCTTTGAGTGTATTTGCATATTACATTTTCACAGTCTTGTGATTAGTGACTATAGTCCAGGCCTTGGGTACATGGCCATTTTCATTTTCTTCTCACCCATACTGCTTAAAATGAAAAAAAGCAAATCTCAAATTAACAAACCAAACAAATGTTGGCCCCCAGGCTAACTCCTTCCTTGGCACTCCACACTTAAGATAGTCTCCGTGTCCTTTTTTCTATGTTGTCCTCCTTCAGAGTCAGGCTCCTGTCTTTTGTGATGACTCCAGTGAACTGTTTGTTAGAAGACTTTTTTATTTTTATTTTTATTTACTCAGTTCTCCGTTTTGTTCCTTTCCTTGGAGCCACTATTCTACATTTTAACATTGCTGGAGAATTGAGTCTCATGGTGTACTCGCCCTCATTTCCCTTTGTTTTGTCTCCCCAGATTATCAATTCCTTGAATGTAGGGACTGTTTCTTAGCATTATCTCTGTGCCTACACAGCACCAGGTGGATTTGTGAACAGCTGTCACAGGTTAAGTACGTGTGGAAGTTTTTTTTATACATATGTTTGATTTTCTTAGATCCATAATCACAAAATTTCTTTTGGAGCCAAACTTGTCTCCATCTTTTCTGTTTTGGAGTAATAAAATCCTAAAACCAAACCCACTGCTGTCGAGTTGATTCCAACTCAGAGTGACCCTATAGGACAGAGAACTGCCCCATATGGTTTTCAAGGAATCCATTGAACTGCTGGCCTTTTGGTTAGCAGCCATAGCTCTTAACCACTATGCCACCAGAGTTTCCTTGGAGTAATAGGAACATTAAAATTCACAGTGGGGTGAATGCCGTACCCCTTCACACATGGTGTTCTGGGTCATTGTGGTTCAGCCAGTTGGCTAATGGGGAAGACATGTATTTTGGAGCTTAGCCTTGTACTGGAAGGTTGAGTTCTTGGCTTGAGGCACTTAAAAGGTGTCAGGTCAGGCTGGACGTTAATCAAGTCTCCTTGTATGGCAGATGGCATAAATGGAGTTACTGTAATTTGGTGCTGTTGGGTCAGGAGCACATATGCAATACTCACTTTCCTTTATTCCCCTCCTGGTTTTTCTCTTTTGGCACATTTTGAAAGCGTGTCTAGCAATTGTTTGGTTGATAAGAATTCAGAGTGTTCTAATGAACACATCAGATCTTTGAATGGGTTTGTTTGACTAGAGGGGAGAGAAGGAACCACCACAGTTGTTGCAAATATGTTTTTCACTGTGGCAACTTTGAACAATTGTTAGTGACTGCTTGAGCATTGTATCAAGAAGTACTTAAAAACTGGGCCCCTTTTAGTTATGGACTAAAAAGAAATAAAATGTAAGAGTGCAACTACCAAAATTAGAAGTACTTTCCATGGGCCTGTGCAGGTGGACAGGGTGCCAGGTGCCACGGGTTGACCAGATTTAGGTGTAACTCAGGAGAAGTTATACCAGCTCGCTTGGATGCCAGACGATGAGATGGGTTGTTGGAAGCCACCATTTGTTTTTGAGAAGCATAGCCCTGTAATTAACTATTTAAGCTCTGCAGAGTGTTCTTGAGTTGACAGAATTGAGCAGGAGGATCCACCTGTGTGTTTTGACCTCCTCTGCCTATGTTGGACATCACCCATCTCCTTCCTGGCCAGCACTGCCCTGAGTGGCGTATGTTAGCCCACCACTCTCATCTTCAGAGGACCTTTTGCTATTACACAGGCTTATTTAGAAAGAATCGAAAAATAGAACAAGCAGGTGCGATTCTCAGCCAGACGGTTGGCTTCATCTTGTGAGAGACAATATAAAAAGTTCCTAGATAGCCACCTCCAAATAGCTTGTTTTGAAATGGAGTCTAAAACTTTGCTATAAACTCTCTGCCCTAGATTAAATGGCACAGCACAGCGTGAGACAGGGCAACTGGAATATTCAGGTGAGATCAGATGAGAAGTGTTGAATCTGCCTGTACCTGCTTCATGTAAGGCCCATGTCACTCTAGCTAAAGCACACTAGGAGCTACTCTTCCAGGGTGACCCAGGAAGCAGATAGTGTGCTTGGGGCTGTGATGGGAGATGTCAGGACGTCAGTGAATCTGTTGCTGAAAATAAAACTGGGTGTTTCCATTTTGGCCTTTAATAAATGTAATCTTTAAACCAAAACCTAAACACCATTGCCATGGAATTGATTCTGACTCATAGCGACCCTACAGGACAGAGTAGAACTGCTCCATAGGGTTTCCAAGGAGCGGCTGGTGGATTTGAACTGCTGACCTTTTGGCTAGCAGCTGTAGCTCTTAACTACTGTGCCATCAGGGCTCCGATCTTTAAATAGGTGTCTTATTTCCTTCCTTACTGTTGTCTTTTCCAAATTTTGGCAGTTACTTTCTGGGTTTGTGGGAATGGGGCAGAGGAATAAATGGACTCCACAGAATTTCTCAAGCTGTACTTTAGCTATTAATTTCACTATTTCTCCATCCCTGCCCTTCCTAAATTTATTAAGTTCTTGTTGTCATCGCCATCATTGTTTTTAGAGTTACAAGCAGTCCCTGGATTACAAATGAGATCTGTCCCTAAGGCTGTCTTTAAGTCGAATTTAAGTAGGAACAGGTACATGCGGTTCTTGTTTAGCATCAGTTAGTCAAATGTCTGTCTTAGTATGTAGTATGTGTTTTACCTTTCTATGTATATAAGACACTTAAACACTGCCAAACTGCAGGATGTTTTCCTGAGCATCACAAAGGAGTGTGTGTTCATTATTACAAACCATTGTATGTACTTAACTCAAAATTTTAACGTGACTCCAGGACTGCCTCTATAAAGAAAATACCGGAGTGACCAAGGAGCTTTACCCTCATGGTAGTCCTGAAGTTGGTTTCTTGAGATTGTTTTAAAACCAAAACCTGGTGTTGATTATGGGGATGCGAGACGCTGTGTGGCAGAAACGTTTATGTAGCTCCAGTTCAGAAAAGGGCCCTGATTCCTGCCTGGGTTCACATGAAAAACATCTCCCCAGAATTAATGGAAATAGTGGGGATTTTTGGATGAGGTGTTAGTGAAGGAATGCTATAAAGAAGTTAATTTATCCCCGAAGCCGAAGGACAGGAGAGTGATCTTCAGGCTAACTGAAGGTAACGTGTTTCTGCGCAGTCTGCTGAGTGACCAGTTTCTGTACTGAAGTTTTAGGTAGACCCTGTGGTACGTCAGAGGATAGCATCTCTGTTAGTTCCTAATGACTGTGAAATCAGAGCTTTTTGAAGCTCACAGGATAAAAGAGATCATTTATGGTGATAAAACTGTCTCAGAGAGGGCAGATGGCTTCCTGCTGAAGTTCTGTCCACTACTGCCTGTGTCTCTGCTTCTGTGACTCAGTTCTACTAAGAGACACTGTAAAAGCCATCATATTAGAGACAGAGAGATCTTTGCCGTATTGGCCCACCCATGAGTCCCTAAATAAGTAGAGTGGCTGGCAATTTTAGCTTCTGAGGAATGTTTAGTTTTCTTTCTTTCTCTCTTTTTTGATATATTTTCAAAAAGTAAACTACTCTGTTTAATTTAAATTTCTTTCTTTTTCAGTTCAAATCTGAATATCAATGATGTCCTGGGGAATTACTCCTTGACTCTTGTTGATGCATTGGATACTCTTGCAGTAAGTGTTCAGCCTTATTATTATTATTATTTTCTTCTTATTAATTAAAGTAAGATGTTTAGGAGCTGATTACCCCTGGGTTCCCCCAGGGCACAAATTCCAGAGAACCCGCTACTCAAAATGTATTGACAGCTATTATTTATTTTATTGACGTTAATGGGGAAAAAAGGAAAAGCATCAGAGATTAAATGAGGGAAGTTGCCCTGAAAAAATGGAGACGAAACATTTGATTGCTTTTAGTGGACCTGTTTCCCACTGTTTCACTCCCTGAAGGAATCCCTAGAGAATTTCACGAATGCTTCCAGTTTCTGTAGTTATGATATCACAAAGCGGAAGGTACCCTGAAATATGACTTAGCTAGTGGTTCCCAGGAGCGGGGCTGAGCCCTGGTGCCAGCCCGTGTTTGGACGCTGTCTGTGAACGCTCCGCTTTTTTTGCTCCTTATTGTCTCGTGGATACTGCCCACTCCACACATGGCTGTGACTTGGACACTGCCCCTACCTCCTCATCCTGTGGTTTCCTCATTGACTCTGGGGAACTGAGACTTTTGGGCAGATCTGCAGAAACATTGAAAACAGTAAAACACTATAGGAATGTTACTTATTATCAGGACACACCTGTGTGTATGGTCAGCTTCATCACCTTGCCCCTTCAGAGACAGCCTCCAAAGGACTGCCAGCCTTGTTTTAAAAACTCCCCAGGAAAGATGATTTGCCATCCTCCTTGCTCTCCATTGTCTAGTAAGCACTTACCATGAGAAAATTCTTCCTGCAGTCTAGCCCAAATCCCACAATCGCTTACTCTTAACTTCTCTGCGAAGAGTTTAAAGCTCTCTGTCAGGGATTACAATGGGGAAATGCTGGCTAAGACTGCACTACCGTTGTGCCTTGCTAGCAACAGAATGACTAGATTTTCTAAAGAGCCTGAGAAGTCACTCTCATTTTATAAATAAGTAGCAAAAATGGGACTAGGCCCTTGGCTAGTAGGAAATTCAGGGCTCTTTCTTAAACATCTACTCAACCAGCTGTGGCTGCAATACATTTCAGTTTTCCAGCATCTCCTTCGTAAATTACTGCTATTCTGCCTCCGTCATCCAGCATCCCGGAGCAAGGTGCGCACAGACAAGTATGTTCAGGTTAATTAGAATTGACTTGTTGAGAACACCAGAGGGTGACTCAGCCTATAGGTGTTGCTTTAAAAAAAAGTCCTGTGACTCATATATAGTATAGGGAAAGCTCACCCCATCCCCCTCGGCTCCCCTTTGGTGCCCCATTTTGTCTTTTTATCCCTCTGCCAAGCTCCTCAAGTACAGAGACCTTATGTGTATTCACTGCACTCCCCTTCACACCTAACACGGTGTCTGGTGTATAATAGGGGTATAGATATTTGTTCACAGAACACATACTTTTTTCAGCATTTCCTGACACAGCTCCCAAAGGCATGCTCCCTGAAGGAAGAATTCTGTTCCCAGATAATCTTGAAATTTGCATGTTCATCCCACTGTTGGAGTCCTTGGGTGGTGCACGGAGTTAAGACACTCAGTTGCTAACTGGAAGGTTAGAGGTTTGAGTCCACCCAGAGGTGCCTTGGAAGAAAGGCCTGACGATCTGCTTCTGAAAAATCAGCCACCGGAAACCCTTTGGAGCTCAGTTCTACTCTCTCGCACCCGGGTTTGCCATGAGTTGGATCAGTTCAACGGCAACTGGTTTTTTGGCTCCACTGCGGGAGAACCACAAAGCCTATCAGTATCTTAAAAGGCTCTGAGACATTCCCCAATAAGAAAACCTATTTAACCCTTCTGCTCTATCCAACCTTTCCCAAACCCAAGTGAATGAATTTCATGGCCTGGTTACTCAGAGCTCTGTAGCCACCCGGCTAAAATGGTAAACTGTAATATGTAATTGAGAGCTGCTGGCTTCCTTCCCCATCCTCCCCTTGATCTGAGGTCGAATGAGCATCTGCAGCTGCTGACAGATACTGTTGCTGGTGAACGTCCACAAGGAAGCAGCCTCATCTCTGTGGTTTCCATTATAGGCTCTTCAGCCTTTCATGTGCTTGGGTGCCGGGCTTGTTTTTCAGGTGCTACTTCTGTTGAGGGTTTCCTTTTCTCTTGCTAACGTACATTTTAAACAGGCTCTAACAGTTGTAAGAAAGTAATCCCCTGACCATTGGATGCAACTTGCAGCATTATTGCATAATCTTTTAAAAAGAAAGAACTGAAACCCAGAAAAGAATCATCTGTGTTCTGTTCTGCATGTTGCAGCAAAATACCAAAAAAACAAAAACAAACCCAGATACGGAAGACCAATAAATACTAGGAAATAGGGCATACTTGAAGAAGTAGTGTCTGAATGAAATTGTTTTTTCTTGAATTTGTGTGTGTGTATGTGTGTCCTTATAATATCATCATGGTCCTAGGATTGTCACAAAGCTAAATAGAAGTGAAATCATTTCAATTCAGGTTAATCTGTAACATTTAATGTTCAATTTGCAATTCTTATAGGAGAGGGTGACATTGTATGACATCATATCACACACCCAATATAGGAACTGTGACTTTGGATCACTTCTTAAAAGGACTCATACTTATTGTATACCCCTTGCCGCTGAGTCAGTGCTGCTCAGAGCAACCCTATAGGACAGAGTAGAACTGCCCTGTAGAGTTTCCAAGGAGTGGCTGGTGGATTCGAACTGCACACCTTTTATGCTTAGCAGCTGTAACTGTTAACCACTGCACCCCCAGGCCTCCAAAAAGGACTTAGGGCTGATTATTTGTATATTTTGTTTGTTTATGTCACTGGTTTTATGCTGTGCTTCAAAAGATATCGCTGCTACTTCTCCCAGTGTTTAAGACATCTGGATAACAAGCAACAAGGTCAGTCAGTTCTCCAGATGTTTTTGATCCACCGGGAGCCAAGCACCCAAACTGGTGATTCACTTGCAGAGCAGAGGGCAAGTCCTATTTGTTTCTTCAGTTTTTGTCTGTTTTATTTTTACCCATTCCATAATTTTTAGGCCTCACATGTTAAATAAGATCAGAGTGAAGTTGGAGGGAGAGTGGAGGGGAAGGTGAGGAGAGTGCTATTGACTTTATGAGGAATTATCGTCACTGTTTTGTCATTAGGAGAGCGGATTCTTGAGTTGGATCAGTTGGAGGACGTGGGCTTGTCACCTGTCACGGGGTGTATTCTGGAAATAAGTGTGCTTTTCTACCTTTTGTGCTTCTACTTCTATGGGGGGCAAGGCCACATCAGGCACTTAGACGGAGTGGCCCAGCTGCTGAGATCACATAGCCTCAGTTTCACTTCAGGCTGTTGTAATGGTTTGTGTTCCTCTTTTTAAAGATAATGGGAAATTCATCCGAGTTCCAGAAAGCAGTCAAGTTAGTGATCAACACAGTTTCATTTGACAGAGATTCCACCGTCCAAGTTTTTGAGGCCACAATAAGGTAAAATAGTAACTAAAGTGGATTGAGGGCTTTTTTGTGTGTGTATAAGGAGAAAAATTCCTGTACGGATCTCCCAGCCACAACATCCTGAAACCGAACCCATGTAGACCTTATGGGTACCATGTTCGTGTTTCGTTTTTATATTTATCAAACCTGGAACAACTGACGTGTCAAAGTATTTACATTTTGGGCTAAATAGAAAGACACCTATGCTTTAATGGGGGTAAGATTGGTGTCCCTTTAATGCAAATTAATGTGGTTTCCTTACATTTGGTCTTATATCCGTCCTTCTCTGTGTCCTAGGAAAGCCCCTGCACATTTCTGAGAGAGTTTCCCATCTAACCTACCACCCACTGAAAACCACTGTTTACCATTGTGGCGCATTTCCTTCTTATAATCTGTCTCTGTCTCTTTTTTTAACGTGTTAGGAACATGCTGTACACACAGTTTTGTATCTTGCTTTTATAGCTTAGTGTATTGTGACTATTTTCCTATTTCACCTAAACTTTTTGCAAATTGTACTAACTGTGTGAATTCCAGCTTATAAATGTGATATTTATTTAAAACTAAAGTTATGAATATACTTGTTCTGAAAAATGTCCCAGTCCCCATCAGACCATCGGAGTGGGCCAGGGTCTACATGGACGTAGATCTGAGCTGGTAGCCTGCTACCTTTGAGCAGGTGGTTTCCTCCCTCTCCTTCTCACCCTGCCTCTTGACCAGGCGTTGAAGAAGTTCATCAGTTGCTTGGTAGTCAGAACGACAGAAGTTACTTATGGTCTCTTAGTATTGGTTGCCTTGCGCTTCTCCGTTTCTTTTATGGCTCCGTTTTTCCCCAAGTGAGATAAATCAAATGCTATTTAATAATACTAAAATCACTGTTACTGTTAAGTGTTGTCCAGTTGGTTCCAACTCTTATTGACCCTATGTGCTAATGGAATGAAACATTGCAGGTCCTGGACCATCCTTACAATTGTTACAATGTTTGAGCTCATTGTTGCAGCCAGCGTGTCAGCCCGTCTCGCTGAGGGTTCCTCCTCTCTTTCACTGACCCTCTACCTTACAGAGCCCGATGTCCTTCTCTAGGGACTGGTCCCTCCTGATAACATGTCCAAAGTACGTGAGAAAAAGTCTCGTGATCCTCGCTTCTGAGGAGCATTCTGGCTGTACTTCTTCTAGGACAAATTTGTTCTTCTGGCAGTCCATGGCATAGAATACCAAAATCAAAGTAGATGGTGTTTATTCCGATAAGAATTAACATAGTTCTTTTTGATGAGATGATTAAGATTACCAAACATAAATTAACATTTCAAGTGTGATTATTCTCAATAGTCTTGAATGAGTGATTCCCTTTGTCCCTTTCAGTAATGGGGTTAACTAAGAACTGTTCGTTTATTATTAGGGCTGAAAAGGACCTCTAGAGACCATTCAGTCAAGTCCCTCTGAGTCTCTCAGGAATTAGAGGCTTCCTCTGTTGTTCTGAATTGGATTGTATGCTTTTACATCCATCATGACTTACTATTATTTTTTTTATTCTTATCAATAGGGTCCTGGGAAGCCTTCTTTCTGCCCACAGAATAATAACTGACTCCAAGCAGCCCTTCGGTGACATGACCATTAAGGACTATGATAATGAATTGCTGCACATGGCTCACGACCTGGCTGTGCGACTCCTTCCTGCCTTTGAAAACACCAAGACAGGCATCCCCTACCCTCGGGTGGGTAGATTGCTTTGGTTGTATTTAACAGTTTTCCCCCTTTCTGAATTAAAACTGTTTACTAATTTATTTGGGGGAGAGAGTAGGACTGAGGTAGCAGAGGGAAGCGTTGTCTTTGGGAAAACTTGGCTCTAAATATGGTGTGTTTTAATTCATTCAGCATTTACTGAGCACCTACTGTGTGCTGAGCATAAAATGACACATCAGGCTTAATCCTTCCCCCGAAGAAATTTGTGTTCCTGTGCTCAGTATTCTTAAGTCTGTGTGTTCTATATCCCCAGCTACAAAATAGTGTGGGGATTTTGGCCTCATCTTTGACTTGGGTATATTTCTCCAAAGACCTCACACATACATTGTAGGAGCTCAGTGAATGTTCTTTTGAATGCTTCTCAAGGTTCTTTCAAACAAAGCCTTGTACCGACCAGGAAGGTAGCTGCTGATTTAAGCCCAAGATCTGGAATGAGGTCGTATCCCGTGTTATCTGATTTGTTGAGCCCAGAACTCCTCAGGGGATTGAGTCAGCCTCTTAGGTAACCAGACCACAGAGCCGCAGTGATGAAACAGGCTGTCATCTTGCCTTGCCTCCTCTCCCTCCCATCCTAGGTTTGTTTATGCTTACCAAGCAGGAGTGAATTCATAGTAGCTCACTTAATATTTGTAAGTGATTCTCTAACTTGGCTTTGTCTCCAACCTCAAAGCCTGGTGCTTGTGGAACCATGAAAAGAACTCAAGGAATAGCATTATAATAATCCCCTTAAGACCTGCTCTTAGGAATAAGACAAGGCTCTGGTACTCTCGTTGTCTTGTTTGTGTGTTTGAAATGTAACTCTGGTATTCGTTGTGGATGTACAGTGGGAGGCAGGAGCTGACTCACAGTGCAGTAAGCTGGGTTCATCAGTCGAGGGTGGTGACCATGACCTGGCCTCCAGCCCTGCGGGTTCCTTGAGTTTTGCCACAAAACCTTTGTCTCTTCTTGTCTCCAGGTGAATCTAAAGACAGGTGTTCCCCCCGACAGCAATAATGAGACGTGCACAGCAGGAGCTGGTTCCCTCCTGGTGGAGTTTGGGATTCTGAGCCGGCTGCTGGGGGACTCCACGTTTGAGTGGGTGGCTAGGCGAGCCGTGAAAGCCCTGTGGAACCTCCGGAGCAATGACACAGGATTATTAGGTGTGGGGCACCTTCCTGCACCATCGGGACTGATTGCGTCGGATCCTCTCTCCTTTTGCCATGCTCCGTGCTCCTTTCTTGTACCCTTGGATCTGAAAATTAACTCAGGAAGAATGGCCCTCAGTGTCCACTATATCCAACTTCTTTATGTGGCCTTTTGCTTAGAATGAGGCTGTAAGGTTTGGTGGGAAAGAATCGTGCGTTTGCTGTCTTTGAGGGCTCCCTTCTGATTTGGATCCCTTGGCGTATTCCATTTGAAAATAATTGTTAATGGAGATGCTATAAAAAGAACTGCCTCTGAGGCAGATTCTATTGCTTCAATATTGGGCTCTAAATATAGGACTTTAGAGTTACTAGTAAAGTGGCTCTCTCCTTTTAGAAAAATCTAGGCATCTGGAAGTACATTGAAAATCTGGATTAAACCTATATTAGGTGTTTTTTTTTTTTCCTTGAGAACATTTGGTCAAGATGTTACTAAAAAAATTATTATGGAAAATTTCAAACATATAAAAGTAGAGAGAAGGTACAATGAATAATGAACCCCTATGGACTCATCAGTCATCTTCAATAATTATCAGTATTTTGTCAGCTGAAGATGTTACCTGTTAAAATAAAAATCATATCAAGCCAATAATAGAAACTGATCAAAGTTTATTGAACATACAATTTGCAGATCTGAGTTTTGACTAGAGATTCAAAAATGTTCTGAAGATGAGAAGAACTTCCAGAATTCTTAGACCAAATCTTATCAGCGTTGCCATGGAAAAAGGGCTAGAACAGAACTGATCAACAGTTTGTGGTCAGGAAGGATTTCATACAGCATCGTCGTGAACAATTAAAATAATGACTGATTTACCCTATAACTTCTAGTCTGACCTTTGGAGTCTCTGTTCTCCGAAACTGAATTCTTCAAAAGAATACAACGCCCAAGGCAAAAATGGTCTTACTAGTTTATCTAGACCATTCTTTGACTCAAAGGTGACTTTGAGAAAACCACTTTCTTCAAGACCCACAGTTCAAAAGGGCATCTAAGGACAAGTGGCCTGGGTGTGTTGCCCCAATGCCATGGACCCCAGAAATCTGGTTTCCAGGAGAGTGAAAAACTGTTTTTCATGTCATAAAATGGGTTTTTGTCTCATGGAACTGTGTTATATTGAGAAATATTTTCTTTTTGGCATTTAGAAGTTACTTGATTTGTTCGCTCCACAGCCACAGAAGATTATTGCAAAACCCTTGCTTTTTAAAAGTGATTTTGGATTATTCTTTAAATTGTAAAATTTATTTACACATATGTTATATCTTAACAATGAAAAAAAAAAAAAACCGGTTGCCATCGAGTCGATTCCGACTCATAGCAACCCTATAGTAGGTAAAAAAAAGTCACCATGAGTCCATCACCACAAGTTGTTAACTTTTTAACTTTCCCATTAGTCTCTTCAAGCAGATGCAACTTTTGTAAGTTTTCAAATTGCAACATAAACTTTTTATTCTGCCTTACGTTTGACAGGTTATTTAAGAGTTTCAGATTGTTACCTTGTTTTCATAGTTGTCTTTAAAAGCCACATAATTGTTAACTATTCTTCTGATGTTGGACACTTGGATTATTTCTGTTTTTTTCCATTTTATAGAAAATTTTCTCGTGAACAACATAAAACTTTTTTCTTTTTTAAAACATTTTTATTTAGGATAATTTGGGTCAAAGGCTGTGAACACTGTTGGCTTTTGAAATGCTTTGTCAGTCAGAAAAAGCTAGATCAAACCTATTTTTCTTTTGCATTAAGTGTTTATCCCCATTTTTGTGTCAAAAATATATACTATTTTCTTAGATCTCCAGACTATCAATGCTACTGATATGACTGCTAGAAATTTAAGGGCCTAGCATTCACCCCTTCTCTTACCTGGCAAGAGTAAAGGAGCTGAGGAGCAGTGGGGTTGAAGTGGAAGGCTGGGATACTTGGGAGCTGAAGTGTTGTGTTTGTCTTTGCAGGCAATGTTGTGAACATTCAGACGGGCCACTGGGTTGGAAAGCAGAGTGGCTTGGGTGCTGGCCTGGACTCCTTCTATGAATACCTCTTGAAGTCTTACATTCTTTTTGGAGAAAAAGAAGACCTAGAAATGTTTAATGCTGCATATCAGAGTATTCAGAACTACTTAAGGAGAGGGTAAGAATCCTTAACATCTTTTATGTTGCCCATAAAGCAAGTAGAATGCATTCTGAAATGTTCAGACTTTTCTCAACAGAAGTTTGCAGGGGTCTGTTCGTCCCTGCCCTCATCTTCACCCCATCTTAGCTATTTGTTAGACATTTGGGGGTGAAGAGGTATATTAACTCTCTGTTGCTGTAGCAGATTACTCTAAAACTTAACTGGCTTAAAACAGCCAATATGTTAGCTCACACAGTTTCTGAGGGACAGGAATGCAGCAGCAACTTAGTTGGGAGGTATTGGTTAAGGACCTTGCAGGAGGTGGCAGTCCAGCTGTTGGCCGGGCCTGCAGCCGTCTCAGGGTTTGAGTGGGACTGGAAGATCCTCTTCCCAGCTCACTTGGGGTTGTTGGCTGGCTTCTGTTCCTTGCTGGCTTTTGGCTGAAGACTTCAGTTCCCTGCCACATGGACCCCTTTGCGGGCAGCTCGTGGCAGCTGGCTTGCCCTAGAGTGAGTGATTTGACAGAAAGCGAGAGAGACCAAAATGGAAGCCACAGTGTTTTTTCCTGACCTAGTCCTGTCATATTCTGCCATATTCTCTTCTGCCATATTTTGTTGGTAACACAGACCAACCCTGGCACCGTGTGGAAGGAGACTATACTATGAAGCGAGTACCCAGAGGCGGGGATCGTTGGGGGCCATGCGCGCCACTGGGGTGACATATCACTGTGCTAACTAACTGTGGCTTTATTGTAGATGGGGCCATAATGCAGGAAAATTCTTGGCTTATTTTGGTTCTTTCACTTTGCAAAGAATTGTTAGGATTGGTTTTTATACCTGATGAAGGCAAAGACAATTACCATATTTTTCTCCCTTTGAGTTTTTTAAGACAAAATTATTTGCTGTTTCTCCTTTGTGCATTCAAGATGATGAGAGAGAGAGAGCTCTATGGGGCTACAGTGGCTTCTGCCCTGGTTTTATTTCTCTGTGCCCAAGGTCTTTCTTTGCATGTATTTCTGCATTAGATAGTCAGTGCAAGTTATAACCACTGAGCTTCTTGCTTGGTAGGATTTTCTTAGACTCATTTCCACATTAACCACTTGGGTGAGTGCTGTGTTTGAGTTAAGAGACTGTTTGGCCAGAGTCCAGGCACTTTTGCCCAAAACTAAATTGAATAGTGATCGCCGTGGGGTCTTGCTCTAATGGACTCCTCCAAGCCCATGTTGTAGGACCTTACTGTAGAGAAG
Organism: Elephas maximus indicus; assembly: GCF_024166365.1. NCBI lineage: Eukaryota > Metazoa > Chordata > Mammalia > Proboscidea > Elephantidae > Elephas > Elephas maximus. The sequence continues at coordinate 29,493,715 of NC_064838.1, forward strand.
AGACTTTTTCTGCTACAGAAATCACCAGGTTCCTCTGCTCAGGTCAAATCCAACAAAGACCCGTACTCGACAACAAATCCTATTAGCTGGCAGTGTTCTTAAGCCTGAATGTCAAAGTGCTTTTTGTAAAATACAGTGAAATCCTGTTAAGATAGCAGAATCTAGGGTTTTCATTCTGTGGTAGAGGCCATCTTAAGCCAGAGTCTGGTGTAGACAGGTAGTGGCCGTCAATCTCCACACACTTAAAGGACGAGCTAGGAGGAGTAGTTAGTGTTGATTCCATTTAAATTAAGCTACCAGGGGCTGCCGTAGGAAGAGAGCTTGAGCAAGGTTCCTGGTTTCAAGAGCCAGGAGCACGGCTGCCTTTGCCAGTGATCTCGCCCTCACCCTTGAACGCTCTGCTTGGCTTTGCAGTCGGGAGGCCTGTAACGAAGGAGAGGGAGACCCCCCACTCTACGTCAATGTGAACATGTTTAGTGGGCAGCTGATGAACACCTGGATCGACTCTCTGCAGGCCTTCTTCCCTGGACTGCAGGTACTTCGGGGTCATATTTGCTAAGAAAAGAGCCCTGGTGGTGCAGTGGTTAAAGCACTCAGCTGTTAACTGGCAGATTGGTGGTTTGAACCCTTCAGCTGCTCCACAGGAGAAAGATGTGGCAGTCTGCCTCTGTGAAGATCACAGCTTTGGGAACCCTCTGGGTGGTTCTGCCCTGTCTTATAGGGTTGCTGCGAGTCTTCAGCGATGGATTTGGTTTTGGTTTTTGTTATTTGTAAGAAAGGAGTCACTGAGTGGTGTAAACAGTTAATGCACTAACTGAAAGGTTAGAGGTTCGAGTCCTTCCAGTAGCATCTTAGAAGAAAGGCCTGGCAATCTACTTCTGAAAAATTGGCCCTGGAAAACTCTGTGGAACACAGTTCTTTGATACACATGAGGACACCATGAGTCAGGATTGACAGTAAGCAATTGGTTAATTTACTAAGGAAAAGTTAGTTTTATTGCGCAATGAATCAGCTTCACATTTTGTCTAGAGCTAAATGAAGTTAGAGAGTTTATTTTTTTATTTATTTGTAGACTTAGGGGGACCAACAATTTCTAGGCACATGTACCAGAAGTGGGCATGAGCTGGAATATACTTGACGGCAAACAACAACAACAACACGCTTAGCTGGCAAACAATTCTATAGATAAAAAGGAAATTTGGGAGGTGGGAGTTTTTTTTTTTTTTTAATTTTGGGTGAATTCATCTTTTTTTCCCCAATTATATCAACAAAAAAGAAGTAAAATCACAGATAACATAGTTCAGATTAATCTCCCTGTTGTTCACTGGGTCCAATCCAGCCATGACAGCTTTCATACACTGGGATGGTGCTCTCTAAACCTTTCGTCGCACTTGGGCCTGCAGTGAGCACCTGGCCCAGGCTCTGGGGAGACAGGGTGGTTATTAGGAATCCCAAGAGGAAAACAGCTCAACAACAAGAAGCATGCCTGGCTCTTTGAGGATCAGAAATAACCTCTGCACAGTCCAGAGGCTGGTGGCTACTGTAGTGGACAGGCCTCTTTCCAGGTGAAGCAGCTGGCTCAGAGAGCTGGGAGGTCTCCCCCACAACCAGGGAGCTAATACATGGGGCTACAGGGCTTCAGATACAAGGCTTTCTGATTCCCTCCTTCTGCTAAACCTTGGGTTGGATTGTATTTAAAAAAAAAAAACAAAAAAAACCTACCTTGTGAGTTGCATAGAATCATGAAATTAAGGTTCTCCTAGGAGTCCAGGTCATGTGGTCCCCAAAGCTGTAGATGTTTAGACCTGACTGTCCACTACAGTAGCCACAAGCCCCTGTGACTAGTCCAGTGAGCACTTAAAAAGTGTAGTCTGAATGGCAACGTGCTGGAACTTCAATCCACACCAGACCTCAAGGACTTAGTACCAAAAAAAGAATGTAAGATATCTGATTAGGAATTTTTATGTTTGATGACATGTTGAAATGATAGCGTCTCAGACCTATTGGGTTAAACAAAATAAAATTAATTTACCTGTTTCTTGTTAGTTTGGTTTTTTTTCCCCCTAATGTGCTTACTAGAAATTTTAAAATTATGCTCTTTTGAAACCTATCTGTATGAGACCTATCTATATCAAATTGACAAGAGCAACTCGAAAGATTAGATAGGAACCTTAGGGGGCAGTGAGTTTATATGTTAATGGTGGAGGAACAACTCAGAAAAGGAGAATGAGAATGGGTGCACAACTCGAAGAATGTAATCAGTGTCACTGAATCGTACATGTAGAAATTGTTGAATGGGTGTATGTTTTGCTGTATATTCTCAACAACAGAAAAATATAAAAATAAATCATGGGGCAATAGAAACAAATTTATATACGTGGCTTGTAGTATGTTTCTACTGGGAAGCCCTGGTTTGGACACTGAAGTTATGTAAAAAGCCCAACTGTTGTAACTGCAAAATTGACCTTCCCAACTCCCCCAAGTCTTCGTTTCAAGGCTACATAGTAGGTTATCGTTTGTAGATGTTTAATATAAAGGCATGTCTTAAAGGCTGATGGCACCTTTGAAATGATACTTAGTTTCTTGGAAGTAACTACAGTGTCTTCAGAAGGGTAGTGACTTCCGAATCTCTAGCACCCACTTTGCTTGTCATCTAACTGGATTCCAGTATGGTTTATAGGTCGTGTGAAAGGGGTTAGAAAGGACTCTTTTTGGGGGCGGGGGGGGTGGATACCAGAGCATTCTCTAGCTCCTACTGATTTAGAGGTTAATAGCACAATATGTCTCGGTCATTCTATTTGTGAAATTAGTTCCCAGATTCTGAACAGAGTGAGTCATACTATGTAAGTGCAAATCCATACTTGATAAGTAATCGTGTGTGAATTTTGGATAATCCACCTCTCAATTATCTCTTAGTTGTCCGTTCTTTGTTTTATTAGTATCCTTAACTTCTTCTTCTTCTATATAGTACATAGATAGCTTCCTGGCCTTAAATTTGGCAGCATCTGTTTGGCTGGACTCACTTTTGGGTTATTATGTCACCAGCTATGTTTGTAGGTCAGATAAGAACAAGGGTGGTGGGGTGGTGGAGGGAGACCCAGGGCCTTGGTGCCAGGGCTTGGGAAAAGTGTCTTAGCCTGGTGACCTGTGTCTCCTCCTTAGGTCCTAATCGGAGATGTGGAAGATGCCATCTGCCTGCACGCCTTTTACTATGCCATATGGAAACGATATGGGGCCCTCCCCGAGAGGTATAACTGGCAGCTACAGGCCCCTGATGTTCTCTTCTACCCACTGAGACCAGAGTTAGTGGAGTCCACGTATCTCCTCTATCAGGTACTAGAGCTTATTAAACAATAAAAAATACAATAGCTTGTGTTCAATTAAAAACTAGGAGGCCCCAAAGCAGTTGGTTCTTAATGAACATTTGCTGATTGATCTAGAATTATGTTGTTCTATAGCGGTCCTGGTAGTATTACCACCTGTCAGTTGTCTTGCTCATATTTAGGTCATTCATGGTTCCACAGAACATAGAAGTCTGTGGTCAATATATTTTTTAACCTATTGTTTTGCAAAGCTGAATAGTGGCTTTATTATAAGACTTATTTCTTGGGTCCTTAAATACTCAAGAGGGAGATTCAGTATCTAGTGTTTTCCAAACTTATTTGACCAAAGAACCCTTTTCTGGGAAACAAATCTGTGTACTTGTAATAATTATTTAGACAACAAAACAATTCTTTTTCTTGGTCGTAAAGGAAATCATATGGGATTTATCTGGATGCCCATTTTTGATTAATGCTTAAAAAAACATAAAGTGTTCATTTTTGGTAAATTATTTTTGTTTCAGAGGCAATGTTGCTTTAACTGTAAAATGTCTTCTCCCCCACAGTGTAAACCAGATATTTATACTTCTCTGCATGTCGTACATATATACACACCGAGAGTCTGCGTCCATTCACAAATCCAGCAGCATAAGCTGCTAGCCTTTCCAAGCAGTGATCCCTGCTTTTATGAGCTCCGGTAGTGCTGTGATTTAAATTTATTCAGTAATTTTTATATATCATATTTCTATGCAAGTGACATGCACATTCTACACCAACCATGCCCCCTATCCAGGTGTTTTCATAAGTGCGTGATGCTAGTTCTTTTTTATAGCACCATGAAAAAAAAATTATCATAGCAGACTTATGGAAATACTGGGGGTGAGCCACGGTTGGCAAAAAAAACGTAGAATGTGCGCATTATTTTCGTAAAAATACGGTGCTGAATCCTTGCAATTTGTGCCCCTTGATGGAATGGGAGAACATCCTAAGGAACTGGTAATAGTCTTTATGCCTGAAGAGAGACTTCTTGAGTTTTAGATAACCTTTCTAAAAAAGGAAAAGATGACATCTGTGTTTATTGGCCTCCCTGACCATAGGGTACAGTAAGGCTGCCCGCTCTGAGGAGGGCATGCCTGTGGCTGTTCTGCTTTCTCCTCTCAGCTCAGTCCTGCACCTTTGGGTTCATACCTCTTTATTTCAGCCACTGCCTCTCTCCCATCTTCAGCTGCTTCCTCATATTTTCTGTTTTCTTAGAACTCTGGGGCATCTCCTTTGGTTTCACGGTGGGCCACCCTCAGAAGCCACATACTGTGCGTTTGTAATCCAGAGATGGTTAACCTTGCAGTTGTTTGCTTTTGCTGCAGGTTGGCATGAGGCATGAGTTAAAGATGATCCCCAACGTTGAAACTGTTTGTGGGGTGAAAATGCCATCTTCTCAGATAATTTTTTCTTTCCTAATGAAACCATCAAGGAACATGTGACAGAAGGGTAAACAACCCAAGGACTGATTTCTCAGGATGATTAGAAAGTGTGATGGCCTCCTTTAGGTACTTTCGGAAGTCTTGGTCCCATTAGCCTTTCTTCCAGTAGAATGCCCAAGCAATGCCTTGTGATGCTGTCAGTAGAACAGGGGCAAGGTCCTGTTTCCCTGTGCCTCTGTCTTCAGTTAGCAGATGCTCTGAGACAGGATAGAAACTGGATTTGTTCTTAGCTATGACACTGTCAGGGTGGGCTTCGTTTCATTTCTGACCATGGTGGGGATCAGGAGAGCCAGAGACGAGTATTTATTCTACTTTGGAATGGACTGTCTTAACCCTGGTTCAAGCTAAATCATAGGTGTGTGTTGACGTGAACTGACAGAATGCCAGAGTCCTTTCTTTCTTCATGACCCTTCCTGGTGAAGTGAATGGCCCCGCTCCCTCCTTTGGCCAGTGGCTCCTGTCTCCCAGGGACCTTCCTGCAGGCACCGCGATGATTGTTGCTGGCATGTCTCCCAAGCCCTTGCTATATCACATTCTCTCATGTTCTCTCTAGGCAACGAAGAATCCCTTCTACCTCCATGTAGGAATGGATATTCTGCAGAGTCTGGAAAAGTACACAAAAGTCAAGTTAGTTTTCTAAGTTCCTTCCTTTTCCTGTTGGCCCCCTTTTAATTTATTTTGAGTTGTTCTGGGGAAAGAGTATTCTGTTTTGCATTTTAATTTCTAGAATAGGACATTAATGTTAATTTCATAGGGAAATCACTTACTTTTTGGTATAGTAAAACATCTCTGTTACAGTGGGAATTGCTATTTATTTTTCCCCTTATTTTCAGTGAAGTTCTAGCAGACTGTGTGTTCTTTTTAAGTAGCTTATTTCCCCTAGTTGTACAAATGATACACACAGTAAAAAATTTAAGGAGTACAGAAAATACCATATTTTCCCCACAGATAACATGCCCAAGTGTACACTATGTGGAAATGATGAAATTAAGTAAAACAGTTCTGGCAGGTCGATTGGCAAAAAAACATAATGCTTGAGTTACTTGTGTAAAAATGCAATATACAGTTAGAATATTATCACTCTTTACATATATATAATGTGTGTATATATGTATATATATTTTAAAAAAATCTGTACTTCAATTTTTTTGTCCTGCTTTTTTCATTTAGCAGTATAGTATAACCATTTTCTTATGAAATGCGATTTTAGGATGTCCAAATGACAAGTCGGTTGTAGAAGCAGAGGGACTAAAACCTAAATCAGACCTAAGATTGTTGCCAATCATTTTCTTGGTGTCATGTGCTTTTGGCAAACACCCCTCCCCCCACCTAGTTGGCTGATTTCGCAGCCAAACCGCTTCTTAAATACATTTGCAGACAATCCAAGCCCTTAAACTTGAACATCATTTATTTTTGATGTGGTGGTTGACCATCTGGTGGATTATTCTGTATGTAGAATACTTCTGTTTCTTGAGTGAGCGAGTGAAGGAAGGACTAACAGGAAAACCGTTCTGTAGGTGTGGATATGCCACGCTGCATCACGTCATTGACAAGTCCAAAGAGGACCGGATGGAGAGCTTCTTCCTTAGTGAGACCTGCAAATACTTGTATCTGGTATGTGTGTTGCAAGATTAACTTGAGGATGATGGGTACTGATGAGGCCACGCACTCACTCATTCTCCCACCTCACAGATAACTCCCTGGGCACCTGCTCCTTGCCCATTCTCCTGCCCTTGAGTCTGTCCAGGAGCTGTCGGTGTCAAAGGGGTATTAACAGGGTGAGTTCTGGAGGAAGTGAAGGAGTCCCGCCAAGTCTGTAGGGAAAGAACTCAGAAAACCTGGGACCAGCCCCATTTAGCTGTGTAAACATAGACAAGCTGCTCTGAGTCTCAGTTTTCCTTGTCTGTAAAATACAGTTTAGGTGCCAAACAAGGTTTCTCCCACCTTTAAGATTTTGTGAGCATTCATCCATTCAGGATTTACTGAACACCTCCCTTCTCCCCGCACCAGCTCATCCTCATATGGTCAGGTGTTCTTTCTGGATGCTCCTGTCACACCCTCTTGTGTACCCCTGCCACACCCACTGTGAAGGAAAGGATCAGGCCTTGTGTGCCCTGTGTTCCCAGAGCCCCGTCTGTGTTCCAGCACACATATTTGTCAAAGACGTGAATGTTGCCAGATGTATTGGGCCCTGGGCTAGACCCTGGGGATCTGATGATGGATAAAACATGTATCTCCTTCCCTTCCACCATCTACAGTTTAGGGTTTAGGTGTGTGTGTTGGGGTGGGGGGTAGATCTAGAATTCCAGGGGAGAACATTGAATCATCCAGGGAGCTTTTATGAACTACCTGTGCTTGGCCCTTGGCCCTGGGATTTCTAAGTCACTAGGGGGCTGGGGGCAGGCATCTGAGGTTAAACAAAATAGGCGTTTCTGCCTTTTGGCCATGATTAGGAGCCACTGTTGCTAAGAGATACCTTTCACCCATTGGTTACTGGAAAGCATGATAGCGCAAGCAGATTTCTGCGGGATAGTGTGGGACACACTCTCTGAGTTAGCGCAGGCTCCTAAACATGCTACATGACCAGTTCTGTCTCTTTTTCTTGTCCACTAGCTATTTGATGAGGAGAACCCAGTACACAAATCTGGAACCAGATACATGTTTACAACCGAGGGACACGTTATATCTGTGGACAAACTTCTTCGGGAGTCACCCTGGAGGGAATTCTTTTCTGAAGATGGCGAGCAGGACCAAGAGGGGAAACCCATGCACAGGCCCAGGTCTCACGATGTGAAAGTCGTCAACTCCAGCTCCAATGTAAGCTGCTTTTTCCAGGGCAACTTGCATGTGGAGGAAGAGAAATGACTGCTGATTACTGTGTCATTCAGAGTCCTGACAGGAAGTCAGTGGGTGATTTGAAGAGTTTCGTAGTGTTGGCATAGGGGTCCTCAGGGTATAGGGAAATCAGAGGTGCGGCAGGCACCACTGTCACTCCTAGACCCACAGGCTGGTGGAGAGGGTGGCCGTGGGGACCTGGAAGGAGAGAGTCCCGTGGAGGGATGCAGCTGGCTTCAGGGACCTTGCAGGGGAGCCAGCAGAGTAGATTCTTGTCCCCGTCCCCCTTTTTCTCATCTCCTGTGGCACTTCTTCTTGGCTGTGCCCACCATAACTAAGAAGGCAAGGGAGCCTGTTGATAGAACCCAGCAGGTCAGCCTCGGGGGCTGGAGCAGGGAGGAGCAGGGTGGGCGTGGGTCTGGGGGGGGCCACCTGGAAGAGATCCAGCATAGTTACCCACCAGCAGGAGAGGGGAAAGCAATTGTCAGTCATTGTGAGCTTTGATGAAGATGCTTCCTGGAGTGCAGCAGGAACCTGGTTTCATTTAAAGCAGGTCTCCACTGAGCATGCCTAGATTTTCCTGATTAAAAAAAAAAAAAAAGCCCAAACCCAGTTGCCATCAAATTGACTCTGACTCACGGAGACCCCACGTATGTCAGAGTCAAACCGCTCCATAGGGTTTTCAGTGGCTGATTTTTTGCACATAGATCACCAGGCGTTTCTTGAAAGGTACCTCTGGGTGGACTGAAACTGCCAACTCTTCAGTTAGCAGCCAGCCCTTCACCACTTGTGGCACGCAGGGACTCCTTAGGTTATCCTGATAGGCGGTGGGAAAGGTTGAGCAACGTAAGGCCTTGAGGCCCCAGTGGTCATGTTTGTTTGAATCAAATGGTGGTTTGGAGGTGGGAGTGAGGAACAGACCCTGAATCAGTTGAAATCCCAAGTCTCATTATCCCGCAGTGGGTTGAACGGCATCTCTCTTCTCAGAAAAAAGCCTCAGTGGTCAAAAAGGTCTTCCCACCCACCCGTAAGCCGCCCTGTTCAGGGGATGCGCTTTCCTCACTGACTTGCTTCAGGATGTTTCCTTCAGTGCCCCGGTGAAGGCCTTTACCTTTAGTGTGTGATCTTAGTTGACCAGCAGGAGCAGAGATAGGCCCCCAAACTTCCATTAGGCCACACAGTGGTGATTATGTGAACAAAGCATAGTGGGAAGGAGAATTAGAGGGCGAACCATTGATCCTAACACCCATGATGCCTACTGTGTGCCAGGCCGTGTTCTCAGTGCTGCTCATTAACTCATTTGCCTTCTCATAGCAGTCCTGCAAGAAGCAGGTACTTTAGATGTCCCCATTTTATAGATGAAGGGAGGGAAGCACAGAGAGGTTAGGCTCACAGGGTGGAGTGTGTGGTGGAGGCAGGATGAGGAGCCAGGCAGCATGTCACCCATTTCAGGAAGGGGGCACCTCATCTACTAGACCTGGTCCCGCTGGGCTGGCGCTGGGGACACAGGCGGAAAGAGGGCCCCCGAGTCTGGATAGGATCGTGCCTTGGCATTTATAAGTAGAGGACTGAATGAAGTGCTGCAGAAACACAGGAGTAAAGGTTAACCTGCCAGAGGAAACCAGGAGGGAGGGACTCCCAGAGGAGGTTGCTTTTAGTAGATCCTTGACGGATGAGGAGGAGCTTCCTGGGAAGGGTTTTAAGGCAGAAGGAACAGCAGCCACCAAGGCATGAAGGCACGGGTGGGGAGCTCCTGGGACCAACTGAAGAGCCTCTCAGATTTGGCCTTGCAAAGGACGAGGAGCCCTGGGACAGTGCTGCTTTGGGGCAGAAGCGTGTAAAGAACGTATATGGACAGCTGTTTCCAGGGACAGTACCTCTGGTTCTGAAGACCCACATGTCCTTAGAGGAAAAAGCTATAATTAAAAAACACAGCCCTCTCATACATTTAGATTTTAGCAGTGGACGAGAAGAATCATAAACTCAGAAAACCACAGTATTTTCAGATAGTATTTGAAATTCGAGGTGGATTAAGGACCCAGCTTTTAGTCCTAGCCACTGTGTACTTGCTGTGGCTCCCTTCTAGCCTCTCTGGTCTCCATTTTTTTTTTTTTTAAACCTATCAAGGTATTAAATTAAGTGAGTGGTCCTCAACTAGGGTGATTTCGCTTCTCAGGAGACGTTGGGCAATATCTGAAGACATTTTTGGTTGCCACAACTTGAGGAGGAGGGTTTGCTACTGGCATCTAGTGTGTGGAGACCAGGGCTGCTGCTAAACAACCTACAGTCACAGGACAGGCCTCACCACATAGAATTACCCCACCCCAAATGCCAACACGTCCAGGTTGAGAAACCCTGGGTTAGGCCATCCCCCGACATTTCCTGAGGGCTTTGAATTCAAAACTCACATTTCTCCTCCTTTTTTCCTTTCCAGTGCAATCGTGTTCCTGATGAGAGGAGATACTCCCTGCCCTTAAAGAGCATCTACATGCGGCAGATTGACCAAATGGTTGGCTTGGTTTGATCTCCTGTCTTCCTGGTGGCCTCGCTTTAAGCCGGGCATCAACGGCTGACCCCACACCATACAGAAATCCAGTCTGAAGTGGAAGGAAGAGGACAGACATCTGGCCATCCATGATGGTGTCGGGATTTCTGTCCAGCTGCTTATCCACAGATCATTAGTTCTTGCATACTTTAGTGCTTCTCTTCTGTTCAGTAAAATACCCCTGTTTTTCTTAAGGGTATAATTGGAAATGAGAAGGTACTTGCAGATTAGCCCCTTAGGAAATGCTGGTGTTGTGAAGCACAGTTGATGGGGCATCTTTGGATTGATCGTCACAGTTTAATACTGTAGAATCCCAGTCTCCTCCCTTTGCCAGCACTCGCCATGTCTGCAGTATCGCTACCTCTCTGTTAGGGGATCGTGAATGAACTTCCACTGGAAAAAGGGCCGGAGGTAACCTTGGCATCCCTTTCTGTTGCATCGAAAATGTCATCCTGTCTGTCTCTCATTGGATAACTGTGCTCTGCCCCAGATAGCCAACCAGTCTTTGATCACATGGGGAAGAAAGTCATCCAATGATTCATTTGTATTCCCAAGTAATCTTCACAGTGTTACAAACTATTTGCTGAAGAATAACGGCCTCATCAGAATTCTCACTGGCCGTCCCCTCAGTTCTCATACCACAAGGTTGAGAAGTTAACCAGTAGGTCATTGGGACATCTTGCATTTATTTTAGATATGAACTTACCTGAGGAACTTCCATAGTTCCAGAACCAGGTGCCTTTTCGGGAGAAAAAATACCTAAGATTGTCTGAGCCTTCGTCTGCCTCGTACTTAATGCCTAAGGAGTCTCAGTTCTGACCGTGTTGGGGTTAGAAGTTTGTTTCTTTTTTGTTTCAAGTGTCTAGTGCCAATTAGCTGAGTCAGGGAGAAAAAAATGGCCAAGACTTTCTCTCTTTGATACAGGCTTTAGATTAGTGCCTTATACTAGTGTTGGTTTGGGTCACTGGATGTCAAAGCTGCTGCTAGGGTTCCCAGAGGCTTGTTTTGTATCACCACATGGCGGGACCACAGTAGAATGGGGATGGGACTGAGTGTTGGTTAGGAAGGTTCCCGCAAATGGCTTGGCCAGTCTTCACCTTTAATCTGATATTTTAAGCAAGCATAGACAAGGATGAAGTTGTGCTAAAATGCCTTCTTTCTTTTTTGTTACTTCCTTAGGCAGAATGGAAATATCTTTCTTTGAGCTTAAGCTAAGTGCCCATACAAAGGGAAGCTGCATTTGAACCCCTAGTCTGGCTTCCGTGGGGCATTGGAAGTAGAAATGCATCCCCATGGAAGCACCACCGCAGCCTCCCATATAGTGTTTCTCACCTGCTGCTGTTTGCCCGCTTCAAATGATGTCATTTTAGCCTGAAAGCTAGAAATAAGTGCTGTCTAAGCCATTGCATTTTCAATCAAAAGGGAGACATTTTTATTCCTTCTTGGAAATTCAAGGGTTATTCTTTTTTTAAAGTACATAGATTCTAATTCAGTTCTTTGAGTTTTTTTTATAAAACGGAATTTTTCGGTAATATATGTGTCATCCCTAAGTTTTAAATGTTTACTATGCAGATTGTTTTAAAGTAAAAAACATCAACTGCTTCTGTTTTACCTTTTTTCATCTTAATAGCATAATTCTCTTTCTCAACAGTGTCTCATCTACTGAATAGGAATTTCCTTTAAGAATGCTATTTATACTTTAAATGATTTTTATTTCAAACGAAAATTTCCCATTTTAAATACACACACCCAGCCTCCTGTGTCTTTTTCTCTGGGTCAAGTGAGGTGGGGCAACGAGGGTCACGTTTGGGAAGATGCGGCACATTAGGGAAGGCTCACGTCCATTTTCTCTTTTGGTGCCCTCCTCGCTGGCCTCCCCAGCTTCTGTGGCAGCAGGGATATGTAATGGCTCCAACATTCCCGTTCTCATCCGGGCCTTTTACCTGCAGCTCTTGGGGGGCACGGGTGTTTCTTTCCTCCAGACCCCTGGAATAGGGCTCTGTGCCTGGCAGTTCCATCACGCTTTGAGTGCCGTGGACGCTTTTCCCAGGCTCCAGGCTGACATAAGATATGTCTTGTATTAAGACCTAAACCCTCTTGTCTTCCCGGCAGCAGACCTGTACACAGCGGTGTGAGTGAGGGGGTAGTTACAGCCTGCTGTCCTGGCATTGGAGCTTCCGGACTACCCAGTCTAAGTTAGATGCTACATAGTGGGTGCTTTGTGGGGTGAGATGCCAGAATGCTGTCTAGTGCCAGTCCTAAAGAGAAGGTTCTTTGAGCCAAGCTTAAAGTGTACTTGTTTTCTTTTTGAAAATCAGAATGTCCACAACTGTGATACATCCTGCAAGGCTCTTGCTTTTCCTTCTCTTCTGTACTCTGAAGTATCAGGGAAGGGAGGCCTGCGGAGGGGGCTCTCAGGGAAATCACTTGCTCAGCAATTTGCCCCAGGAGCACCCTGCATCTGAGTGGGCATCGTCTTTTGGAACAGCGATGAGCTTGAGCCATCCTTGTGTTTGCATGCGTAGCTAGCGTCTAGTGTCAACTTTGTCTACACAATGAAAAAATGAAAATGGTTTTGCAAAACCATTATAGAAAGCTGCCTTCTAGTCAGGCGTGGTGGAATCTGACTCTTCCACTGCGGAGTTCTAAATCCTTACAGGGCTTGCCTTGCTGCCTGAGACGATGGGACTGAGGACTGTGTTCCCCCGGAAGAGTGGGTGACAAAGGAACTATTGGCTAGCTCTCTGGCTTTGCTGGCTTTTGTGAAAAACCAACTTCCGTTTTGAAACCTTTCCTTCAGTTTGCTCCTGCTTTTCTGCCAGAACTTGCCTTGGGCAGCTGAATCCCCAGGTTCTGAGGATGCGCTGGGCCTTTCTTGTCCTGGATCGGGGCGCTTGCCTGTGTCACTTAGTATTCTATGTATTTAAAGATAAATGCACCAGGGTAGCGTCTCTGTAGGTGAGTGTCAGGAGAGTTTATAGTCACCTGGCTTGGCAAGTGCAGTTGTGCAATTGGGATTGAGGGCCTCAACTTGGGTCCTCCTCCCTGCCCACCTGCCTCTCCCCCCATCCCCCCACCCCAAGAAAACCATCCCTCTTACATATTCTTTTGGGCTCGGTTTACTGAATGATTGCACACTGCAATTCTTCACATCAGATTTTGTAGACTCGACATCAGACATTCCTTTCTTCTTTCTGGAGGGCACCAGAGCCCTTTCTCTTGACGTTACCAGGTTTCATGCAGGTTTAAAGGTAGGGCTGAATGATTACTGCAGCCACAGAGTGGCTGAGCAGGGACTTCAAAAAGAATCTTGTTCTTTTCCTTTTCCATTCCCGGACATCCAGCCTCCACAACGTGCCTCTTCCCTGCAGGGCAGGGACCCCTTGGAAACGTGAAAAGGGGGGTGAGGGGTGACTGGCTGTGTGTCCCCAGGTCCTGCAGGGCTCAGGGTTTTGCCCCCCCTTGAATGTGGCTGTGAATCTGGTGAACGTGTCAAGCACCTGTGGACCCTCCGGACTCATCGCCCTTGTCCCTCTGCCTTAGAGGCAGAGGGATAATGTTTTTAAAGGCTATTTTGGTTTAGTTTTAAATAGTAAAACACAAGCCACCTTTTTATTTATTATGCACAAGAAAGGTAAATCTGTTTTTATGAAAACAATCTAGAGTTGGATACTCTGGGAAAACCTGTTGAGATACACAGTGCTTCTCTCTGTAATGTGCAATACGCTTTGCAACTATAGATGATATTTTATGTGTAATCTGTAAATAAGAAATGTATTTAAATTAAAGGGGAGCTTTTTGTAAAAGGACCAAATGTTCTTTTATAAATGTACTAAGGAATATCTTGCTGTTTGAAATTTATTAGGATTTTTATGAGTACTTTTTATTAAAAGATTCTTTTTTTTTTTTTTTTTTTGAGTTGTCATTTTGTTTCTCCTTTATATGCACATATATGCCCATTACATGCAGGACAAACAAAAGGGAAAGATCTTTAAAGGAAAGTGTAGAACTTGATGAATAAAAGCTTTATTTATTCTCTTATAGCTAAGCCCCAAGTAGTGTCTTCCTCGTGGAATTATTTAACTATCCTTCCCATATGACTTGGAAACCCTGGTGGCATAGTGGTTAAATACTACAGTTGCTAACCAACAGGTTGGCAGTTCAAATCCACCAGGCGCTCCTTAGAAACTCTATGGGGCAGTTCTGCTCTGTCCTATAGGGTCACTATGAGTGGAAATTGACTCGAAGGCAATGGGTTTTCCCTTATGACTGAGAACCATGTTCAGTGATCTTTTCTTGGTCCTATTCCCACCCTTCTCTCTACAGTAGCCTCTCTTCTCCTGGGCACTGACTCGTACTCAATTTCTGTTGCCGCTTATCTGAGTATATCTAGATTCTAGAACCAGTTTTCGGTGTTACCTTAGGCAAGGCAGTTATTTCCCCATACCTCTTATGAGTTAAGATGGGAGTAATGGCCCCAAGTGGTTGATGTGAGATGCACAGGAGCTGATGGAGGAGTGTCCTCCACCTCTACTGCTACCTGAGTCTGTGATGGGAGCCCCATTCTGCCCCTGTAACGGGGTGGTGCCCCAGCTTTGTGTCGGGCAGTTCTGATGGGCCTTTTATAAAACTGTGTATTATGACAGAGTAAAGGAGAGAATCCTGAAATTGGAAGCCCCTTGATAACATAAGAGTGCTCTATTCTAAGGCATTTGAGGCAGTGGTGGTTTAGTGGTAGAATTCTTGCCTTCCATGTGGGAGGCCCGGTTTTGATTCCTGGTCAATGCAGCTCATATGCAGCCACCACCCATCTGTCACTGAAGGCTTGTATGTTGCTATAAAGCTGAAAGGGTTTCAGTGGCACTTCCAGACTAGGAGACTAGAAAGAAAGGCCTGGTGAGCTACCTCCAAAAATCAGCCAATGAAAACCATACACACAGTTTGATCCTGTTGTGCATGGGGTCACTGTGAGTTGACTAGCTCAGTGGCAGCTAAGGATAGCAACAACAGCATAAGGCTGCAAAAAGACACTTGTTTGCAGTCTAGGAGCTGAGATAAGAAGGCAGAGTGCCACGTTGTTCAGCCTCAGGTAGGAATGTGTGTGTCAGTTGAGTCAAATCTTTCACCTCTGTGCATGTGCGTGCATGACTTGAAAGCACCATGAGTATTGATTTTGGGGATACAAATAAATTTTAGGGAGTAGGCAAACTCACAAGTAGGGAATCTGGGAATACAGAAGATCGGCCGTCCTTAAAACAGCACCTGGCATATCCTAGGCTCTGTGTGCGTTTCCTATAATTATTGTCAAGTAGGATTTGCTCCCCGGAATAAGCTCTAGGGTCTTTTAACAGGGACCGTGAAGTAGGGATAAGACTGGCCATAGAGAGCCCTGGGTCAGGTCCTGACTTTGTTCTTACTGCATGCTTGGCTTGGGTCAGAGTTCTCCCCTTCACACACTTTCCTCATTTGTAAAACTGGACATAGTATCACCTTAACTCCCAGGGTTCTAGTGAAGACAAAGTGAACTACTAGCTACGTTTTGTCAGAGCGGTCAGGTGCCAGCTTCTTTTCATATATTGTTGTTGATGTTAGCTGCCGTGGAGCTGGCCCCTAACTCCTGGTGACCCCATATACAACGGGACAAAATACCGTCCTGTTTGTTGTGATCCATATGGTTTTCATTGGCTGACTTTTGAAGTAGATCACCAGGCCTTTCTTCCTAGTGTGTCCTAGTCTGGAAGTTCTGCTGATGCTTGTTCAGCATCATAGCAACACACAGGCCTTCACTGATGGATGGGTGGTGGCTGCACATGAATTGCATTGGCTAGTAATCGAACCCCGGTTTCCCACATAGAAGGCAAGGATTCTACCATCAAGGGAGCCGTTGGTGGCCTCGCTTTTCATGCATTAAAGTTTAATCAGGACCCATGCCTCACACCATGCACAAAAACAAATTCAAAATGGATTGAGGACCTAAATGTGCAAACTAAAATAAAATTCTTAGAAGAAAACACAAGGGCAATGCTGTTGGGTCTGGATTTTAACAATGCATTATCTAATATAACAAAAGCACAAACAGCAAAAGACAAATAAAAGGGTCCTCATAAAGGTTAAAAACTTGTGTTCATCAAAAGTCTTTACCAAAAAAGTGAAAAGGCAAGCTACCGACTGGGAGGATATCTTCAGAAACCATATATCTGACAAGAATCTAATAAACAAAATATATATGAAACTTCGACAACATAACAATGAAAAGACAGCCCAATCATAAGATGGGCAAAGTACTTGATGAAAAGACATTTCACCAAAGACGACATTCAAATGGCCACGGAACACAGGGAAAGATGCTTGACGTTATTAACCATCAAACGTACAATGAAATAAATACTATAGAGCTGAGAAGCAAGCCATGGTGAGTTCATCTATATAAAGTTCACAAGCAGCCAAACTAAATACGTTGCCTACAGGTATGTACATATGTATACACATACGTGGAAAACTATAAAGACAAACCAGGAAACGATTATCATAAAAGTTAGCATGGGAACATCCCACAGTGGCTGTCATTGAGGAGGGGCACGTAGGGGTCTTAAGGACCGTACTGGCAATGTACTTTCTGAGCCTGAATGACAGTTACTTGGGTACACACTTAATTTTTTAAATAGGGGTACATGCTTTAGATGCCCTCCAGTAGGAGTGTTGAATTTCACAATAAATGAATTTTAACACTGTGAAATCCATTTCACGTTGAACTACAAGTCATAGTACGGTTTGTTCTGGGACAGTGTGAAAATTGGCAAAATGTTCATGAAAATAGGGAAAAAATTCACAATGCGCATTATCTGTTGGAGAGATCTACGAAGGAGAAATCTACCAAGTGTTTTGGAACCCCTCCATCCCTTTTGGAAACCCTGGTGATGTAGCAGGTAAGAGCTACTAGGTCTACTAACCAAAAGGTGGGCAGCTCTAATCCACCAGGTGCTCCTTGGAAACTCTGTGGGGCAGTTCTATTCTGTCCTATAAGGTCTCTCTGAATAGGAATTGACTCCATACCAATGGGTTTTGGTTTGGCTTCCATACCTTTTAGTTCTGTTACATTTATGCTAGCCTTATTCTTTCTTCACCTCACCTGGTTCCAAACTTAGATGGGAGATTGTCGACAGATTGGTAGCTCATTTTTGAATGAGCATCCGGGTAGAAGGTCTTAAAATATTGTGACCCCATTTTTAGAGTCCCTGGGTGGTGCAAACAGTTAACGTGCTCTGCTGCTAATGGAAAGGTTGGAGGTTCAAGTCCACCCAGAGGCACCTGGAAAGAAAGGCCTAGCCATCTACTTTGAAAAAAACCAGCTATTGAAAGCCCTATGGAGCACAGTTCTACTCTGACCCACGTGAGGTCTTCATGAATTGGAATTGACTGGCAACTGGTGACTTGAAGAAAATGCAGTGATACCGACCACATAAAAGCCAGGTGAACTCACTGGGACACTGTATCTCAATGAGTCTCCACTGAACATCTGCTCAGGCTCCCCTGGGCAATTTTAGAAGTGCCAGGTAGGAAGGCTGGCAGCCAACAGGAGTAACAAAACTTTTCATGGCCCTAAAGAAAGGCCCCTAAATATAGCCTTAGGTTTTAGGCATGCACTTTCAAAAACCATACACTCTGAAATTGGGCTATTTTCCACTAGTGGGCATCAAACTATCCTACATGATGTAGGTTATGTGAATTGTTGCGAGTACTATTCATTTCCACAAGAGACCACTATTGCTTCACTTTTTCTCATGGTACCTTTAAACGAAAATAGAGTTTTAACAAGCCAGTGGTACAGGAAAAAAAAAAAATAGCGTTGGTATGTCTTAAACACAGCATGCAAAAATGCAATTTCATGGTCCTTTGGAATTTTGTATCTAACTCTTGGCGTGTGTTGCTAATTGAAACATGAGTAATAGTAATGATGACAGTGACATTGTGTACTTCTGTAGGGTCTCCCTCCCAAGATCAGTTAAGACTCATAATACCATTGTGACTGGTGGTCTCCTTGTCCAGAGAGTAAAACTAAGCAGCAGAGAAATGCTACAAGTTGCATGGTTCTGTGGGGATATTTCAGAACCGGGGATAAGTAAGAAAAAGAGGAAATGTAGACGTTCACTTTTGGAAGAGCCTTCCTCAATGTTCTGGTGGGTGGTTTAATTTTCATCTCATGAAGTCATTTTCACCTCCATATGAAATTGGGTAGTACGTAGTCCTGGATAAAGTGTGTGAGGATTGCCCCTGTCTCTCAGCTTCACAACTGGGAGGCAGCTCCAAGAGATGCCAAGATGGCGGCTCCTTTAGGCCCTCCTTCCACCCAATCTTTCCCTACCAACTTCTACTCTGGATGTCAGAAGCTTCCGGGCCCCTGTGGAGTCATATCTCCTCGTGCCTCCTGCTGGTTCCTGCCCTGCCTTCAGTGACCATTGCCCAGTTTGGCAGAAAGAGGGCAGCATTTGAAGTCAAAGATGTGGGTTTGTGTCTGGACCCTGCTCCTGATTAGCTGGGCAAGTTGGTAAATCTTTCTGAGTCTCAGTTTCCTCACATGTACAATGGGGCCAATTCTACACATCTCATAGGTTTGTGGGGATTCAAGCAATTATGTGGAGCCCCGGTGGTGAGTGGTTAAGAGCTTGGCTACTAACCAAAAGGTCGGCAGTTCAAATCTACCAGCCGCTCCTAGGAAACTCTATGGGGCAGTTCTACTCTGTCAATAAGATTGCTATGAGTTGGAATTGACTCAGTGGCAATGGGTAAGCAATTGTGTATATAAAAGGCCTGGCACGCAGTGGATGGATCAGCTCAGTAAGCCTTCCTTCCCTTTCCTCCTCCCTTGCCCTCGACCAGCTGCCCCTGGCTCTGGAGTACGTCACAGAATGCAAGTTACTGACTAATCACATCCCTGTGGTCCTTCGGGCAGTGTGTCTCAAATTAGAATCACTTGGTGTAATTGCTAAACAATTCCTAGATAGTACTGAATTTGCCCTTTTAACCATCTCTCCAGGGACTCTGAAGCAGGTGGCTAGAGGATCGCGGTTTGAGAACCACAGCCTTGGGAGTTTGCTAACGAATATGGGGGTGGGGAAATGAAGACCACATTCTGCATCTCTAGGTTTATTTCAGGGGCTGTAAAATTGAAAATCTGGTTCCTCTGGGCAGCTCCCTGCTGCCCCATCCTAAGGACTGTCTTCCATGCCACCTTTGGGACGTTGTTAGAAGCCACTGTCTTTGACTGCATGAGACCTTGGTTTTCCAACTATGGCTCCTGAGGCAGCAGCAGCATCACCTGGGAACTTGTTCGAACTGCGATTTCATAGCCCCTACCCCAGACTCGGCAGTGGTGCGTCAGTGGTAGGATTCTCCCCTTCCATGAGGGAGACCTGGGTTGGACTCCTGGCCAGTGTACTTATGTGCAGCCACCAATCACCTGTCAGTGAAGGCCTGCGCGTTGCTATGATGCTGAACAGCTTTCAGGAGAGCTCCCAGACTGAGAGGGACTAGGAAGAAAGGCTTGACGATGTACTCCTGAAAATCAGTCAGTGAAAACCCTCTGGATCACAATGGTTTGATCTGCAACTGATCATGGGGATGCCACAGGACCAGGCAGTGTTTGTTCTGTTGTGCATGGAGTCCCCCTGTGTTGGGGACTGACTTGATGGCAGCTAAGAATAACCCTAGACTTACTGATGCAGAAACTCTGGGGCTGGCACCCCCTCAATCTGTTTCAATGGGCCCTCCAGAGGATGCTGATACACTCTCAAGTCTGAGAACCATTTCTGTAGACAGGCAGGCTGCCCCCTGAAGGCCAGCTGCTCTTCCTGCTCACCAGGTATGATGGGTTAGGAACATAGCCAGTCCCTGCCAACTGGGGGTGGGTGGGTTGAGGTGGGGATGTTGTTATTGCTAGTTGTCATTGAGTTGATTCTGACTCATGGCGACCCCATGTGTACAGAGTAGAACCGCTCCATAGGGTTTTCAAGGCTGTGACCTTTCAGAAGCAGATCGTCAGGCCTGTTTTCTGAGGCACCTTTCAGTGGATTTGAACTACCAAACTTTTAGTTAGTAGTCTAGCACTTAACAATTTGTGCCACTCAGAAGGCATTATGATTGGCCAGTATGTGGGGCAGGCAGAAAGAAGATGGGTAGTCAGCTCTCTCTGCCTTTCATTCATGCTCAGGAGTTCTTGTTTTCCTTGGATGATAAGAAGGACACATCTGTGTGCCCATATTTTGCCCATTAATCCTTATTCTTATGGTAGTAGCACCTTGATTTTCATACTCCCACCATTCGGCTCATAACATTCTGAATTCACCCTCCCAGTGCTGGGGGTAGGCACATGACTCAAGTCTGGCCAATCAGAACACTCATCTCCCTGCCCCCAACAATGAATGCTTCAGGGATGGGCATGAGATACAAGCTGGCTGAAGAAGATTCAGCCCTGGGGCTTTCCTAGAAACTACTAGAAACAGAGAGAAATGACGAGCCTCTTTAAATAACTGCAGAAGTGTTTGTGCTGTGCGGATTGAGGCTTGGTGTTTCCAGGGACCTCCATAAGGGAATGAAGCCTACCTAGAGGAAGTGGGGCTGAGAGGAGTAGAGAGTTCTGGTCACACTGTTTGAACCACTAGACACAGCCATGCCTGAAGTATTTGCTCCTGGGCTTTTTAGCTTGGTAAGCCAATAAATTATATTTTTGACTTAAATTTGTTTCTCTCCCTTGAAACTCAAAGGGTCCTAATAGAAACCCAAGGAACATGGGTTCAACTCTTGGCTTGGCCACTTTCAAGCTGAGTCATTTACCTCCTGTGTAAAAAGCAAAGATTGAGCAGATTCAGTGAGAATCTTGGAGGTGCTACTACAGTACTCTGCCCAAAGAAGGTGTTCAGTAAAGGCTGGCCAGGTTCCTTTGAATAACTTAAGGCTAATAGTCTGATTTCATTTTACCTTAGCCTCATTGCATTCATATCTTGTGTTTAAGTAACATGTGACTAAATTCCTGATGACTGAATGTGTGACTGTCAAATTTTTCATTTCTATTCTGACAGTCCAGATGGTCTGCGGTTCCCCTCCTTCTTCTTTACCCTTCTCCCCCCAGAAGAAACACTAGGGTGCCGAGGAGAGCTGTGGAGCCGTTTTTCCCTTCCTTTTCTCAATGAAATACAATTACACTAAAATTATGGCATTGATGATATTCATTGTCTCAAAATGCAAATATTTCCCTGTGCTGGGTTGAGAGATATATAATGAAGTACTGATAAGAATTTTCTCTGTCTAATCTAAATTGTATGCAGATGGATGGCACCTTCTTAGGACAAAACTTTTCTCTTTTCTCAGAATTACAGAACAGTCATTCTTTCTGGGGCTAATTTAAATTACGAGTTTTTTACACATCCATCACCTTCAAAATAGATTTCAATAGGAGAAAAGTAAAATTCTCTAAGCCCAGCCATCCAAATGGCTTGGTGATAATAACACGGAAAATCAGGCTGGAGGTGAGGGAGCAGGGTGCCAGTCTTGGGCACGCATAAATGAGGCTGGAACTGGAGGGGGCAGGAAGTATTTCTGCCAGCTGAGAACAGTTCCACCAGCTCATAGCCCAACAACTTGGGAAGGGGCCTGGGCAGGCCTGGCTGGGGTGGGACTTCTGGAGAAGCAATCGGGACTGACTGGTAATGGGACTAGTAGTCTGCCCAAATCCCAGGAATAGCCCATTTCTATATTTCAGCCCTGTGGAGCACTCGGTCTCTGCTATGGATTGAGTTTAAGTGTTACCCAGTCGATTTCTACTCATGGACTCCATGTGACAGAGTATAGCTGCCCCGTAGGGCTTTATAGGCTGCAGTCTTTACCGGCACAGACTGACTCGTCTTTCTCCCAATGGATTGAATTGTGTCCCTGAGAAGATATGTTGAAGTCCTAACCCCTGTATCTGCAAACATGTTCTTATTTGGAAATATGGTCTTTGAAAATGTTTTCAGTGAAGGTGACATGAGGTCACACTGGAGTAGGTTAGGTCCTAATCCAATTGGAGTGAAGTAGATACAAAGAGGAGGGACACAGGGAAGACAGCCATGTGATGACGGAGGCTGAGATTGTTAGGAGGCAGGGGTGTAAGCCTGTGAACGCCAAGGATTGCTGGGAGCTACCAGAAGCTGGAGAGAGGTAGGTGTAGAAGAAATTCTTCCTCAAGTCCTCAGAAGGAATCAACATGGTTGACACTCTACTGATTTTGGACCCCTAGGCTCCAGAACAGAAGAGACAATACATTCTGTTTTTTAGAAATCAAAAAACCAAAACCTAACCTGTTGCCATGGAGTTGTTTCCAACTCACAGCTACCCCATAGGACCGAGTAGAACTGCCCCATATGGTTCCAAGGAGTGATTGGTGGATTCAAACTGCTGACTTTTTGGTTAGCAGCCAAGCTCTTAACCACTATGCAACCAGGGCTCCATAAAAAGAATAAGATTTTTTCACCTCCGAGAACCGTTTTTCTCCCTGTTGGCGATACAGCTCCCATTGAGAATGCATGACCTAATACCCTGTATGCTTACTTCTATTATTAGCGCATCTCACTGTCACAATGACCCTGCCAGGTAACCCCACTTCAGAGTTGGGGATACTGAGGCACAGAGAAATTAAATAGCTTATCCAGGGCCATAGAACTAAGTGGTGAAGCTGGGATTTGGCCCCATGGGGAAAGGGAAGTCCAATTGTTATAATCACTTCAACAGCTCTGTGAGGAGACACACCTATTCTCATTGCTCACCTTAGTAAACTGAGACCAAAGAAATTAAATAATTTGCCTGAGGCCCTATAGCTAGGAAATAGCTGGTTTAGCATTTTAGCATAGACCTCCCTGACTCCAAAGCCCAGTTCTTCTTCAGTCTGGATTAGATTAGCTCATTGAAAGTATGCAGGCTTGGTACTTCACTCCTATGCTGCTGTTAACAATTCCTAATTGATCCCGCCTCACTTTGACTGTTCTGGGGGTGGTGATCAGAACTCTTGTGAACATGATGCTCTTGGCAGCCAATAGCCGTAGCCAGCCAAGGATGGCCTGGGATCAGTACCTCTATCTACCACCTTGAGACTTGTGAGAGAACGGTGCCCCCATTCTTGAGTGGCCATCTTCCATTCTTTTCATCTAAGTTTGTAATGCCAATTCATTTAAAAGCAATTGCTCCTTAAAAGTCTGCTCTTTCCACTTTTCCAACACCAGCCTCTGTTGCTTGGATATCTGGCCTGGGGCAACTGCAACCAGATGTTCCAGCACTTGGTATGCATTCAGGGGAACCAGCCCTTTCAATGATGCTGGGCACCTTGTTGTATCTTTTATCACTCTTTTAAGTCAGTTCCTTGAGAAGTAGAGCTTAAGACAAGGACTTAGATGTTCATGATTTATTGAGGGAAAAGACTTGCAAGGGAGTGAGGAGAGCAGGATAGTTAACGGACAGGAGCTGAGCAACGATGAAGACTCAGGTAGTCTAGACTTGGTACCACGGTGCAGGTCAGTCATTGACAGTGGGCCACATGATGCTGGGATGTGCATGCAACTTCCTGGGAGAGAGTTGTTGTCTTATTTCCCCGGTGCTACTGTAACACAAATGTCACAAGTGGTGGCTTTAAAGAGCAGAAAATTATTTTCTCACAATCTTGGAAGCTAAAAATCCAAATCAGAGGCTTGACCCTATAGAGTCCTTCCTTGTCACTAGCGCTGGGTGTTCCTTGGTTCCTTGGCAATCCTCACATGGCATTTATTTTCCCTCTTGTGCGAGTGTCTCTGTTTCTATGCTGTTGTTTATATAACTCAGAAGTGATTAGGTTTAGGATCTACCTCACACTGGTATGACCTCAACTGATTGATTATAGTACATTAGATTACATTATGGAAAGTGATTACATTACACTACATTACATGCAAGGTAATTACGTTAGATTACATCCACATGAATAGGGGTTAGGATTTCAACTCATTTTTTTGGGGGGGGGAGCTGGTGGTGGCACAATTCAATCCACAACAGTCAGCTCCTGTCGTTTGAGGAGAATTTTCTGGAGAAGGGGCAGCTGTGCACCACAAGCAGTTAACATGCCCAGTGCTGGGGGGAGGGTTGGTGTACTTCCTTGGAAAGTAGACCGGGTGGGGGGAACTACAGCTCCCCCTACTACCCACTTGCCAAGTGTCTGTTTTGCTTCTTTTTGAAAGCCTGTGATAAGGTCCCCTCTGACTCTAGCTAGGAGCCCTGATTGCTCAGTGGTTAAGCACTTGGCTGCTAACCAAAATGTCAGTGGTCTGAACCCACTAGTGGTTCCACAAGAGAAAGATGTGGTAGTCTGCTTCTGTAAAGATTACAGTCTAGGAAACTGTGTGGGGTATTTCTGCACCCATGGGGCTGACTCAACAGCACTGGTTTGGTTTTTGGTTTTTGGGTGGTGCAAATCGTTATTGAACTTCGCTGCTAACCCAAAGGTTGGAGGTTCGAGTCCACTCAGAGGTGTCTTGAAAGAACGGCTTGGAAATTTAGTTTCAAAAAATGAGCCACTGAAAAGCGTATGGAGCACAGGTCTACTCTGATACATAGGGAAGTGGTCACCATGAGTCAGAGTTGACTTGGTGGCAACCGGCAGGAAATAAAGCTGTGGTCCAGAGAAGTTAAGTGACTTGACCAAAATCACATAGTGCCTATTTAAACTTAAAATAAAAAATACAAAATTTCATTTTCTCAGTGGCACCGGCCTCATCCCAAGTGCTCAGTAGACACACGGGGCTAACGTCGCGTTGGACGGTGCAGGCTACGGAATATTCCCCTGTTGCAGAAAGCGCTATTGAAGAGCTCTGGGCTGGAATCCAGGTCTCCTGAAAATCTGCCTTAGGTGCCCTGATTCCCTGGTAAACCTCACAGTTTGGAGACTGAGTGTTTTGGGGCTGAGTTCAGCAACTCTAGACTGTGCATAACCTGGAGGTGCCCCT
Organism: Elephas maximus indicus; assembly: GCF_024166365.1. Taxonomy (NCBI): domain Eukaryota; kingdom Metazoa; phylum Chordata; class Mammalia; order Proboscidea; family Elephantidae; genus Elephas; species Elephas maximus. The sequence continues at coordinate 29,518,895 of NC_064838.1, forward strand.
GACCAAAAAAAACATTGTGTTGGACCAAGAGCAGCTCAATTACTCCTGAGCCCTTTACTACAAGGTAGTGACTGAGAAGGTGGAAGCAGCAGGCACTAACCTGCTGATGTGAATTTAATCACAGGGCCAGCTGGGGCATAGTCAGGCCCAGAGGGGCCAAGTGTGGACCTTTCTCCATGCAAACTGGTGCTCGGGGATTTGCCCACTTTCTGCAAAGCGTTGGCATGCAGCTCAGATGTTTCACGACTGGAATTGCCCATTCCCGAATTAGATAAAAGATGTCAGAAGGATAATAAAGTTACTTTGGGTGAGTACATATTATCTGTAACGAAATAAAATGAGGATTGCAGCAACTACAACTCAATCTTCCATCTCAGAGGTTTATTAACTCTAATCCCACTAGAATCAGTAGCCAGGCCTGGAAGCGTCATAAAATGGACTCATTTTTCACAATTTTTTTTTCCTTGAGTGCTGGGGGTATAAAAAGAACAATATAAAAAATGTGAGCATCTGTTTAGATTTCCCCTGCTAATTTATGACTGATTTTTGTGGTTTTCTTTTTTCTAATAGTCCTATTTTTTCCAGGATAGTGGCTTCCACGTCATCTTAGGTTAGAGCTTCGGGAGCAAATGCCTGGCTCGTGTCTTTGATCTCTGATCTCCTGCAGACATTATAAATCAATCACAGAAGCCTTTTCTAATGACTCTGGACTTGGCCTTAGACTCCTTCTCTCCTCAGCAGTCCAGGCTGGGGCAATAATAGGTCAGAAACCTATTTACTATCCTTGGATTAGGGACAGGCCTTTTATCCGAAGTGGAACAAGATAAATATTCAGTGCTCAGAGCAGCAGTAGAAAATTGTTCTGAGCTATCTATTCCCAGGCAAAAGGGGAACATTATTTTGGGGTGATTAAAGAGGAATGTTTATCCCGTGAACCTGGTAGCAGCCAAATGGTGGCAATAGCATCGTAGAAAATAATAGAAACCACGAGTATGATGACAGAAATTTCTCAGCACTTCCATTATGCTTTTTTTTTCTTCCCCCCCTGGAGAAATCATTTATCAATATTTTTCCAGGTAGAATCCTGTTGCTGAGATCTGGGCTGCTACTTATCCAACTTTAGCAGAAAGCAGGTTGTGCCTTTAGTCTGGCTCTGACATCATTGTCTTCCTTGTAAACTACTTGACCTGTGTCCCACTCCAGCAAGCAAATTAAATCAGGGTGGATTTAAGAACTCCTGAACCAGACTAAGAGATTATGTAGGACTGGTAGTGCAGTGGTTAAAGAGCTCCTCTGCTAAACAAAAGGTCGGTGGTTTGAACCCACCAGCCGTTCTGAGGGAGAAAGATTTGGTAATCTGCTTCCGTAAAAGATTTACAGCCTTGGAAACCCACTGGGTCAGTTCTACTCTGTCTTATAGTGTTGCTATGAGTCAGAATTGACTCGATGGCAGTAGGTTTGGGTTTGGTTGGTATTAGTGAATGATTTAATGACTCTAGCCCATCATATTCCCAAGTGGTTCCGTGGAACCATCTTCTGAGTGTTACTAGGTGTTATAGGTTAAAAGGGTTTCATGGTCAATCACTTTTGGAAATGCTAGATTAAATAAAAAGAGCCCTGGTGACTCAATGGTTAAGCACTCGGCTGCTAACCAAAAGGTTGATGGTTCAAACCCACCTAGGGGCTCCGTGGGAAAAAGACTTGGCAATCTGCTCCCATAAAGATTACAGTCTTGAAAACAGTTCTACTCTGTCACATAGAGTCGCTATGATTTCTACTTATAAGTTCAAATGAATTCAATGACACGTGATAACAACAGGTTAAACAAAGTTCAACAAGTCTCTTTAAAGCAGGACTTATCAGAACTCATCTATTAAATGGATATTGCGATTCTCTAGAAGAGTGATTCAATCTGTTATGTTTTCCAAACTTATTTGATCACACCACTTTTTTTTTTTTTAATTTCTGAAACATTTTGGGAAACAAGCTCCTCATTCTACGGATTATGAAAACGAGCCTCATAGCGGTGAACATGACTTGCTCATAAGATGGTGGTTGGGCTAGTCTTCAAACCTGTCTGAGGCCGGTGCTCAGGGTACCACACCATGTCATTTTTCAGTGAGTGTGGAGACTTGGAAGTACCCTGGACATCATCATTTCACAAGAAATCCTGGGCTAATGTCATTCTTCCAGGCAGATTTTTAATAAGCAATCAGAGCTAGCTGAAACGAAGTCTCAGAACATGCAACCAAGTCCATCCAGTTTGTGGTTTGTCGCGGCCAGCAGGGGCTCCATATGGGAGGCCTTAGCTATCCTTGCTGATGTCATTATGAAAAACATGTCTATTATTTTTTGTTTCTAAATAGCAGTGCTCAATCTCTTCAATTGACCCCAAACTTTTTCATTGATCCTGGTTATTTTATTCTTGGGGGCAAGCAAAGTCTTAAATTGTAAATCTGATAAAAATATAGAGATGATTCAAGGCATCTTCTTGGGCCTTATTAAATCATGGAGGTGATTATTTAAATTGTGTCTAAACGTCATGGGAGCCTTGGAGAAAAATCCCTTAGCTTGACTTTGAGATCCATGACAACATCACGTAGTGACTCTTTCTTCCCATGGGCAGTTGCTAGAGTTAATGGCCTGTGATACTTTTCTGCATCATTTGTGGGTCTCCTCAGGTTCTGTGCCAATTCCCAGAGATGGGCTGCATATCTGCATAAAGGAGGAAAATATCTAATGTTGGTAAACCCTGTTCTGAACATTCCTTTGTTTAAAATCACACGGACTTGTTAGAATGCTCTTAAAAATATATTAAAAAAAATTATTGTCAAGTCAGCTCTGACTCATGATGACCCATGTGTGTCAGAGCAGAACTGCACTCCATAGAGTTTTCAATGGCTGTGATTTTTCAGAAGTAGGTTGCTAGACTTTTCTTCTGAGACACCTCTGGGTGGACTCAGATTGCCAACCTTTTGGTTAGTAGCCAAACACTTAACCACTGCACCACCAGGTCTCCTAATGCAACTGCAGGGGGCTGGAACTCCCTGAAAGCTCATTTCTGCACTTGTCTGGCTCCTGGGTTAGGATGACTCCCAAGCCAATCAGAGTGCCCACACCTGCATTTCCATGTGGCTTGGCTTCCTCACAGTACGTGGCCTTAAGGGTGTTAGACTTCTTACGTTGTAGCTCAGAATGCCAACTGCCAGTGGTCCAGTGAACAATATGGAAGCCCCATCACCTTTTCTGACCCATCCTCCAAGGCCATTCTATGTGAACTGTTCTATATTGGTTGAAGCAATCACAACCCTACCTGGTTTCAAGAGAAGGGACTTAGACTCCACTTATTGATGGAGGAAACCATGGTGACTAGTGGTTAAGAGCTATGGCTGCTAACTAAAAGGTCAGCAGTTCGAATCCACCAAGTGCTCCTTGGAAACCATACGGGGCAGTTCTACTCTGTCCTGTAGGGTTGCTATGAGTCGAAATCAACTTGATGGCAGCAGGTTTGTTTTTTTTCTTTTATTGATGGAGAATCACATTGTAGAAGACCATATCACAACTGCCTTTGGAAAATACAATTTACCACACCACACCCTCATGAACCCAGTGTGAAGGGTCCAGGCTGAGCAAGATATGATGGCTTCTACTGTATGAGCCATGTAAATTCTCATATTACCTGCTCAAAAACAAAACAAAACAAACAAACAAAAACAAAAAAAGCCAAACCCATTGCCATCAAGTTGATTCTGACTCATAGCAACCCTATAGGACAGGGTAGAACTGCCCCGTAGACTTTACAAAGAGCGGCTGGTGGATTAGAACTGCTGACCTTTTGGTTAGCAGCTAAGCTCTTAACCACAGTGCCACCAGGGCTCCATATTATCTGGTAGTATTCCAAACTTCAGAGCTCTGGTGGCACAGTGGTTAAGAGCTACAATTGCTAACCAAAAGGTCAGCAGTTTGAATCCACCAGCCACTTCTTGGAAACCCTATGGGGCAGTTCTACTCTGTCCTATAGGGTCGCTATGAGTTGGAATTGGCTCGATGGCAACGGGTTTGCTTTTTTGGTTTCTACTTCAAATTTCCTGCAGTGGTGTTCCTTTTATAATAGGGAGATCCCCACAGGGAGCTGTGAAACTTAAGCCAATTATCACAATAGCTAATAAGGAACAATTATTCCTAAATACTAACTAACTGAGCCAGTCCCTAGACTTTATAGGGCCTTTACATAAATCAGAAAAAGATGCCCTCTGGCCATGGTGGAGAGAACAAGCAGAATGTGGGCTGAATTTCAGCTCTCCTTCCCCTTGGATGAGGCCCTTCTGCAGTACACACACTGCACAACCAAACATAGCAGCCCTGGTAGCTTTATTGTTGTGATTAAAAAAAAAAAAAAACATTTAAAAGCCAGACAAAGCACTTCAGCAGTCCCCATGCTCAGGGTCCTTCTGGTCGCCTTCTCCAGTGTCCACTCCCAGCTGCCCTTTTGCCTGGGCCTGTGTTCTCAGCCTTTTTCCAGCTCTCACATTTCCCCAGGACCATGATGCTTTCCATGGGTGTTCACAAACCTGGGGTGAGAGATGCTTATGGCTTAATGGGACTAAATGGGCATTTAAAAATATATCCAAACATTTTTTCCCTCTTAATCTTAAATGTAATAAAAATTCAAGCAAACAATATAGAAAAGTAAAAATGGTAGTGACTCAGGAACTCTCCTTGTGGGGGTTTTCAGCAAAATGGTAGACGATTGTGGAAGTAGAGTAGAGCTCTGTCTGTGCGTGTGTGTGTGTGTGTGCATGTGTGTGTGTGGGAAAGAGAGAGAGATATATGTAGGGCTACCAACTAAAACACGGGACCCCCACTTAAATTAGAATTTTGGGTAAACAACAACAAACAATTTAGTGTAAGTATATCCCAAATATTGCATGGTCATACTGATACTAAAAAATTGTTTTAGTATCATTGTTTACCTAAAATTCTGGTTTAACAGGGACTCCTGTGTTTTATTTGCTAAATTCAGTAACTGCATCTGTGTGATGTGTGAGTAGGGGGTGTATGTGAGGGATCTGGTGTGTGTGTGTGTGAGAGAGAAAGAGTATCTGATCTGTGTGTGCACGCATGGGGTATATACATGGGTACCTGTGGGATGGGGGTACATGTGTATATGGGGTGAGTGTGTTTATGTGAGGTATATGCTGGGGGAGGGGATGGGAAGATTGGTCAGAAGAAGGGAAAAAGAGCTACGGGAAACCTAAAGGTGTTTTTAAAAAGTTTTCCTAAATTGACCTTGTAACTTACACAGATTTTTATTTTGTACTTATAATACTTCATTGTGATTTACTGGTTTACATGACCACATCCCCGCCAGACAGAGTCGAGACCTGAGCCTTGTTGACCTGTGTCTCCGCATGTGCACACAGAAGACGTTCAGCACACAGTGAATTGGGAGCTCTCAGACTGGACAGTTAGGGACTGAATTCAGTGAACCTGTCTCCCTGAGCATCTACTGCTGCCATCAACTGCCTAGCCTTCGGTATGAGAACCCATGTATTCGTGGACCTCCAGTATCAGTATGGCCTGCTTAAAATGCAAGATCCTGGCCCCCCGCCCCCCACCCCAAACAGATTCAGGAAGTTTAGGGAGAAAAAGAATGGCGTGCAGGAATTAAATGGACAGTGAACGTTTCCTCTTAGTTATCTCCTTTTATAAAAGGGAAAAATATCCAAATAACAGAATCCTGTAAGCCATGCTATGAACCACTGACCGTGTGTATATGTGTGTCCACCACCCCACATATATGCACTCACACCCCACATACACACACACTCACACACGCCATATATGCACACCACACATCATTAACACACACACTACATACACATAACACAGGTCATAAACATACATGTACCCCCCATATATATGCCCCCACACACCACCCCTGCCCCCACACAATCTCATACATGTGCACACACACACACCACATACATGCACACACCCCACATACACACAAACACACAGGTAAACACACACAGACAGGCAGGCACAAGATGTGAAAAGTGAACCTTGATTCATGGATAGTTCATAAAGCTTTTTCCTCTATGAATTTATGCAGATGCTACTTTAAATCACTTGCCTTGAGCAAACGCGAAGCTGTAAAGATCAGTCAGCAATGAGTTGCGCCCAGAAATGTCTGCAAGGAAAAACAAAGGAGACAAAGGTTTTATTTTTCAGCGGCAGAGCCCCAGCTCGCTATCCAGAGTGAAGTCTAGGTTTAACCTCACAAAATTACTTGTGGGCTGACATTAGGCATAACGACCTTCGATTGGTGGAATGAATTCTTTCAAAAGTGAAGCAAAAATGAAAAATTTACAGAGAAGCCATGGATGGAGAGAGAGTAGCAGTTGCTCGAGTTAAAAGATCATGAGGTTAAAAGGTTTTTTTTTTTTTTTTTAAGAATTCGTTTAAAACTTTCTTTGCAAAGAGACCAATTCAAAACAAGAGAATTGTGGTTACTCAAGAGAAAATCAGCCCTGTGAATATACTAAAAACCACCAAATCGCACACTGGAAATGGATGAATTATATGGTATGTGAACTATATCTCGACAAAGATGTAATAAAGGAAGAATATCCAAAACTTAAAAAATCAAACCTGTTGCCGTCGAGTCGATTCTGACTCATGGTGACCCCACGTGTTACAGAGTAGAGCTGTGGTCCATAAGGTTTTCTTGACTGTAATCTTTATGGAAGCAGATTGCCAGGGCTTTCTTCCACAGTGTCAAAGGGTAGGTTTGAACGGCCAACCTTTAGGTTAGTAGTCGAGTATAAACTGTGCTACCCAGGGAGCCTACTTAAAGAACAACAAAACCAAAAAAAGCCAAACCAAAACCAAACCCATTACCGTCTAGTCAATTCTGACTCACAGAGACCCTATGGGAGAGAGTAGAACTGCCCCATGGAGCAAGGAGCGCCTGATGGATGCCAACTGCCAAACTTTTGATTAGCAGCAGTGGCTCTTTACCACTACACCACCCGAGTTCCCAAAGAACATCATGAGGGACCAAGTTCCAAAACACTAAACTTTCTGTAAGAATCAGGTCATTTTCCCTGGCAATTAGTTATAGTCTGATGATAAATTTTAGGGTGTTTTACTATGAGTCAAAATTGACTTGATGGCAGTGGGTTTGGTTCGGTTTGGCTTTACCTTCTAAGTATGGCCTTCTTTGCAGACTTTCCCAGGAAGATTTTGTAATAGAAGCAGATAATAAAAAATTAAAAAATGTAACATGATGGATGATACCATTTCATGTATTAAGAATGTAGATTTTTAGAAAATATTAATGGCAAGGTAATATTGGGTTGTTCATAATTATTTTTTCTTTTGTTATCTACAATTAATTTACTACCTGCTGTCCATTTGAGCTTGGGAGGAGGGGTTAAGCTATGGTGCTCTGATGAGAAATATTGGCCAGTTGGCTGCTGTTAATTTTTCATGAGTCTCATTTACTGCACTCCGTAATTTGAACACTGTGGGTCTTTGAAATGTTCCAGTTTCTCTGAGTTCAATTTCTTAATCATGTAACAACAGCGGGAGCCATTGAGAACCAGACACATGGGCTGCAGAAAACTACACACGTTCTCTTTCACCGGGCACAAAATAGAGAGTTCAGTGCCTCCTCCACAAACGTTCAATAACACTGCGCATCTGAGGGGTTCAGGGAGGGGAAGGTATTTTCAAACGAGAGAAAAGAAAATCAGAAATGATCGTTGCTGGATTAAAAAAAAAATCAGAATCTCGGCAACCCCTGATAAAAGGCAAATTACACTATTCACATTGATCTCTTTTCCTCCTTTTCTTTTCCCCCAAATGATTTATTATCCTTTGATGTTACAATCAGTTAGCTAGGTTGCTGCAGCATAAATATTTGATCTTGGTGTAATGTTTTTCACAACGGCTTTTTGCTACAGCAGTACATCCTTGCTTTTTGCCTCCAACTTTCCATGATTAAAAGCAATGAGGAAAATACGAGGTATGCAAGGAGAATAGAAATAATTGACCTGTAAATTATCCACGTGAGAGGAAGCCCCAGGGAATAAAGAAAATATTGCTGGGGAGAAACTTCAAGAAGGCGTTTCTTGGGCACTACATTAGATGTGTCCTCTTTCTGCTGGTTTTGTGTCTGCTTGCCTGGGGAGAATCAGAAATCCTTGGAATTCATCTCTTTAGTTATGGTCTTAGTTCTCTAGTGCTGCTGTAACAGAGGAGACCTAGTGGCACAGAAGTTAAGCACTATGGCTGCTAACTAAAAGGCTGGTAGTTCAAATCCACCAGCTGCTCCTTGGAAATCCTATGGAGCAGTTCTACTCTGACGTATAGGGGTAGCTATGAGTAGGAATCAATTCGATGGCAATGGGTTATGGGCTGTAACAGAAATACAACAATTGGTGGCTTCAAAAAACAAAAATTTATTTTCTCACAGTTTAGAAGTCTAGAAGTCTGAATTTAAGGCACCAGTTCTGGGGGAAGGCTCTCCTTGTCTCAGCTTCTGTTCCTCAGATCCTTGGTGTTCTTCAGGTAGTGTCTGTCTTCCCACATTTGTGCTGGCTTGTCTCTGTGTCCATGCTGCCCCTTGTAACTCAGAAGTAATTAGGTTTAAGACACACCCTACACTAATACGGCCTCATTAACATAACAAAGACAACCCTGTTTCCAAATGGGATTTCATCCGCAGGTATGATGTCGTTGGTTGCCATAGAGTCAGTTTTGATTCATGGCGGCCCCATGTGTCCAGAGTAGAACTGCTCCACCGGGTTTTCAAGGCTGTGACCTTTTGGAAACCAGGCCTTTATTCTGAGGTGCCTCTGGATGGATTGTTAGGATTTTGGCACTTATTTTTCTGAGGGGACACAGTTTTATCCATAACAAGCTGTATGGAGAGGGGGGTTGGTATTGTCATTAAAACCAAAAGCCAAATCCATTGCCATTGAGCCAATTCTGACTCATGACAACCTCATGTGTTACAGAGTAGAACTTCTTCATAGGGTTTTCTTGCCTGTAATCTTTATGGAAACTGATCACCAGACCTTCTTCCATGGCACCACATGGGTGGGCTTGAACTGCCAACCTTTAGTTTAGTAACTGAGTGCAAACCATTTGCGACACCCAAGGACCTCATTATAGGTGTCAGAATTTAGGTCAGCAGCTGGACAGAGTAGACATTCAATTGCTTTGTGCTACATCCCTAGTGCAAATTCTCTACAAAAGGGTTCAGCTTTGAGAACTTAGCAGGTAAGTCTCACAGCAAATGGGGTTGGGTCCCTGGGTCTGGTAAAGGCGTGTGGGTGGGGCACTGGCAGCTACACCCACTGATTCAAGTTGTTTTCTGAGGTCATATGCAGACAATCTAGTCCAGTGTCCATCAGGTAGCTTTCCAAACACCTGCAGACTGTGTCTTATTCCCCCTCTCTGCTGCTCTCTTCTCTTTCCCAGGTTATATTTGTTTTAACCAATGCTCATATTACATGGTTTAAAGTCACTCAAACACCCTCATCGTTCTCCTTTAGAGTCAGTATGCCAGATTGAAATCTTGGCTTCTGGTTTGTTCTGCTCTGTGACCTTGTACTGAAGATGGGCAGGGTATGGGAATAAGGGGGTTACATCCCTTTCTTCATCTGCAAGGCCTGGAGTGTAGTACTTCCTGCCTTACGGGCAGTTGTAAAGAGGACATGAATGTTGGGGGATAGTCTACACAATAACTGAACTACAATCTTTTCAAAGGTCAAGGTCTTCTAAGAGTTACAGAAGGGCTGTGGAGCTGTTCCAGACTGAAAGAGACTAAAGAGACAAAGCTAGGTGCAACACATGATTTTGGATTGGATTCTTTTCCAATAGAGAATATTATTGGTAACAATTGGCAAAACTTGAATAGTGTCTCTTGGTAAAGGATATATGGATGTTCTTTGTGTGTGTGTGTGTTTAACTGTTCTGTGAGTTTGATATGATTTCAAATTAAAAAAGAATAAAAATTATGTTGATAAAAAAAAGAGGACATAAATGATGCATGTAAATAACTTAACCACAATGCCTGGTACAATACCATCATTCACAACATGGTAGCTGTAATTATAATTGTTTTTAAAACAGTCATTTGAAATCCATCATGCTGGTTGCTGCCTGGCAGCCCTGTCTGTTTTATTCATCCTGATTCTGACCTTGGCTTCCTAAATGAGGCTGTGCCTCATGGCTAGGAGCTTTGGTGACTTAGTACTAGTCAGCCTCACAACTTGTCTGGGGCATTTCTTGAGCTTTCTGAGCCTTAGTTCCCTCCTGGAAAAATTGAGACAATTATCTCTTCCTTGCAGAGTAGTGGGATTAAATGAGATAACCTGGAAAAGAACTCGTATCTAGCAGCTCAGTAAGGATTAGGTCTCCTTCTGCCTGGAAGGTGCTTCCTCTCCTTCTTTGCTTGGTTTGTTTATTCTCATTCCTCAGATCTCAGTTCAAATGTCACTTTCCTAGGAGGTGTTCCCTGGTTACCCCATCTGTCTGACTTACCTAAGGCTGCCATAACACAAATATCTCAAGTGGGTGGGTTTAAAGAACAGAAGTTTATTTTCTCATAGTTCAGGAGGCTAGAAGTCTAAATTCAGGGCATGGGTCTTTCCTTGTGTATTTTAGCTTCTAGTAGCTGCCTGGAGTCCCTGGATGTTGCAACGATTTGGCTGCTAACCGAAAGGTTAGAAGTTTAAGTCCATCTAGAGGCACCTCAGAAGAAAGGCAATGCACAATGTGGGGGAAGTCAGCACGACTTGACCAAAGTAAATGAAGACACTGAAAGATATGCAAGAATAAAGGACAATCACAGTAAATGTTTTAACATATACAATTTTGCAACAACAGTAATAACAACCAAAAAATATGTGTTTAGTTACCAAAAAAAAAAAAAAACCAAACCTGGTTCTGTTGAGTTGATTCCAACTCGTAGGACCCGATAGGACAGAGTAGAACTGCCTAGTAGGGTCTCCAAAGAGTGGCTGGTGGATTCAAACTGCCGACCTTTTGGTTAGCAGCTGAGCTCTGTAACCACTGCACCACCAGGGCTCCACCTGGCACATAGTACACACTCAATACATATTTATTGGATGGAGAAGTCATCATTATCATCATTATTAGGGGAACATTGAAAGCTGCTAAAGGGAGTTTTCTATCACTGGAGTTTTCAAACACAGCCTACGCAACCTTACTTGGCTTTTAAGCAACTCCCAAGTGCCAGATTCTATGCTTATGTAACTGTAGGGCTGAATCGACCTCACAAAATGAGGGTCTGATGTCCATTGCTTTTTACACGTAAATAGCATTCTCAAACTCTATTTTCATACCTGTCTTAGTCATCTAGTGCTGCCGTAAGAAAAATACCACAAGTGGATGGATGGCTTTAACAAGAGAAATTTATTTTCGCAAAGTCTAGTAGGTTATAAGTCCAAATTCAGGGTGCTGGCTCCAGGGGAAGTCTTTCTCTCTCTGTCGGCTCTGGAGGGAGGTTTTTGTCCTCAATCTTTCCCTGGTTGAGGAGCTTCTCAGGCGCAGGGACCCCGTGTCCGAAGGATGCGCTCTGCTCCTGGTGCTGCTTTCTTGGTGATATGAGGTCCCCCTGTCTCTCTGCTCGCTTCTGTCTTTTATATCTAAAAAGACTGCCTCAAGACACAATCTAATTCTGTAGGTTGAGTCCTGCCTCACACAACTGCCGCCCATCCTCCCTCATTAACATCATCCCAGAAAAACCAGTGCTGACTCATAGCGACGCTATAGGACAGAGTAGGACTGCCCCATAGAGTTTCCAAGGAGCACCTGGCAGATTTGAACTGCGGACCCTTTGGTTAAGCAGCCGTAGGACTTAACCACTATGCCACCAGGGTTTCGCATTAACATCATAGAGGCAGGGTTTACAACATATAGGAAAATCATACAATACTGGGAATCACGGCCCAGCCCAATTGATATACACATTTTTGGGGGGACATAATTCAATCTATGATGGTATCCTAAGTCTCCTCTCCTGCCAGCACATTTTCTGAGTCTCATCCTTTTCCCACCCATCTGCCCGTTTTCCCACTAAAAATTGCTAACAGTTGTTTAGCACTTGCCCTGCGCCAACCACCATGCACACAGCGCTTTCTACACATCATCTTCCGAATCATCACCACCACTCTTTGAGATAGAATTATGAGTATTCTCATCTTACAGATAAAAGCATTAGGCTGTGACCACTGATCCTGGAGACAGAACAGGAAGGCAGGATAAAGCAAATATTGGCAAGAATGAAAATGGAAGATAGGAGTGGGGTGTGAGAGCTGAGGAATACTTATAAACTGGCAATCAGGATAAAAGTGGTCAGGAGCCAGACATGAAAGCAGAAGTCACCAATACCAAAGCCAAGAAGATCAACCTGAATCAGGAGCCGAGCCACGCCCAGGGACCAAAATTAAAGAAAAGAAGAAGGTCCCCAGTCCAGAGAGTGAGCAGTCCAAGGCATCCTTCCCAAGCACCATTGGACATGGAGATCTTGGCTGCTTCCTGATGGGCACTCTCCTATTGGGCCCCTAGGACATGTCCAGCTCAATGTTTGCTGGCGAAAATGGGGGCAAGTGATGGCAGATCGAGGATATGAACAGATTCTGAGAGCGTAGATTACCTGCCAGGGGAGGATTGTGAGGTAAAAGAGTCTTCAGATACCAACCACATTTTTTTTAATTAAAAAAAAAAAATTTTGATTGTGCTCTGGGTGAAAGTATACACAGGAAAAAACAGGTTTCCATTCAGCAATTTCTATACATATTGTTCAGTGACATTGGTTACATTCTTCATGTTGTGTCCATATTCTCATTATTTTCCTTCTAGTTGTTTCATTCCCATTAATTTAGTCTCACTGCCCACCCCCCCCACCACCCCCCCCCAAATCTTCTCATTCCTGCTTTGGAGTTACTTTTGCCTGTTAGGTCTCACGTAGATAATTGTTCAAAAGAACACAGTACTCAGGGGTGACATTCTTTACTTTTTGAGCTAACCTGCTATTTAGTTAAAAGGTGACTTTGGGAAATAGTTTCTGTTCAAGGTTTAAAGAGTATCCCAGGCAATAGTCTCAGAGATTCCTCTAGTGTCAATGGGTCCAGTATGTCTGGACTTGTGTGTATGTGTGTGCGCTTTAAGTAAAAGTACAAACCGCATTTTTAAAGTTGTCTTCACTGGGGCTATTCTTTGAAAATTGGGCAGAAACCTCTCAAATGTCAAGAGATAGGGTTTTTGCCAAGGCAACAGAATGCTGAAAACTGCAAGTAAAGATTCTTATTACAAAAAGGTGCTAAATTCTGGAGTAGGTTTTAATTATACCTGAGGTATTTCTGACTTGGTGCGTGGGTGGAAGGCTCTGCCTCTCACTGTATTGCTGTTATTATATCATGGGTGTACAACTTAATTTCTCCCACCATGGGGCTTCTTAGTCAACTTGCCAATCCCCCAACACCCTCTGGCAAAGCATTCAAATGCCAACAAAAGTTGCACCCTGAGTCTCCAGCTATTAGCTGTCAAATTCCTGGCCCTGGTTAATCATCGGGTTTAATCGTAGGCAAATCATTTACCAGGAGGGTGGGGGGCAAGCTTCAGATGTTCTTGAGGCTGGATCTGTACAGCACAGATATGTCTGTTAGAGAAACATGTCTGCTGCAGCATTTTCCTAGTTGAATGTGGGCATTGAAGGGAGGGGAAGCATGGTGGCATTTCAGGCTGAGTGCCTAAAGTGAGCTATCTTGATGGATTGGATCTTTCTGAGCTGCTAGCATTTCTTTAATGTTATAGTTGATATGCTCCATCTCTCAACCTCTCCGGCTCTTCTCCTTTTGTTGTGCTGGCTTCTTCTGAATATTTTATAATCAAGTATTTACCAGTGCCTCTGCAGGTCACTGGGAAATCCATCAATGGAGTTGCTCTCTCTGGATATCAGTTCATTATGCAGTGCTGAGGCTCTCAGGAGCAACGGAAGGCCATCTTTCCTCTGTTCAAGTCCTCCAGGGGCTTCCCATCTCAGTCAGTGGAAAATCCAATGGTGCTACCATGCGTGATCTGGCCTCTGGCTTCCTCTCAAACTTCGTCTTCTCAACACCCCTCAATCCCCCATCCCCCAGCTCACTTCATTCCTGCTATAAGGAGCCCTGGTGGTGCAGTGGTTAAGCACTCAGCTGCTAACCAAGAGGTCAGCAGTTGGAATCTACCAACTACTCTGTGGGAAAAAGATGTGGTGGTCTGTTTCCATAAAGATTACAGCCTTGGAAACCCATGGGGCAGTTCTACTCTGTCCTATAAAGTCTCTATGAGTCGAAATCAACTCGATGGCAATAGATACTATTTGTATTACTTTTCTTTTACTGTTTAATAAATTACTACTAACTTAGTAGCTTAAAACAGCACCCATTTATTAGCTCACTGTTCTGTGGTCAGAAGCCCAAGCAGGCTCAACTTGGTTCTCTGTTTAGGGCCTCCCATAAAAAGAAACTCATTGCTGTTGAGTCAACCCCTACTCGTAGCAACCCTATAGGACAGAGTAGAACTGCCCCATTGGGTTTCCAAGGAGTGGGTTCGAACTGCCGACCTTCTGGTTAGCAGCAGAGCTCTTAACCACTGTGACACTAGGCCTTCGTTTAGGGTCTCACAAGACCTAAATCAAGGTATTAGCTGGGCTGAGCTCTTCTTATGGAGGCTCAGGGGAAAAATCCACTTCCAAATTTGTTCAGATTATTGGCAGAATTCATTCCCTTATGTTTGTAGGACTTAGGTACCTGTCTCTTTGTTGGCTATTAGCTCGGGTCACTCTCAGCTGGTGGCTACCCACATTTCTTGCTACAGGATCCCCTCCATCTTCAAGCCAGTGCAGGAGCATCAAACTTCTCTTGTGCTTTTAACCTTTGTGACTTCTCCTTTTGCAGTCAAATAGAAAAAATGCTCTGCTTTTAAAGGGCTCATGTAATTAGTTTAGGACTACTAGATAATTTCCTTATCTAAACATCAACTAAAACCAAACCAAACCGGTTGCTGTGCAGTTGACTCCAAGTCATGGCGATCCCATATGTGTCAGAGTAGAACTGTACTCCATTGAGTTTTCAATGGCTGTGACCTTTTGGGAGATGATCTCCAGGTCTTTCTTCCTAGTCACCCCAGGTGGATTCCAACCTCCAGCCTTTCAGTTAGTAGCCCAATATTTAACCATTTGTGCTACTCCAGGATTCCTAAAGTTCAGCTAAGTTACAGCCATGTAATGTTACTATACCAAGGGGTGTAGATCATGAGGGTCTTCTTAGAATTCTGCCTACCGCACTATTCCTCAAACATGCTGCTATCACTCCCACTTCAGGACCTTTGCACTTGCTGTTCCCTCTGTTTGGAACCCCTCCTTCAGATCTCCAGATAGTGATGCAGCTTGTTCGCCCACTTATTACAGGCCTCTGCTCAAATGTTCCCTCAGCAGAGAGGCTTTCTAAGATTGTATGTGAAAAGGAGCCCTTATACTTTCTATCCCCCATGCCCTGCTTTTTCCTTTACAGCCCTGAGCACATCTGACAAACTATGCATTTATGTGTTTATATGCTTATTAAGGAACCCCGATGGTACAATGGTTAAGTGCTTGGCTGCTAACAAAAAGGTCATTGGTTTGAACCCACCCAGCTGCTCCATGGTAGAAAAGACCTGGCAATCTGCTCCCATAAAGATTATACCAAACCAAACCTGTTGCCATTGAGTCAGATCCAACTCATAGCGACCGCATAGGACAAAGTAAAATTACCCCCATGGGGTGTCCTAGGCTGTAATCTTTATGGGAAAAGGAGCTCTGGTGGTACAATGGTTAAGCGCTCAGCTGTTAACCGAATGGTCAGTAGTTCAAACCCACCAGCTTCTCTGTGGGAGAAAGATATGGCAGCCTGCTTCCATAGAGATCACAGCCCTGGAAACCCTACGGGACAGTTCTACCCTGTCCTACAGGGTCTCTACAAGTTGGGATTGACTTGACAGCCCTGGGTTTGGTTTGGTTTTTAATCTTTATTGACACACGTATATATATATAGGTGAATGAAGAAACAGATCTTTAGCTTTCTCAACTCCTCTCTTCCTTGTCCTTTTCTCTCTCTCACTGAGATGTCTCTGAATTTTAGAATTCCCGTAAAATGATGTGTGTAAATGGTTTCACCCTCACTGAATACACTTATGAGTGATGGGAACAGTCTGGAACTTCTACTTTTCCACCTGACTGAAGTAAGCACAACACTTTCAGAGGAAGACTCTTCTCTGTTAATGGGGCTTTCATTTATACATTTGCCTCTTCACCACCTTGGATCATTATGCACTTCCATCTTTATGCCCTAATCCAGGCTTGGAAAGGGCCTTCAAGATGTTTGATTCTAGCTTTCACTCAATGAGTGACTCTTCTAAGCTAGAATATATTCCCTTTCCTTTCCAAGAATATTCCCCGTTCTTTAAGGTCCAGCTGAGGTCCACAGGTTCTGTAGCACCCTTTGATTGGTACAGTTCATAGGGAGAGTTTTCCATTTGGAATTAACCTAATATTTGAACGAGTGGCCATAAAATTGGAGGCCCAAGGCCTGGATTAGGTGCGTAGGTCTATTTTCTCTGGACCGTGATTTTTAAAGTTTGAGCTGTCATTTTAAGGAGATTGCAGTAAAACAAAACTAAAGTAAACAAAAAAACCCTGGAATTCCCATTTTTCTTAAAAATAGAAACTCTGGCAACATGGCATTCTCATATCCATATGGGAGCAATTGGGCCTTGGGTGGAAGCCACCCCCTTTGCTAGACCTCTTCTTCAATTTGCTACAATCTCCGTGCCTTCCTGTTGTTCCCCTCCAAATTGAGTCCAAATGTTGGTTGTTATTTGTTATGGATTGAACTGTGTCCCTCCAAAAAATATGTTGACGTCCTAATCCCTGTACATGTGAATGTGATCTTGCTTGGAAATAAGGTCTTTATTTGAAGATGTTTTCAGTTAAGTTAAAGAGATCAGACTGAAGCAGGATGGGTCCTAATCCCTTCTGAATGGTATTTTATAGAAGGGGAGAACAGAGAGATATACTGGAAGATGACAGACCCTCTGTGAAGACCCATCTATAAGCCAAGGAATCCCAAGAGATGCCTGGGGTTCCCAGACACTGGAAGCGACAAGGAAGGATCATCCCCTTTGAGGGGCTGGAGAAAGCATGGCCTTGCCGATGCCCTGAATTTGGACTCCTACCTTCCACAATTGTAAGACAATACATTTAATCTCTGTTCGTTTTTATATTTATTGTACTTTAGATGAAGGTTTATAGAACAAACCAGCTTCTCATTAAGCAGTTAGTACACATATTGTTTTATGACATGGGTTAACAACCCCACGACATGTCAACACTCTCCCTTCTCGACCTTGGGTTTCCCATTACCAGCTTTCCTGTCCCCTCCTGCCTTCTAGTCCTTGCTCCCGGGCTGGTGTGCCCCTTTAGTCTTGTTTTGTTTTATGGGCCTCTCTAATCTCTGGCTGAAGGGTGAACCTTAGGAGTGACTTTATTACTGAGCTAAAAGGGTGTCCGGGGGCCATCCTCTCATGGCTTCTCCAGTGTCTGTCAGGCCAGTAAGTCTGGTCTTTTTTTGTGAGTTCGAATTTTGTTCTATAATTTTCTTGAGCTCTGTCCAGTACCCTTTATTGTGATCGCTGTCAGAGCAGTCAGTGGTGGTAGCTGGACACCACCTAGTTGTGCTGGACTCAGTCTGGTGAAGGCTGTGGTACTTGTCCATTAGTCCTTTGGACTAATCTTTCCCTTGTGTCTGATTCTGTTCATTCTTCCTTGCTGCAGACGTGATGGGACAGGTGGAGTATCTTAGATGGTTAATGACATTGACATTATGCATTTGGAGGTAATATTTGCTCTCATGGCCATGTGGGGTGGTCTGTAGATTTGCACTTTAATCTCTTAAGTATGCAGCTCAGCAACAAGGCCCTCTGGTTTTCACATTCTAAATCTGATACTGTGGGCTGCTAATCTTACCCTAATCCACTTGGATCCCACAGTTCCTTTGTTGTTTCCAAATTTGATTTACATTCCTGCCTTCATCCACCCTCCTGGTGGCCAGGCATAATGCCTCAAATTACACCCAACAGTGGGTTTCAGGCAGCAGAGGAAATCTCTTTTTTTTAACAATGTGGAGCTTGAAGGAAATTTCCCAAGATAGCTACCTGGAGTTGAGCAGGAGTGAGGAGACAATTACTGCTCTTGGATTCGAGGATGGTACTGAGGTGCAATGGTCAAGCACTTCCAGCAGAGCCAAGGAGGGTCCTATGCTAGAAAAATATTTGCAGTACATGCTAGTTGCCTGTGCTGAAAGTAATGATTCTGACCTTTAGTGTATTTGTTAACACAAATTGAACTTCCTTTAAATCTTGGGTTAATGTGGCTTTTTTATATGTTAGCTGACTTTCAAAATGCAGGCATTTTAATACAATTTTGAATTCAGTAACTACTTATTGAGTACAAGCTATGAACTTGTTCCATGGAATTCTGTGATACAAGCCCTGGCCTCTGCTGTTTGCACACAGAGTGAGAAACTCCTAGTTGGTTGGTATCCAGAAGATCATCTAATCCAACTGACACCAATGCTCGAATCCATTGCTCTACTTATCTACTTCATCTGGCCTGGCAGTTAACCAGGCTCTGTTAGATACCCCTAGTGATGGGACACATTTTACCCAATGAGGAACTGATTCTATAGAATGACACTTTGATATTCGATCAACATGTTTAAAGCAAAGAATTTTATTTCTAGACAAAGACTTTTGTTTTTAAATATATGAGTCCTGATGGCTCAATGGTTAAACACTGGGCTGCTAACCAAAAGGTCAGTGGTTTGAACCCACTAGTGGCTCCACAGGAGAAAGATGTGGCAGTCTGCTCCTGTAAAGATTACAGTCTAGGAAACCCTATGGAGTAGTTCTCCTCTGTCCTACAGGGTTGCTATGAGTCAGAACTGACTTGATGGCACATAAGAAAAACAGCATTTAATACATAAAGGGCATTTGTTTTTAAACAAAGAATTAATAGACACTTTTTTTACTTAATATATGGAGTCCTGGAGGTCAGCAGTTCAAATCCACCAGGCGCTCCTTGGAAACTCTACGGGGCAGTACTCTGTCCTATCAGGTAGCTATGAGTTGGAATCGATTCGATAGCACTGCGTTTGGTTTTTTTTTTTTTTTTTTTTTGGTAGTACAGTGGTTAAAGGCTATAGCTGCTAATCAAAAGTCGGCAGTTTGAATCCACCAGACACTCTTTGGAAACCCTATGGGACAGTTCCACTCTGTCCTATAGGGTCACTATAAGTCAGATTTGACTGGATGGCAACGAGTTTAGTTGGAATTATTTAATATATAAAATGGCATTTTAGTCTGGAAGCTCCACTGAAACCTATCCACTATGGCTAACCCTGCTGGTATTTGCAGTACTGGGGGCACAGCTTCCAGCACCACAGCAATATGCAAGTCATCACAGTTCGACAAGCTGACAGGTGATAAGACTAAGACAGGCTAGGAAGAAAGGCTGCAAATCTACTTCTGAAAACTAGCTAAAACTCCCTGTGGATCACAACAGAATGTTGTCCAATATAGTGCTAGGAGATGAGCCTCCATAGGTTGGGAGTCACCACACAGAACTTGAACACACCAAAGATCATGAAGATGGCACAGGACTGGGCAATGTTTTGCTGTTGTACATGGGTTGCCATGAGTTAGCACTGACTTGACAACAACTAACAACAATAATAAAAAAATATATAATTTAAAGTAAGTTTTTTACTGCTACCCCTTCCCAGGTACCCTCCCACTCTATTTCATGAATATTGCCAGAAGTATTGCCTTTAGACAAATGCGCACGTGAATGTGTGTGCACATATACCCCCCCATTTTTGTTAACACAAATGGGTTCACATAATTCACACTGCTCTGTACCTTGCTTTTTTTTTTTTTTTTTCAAAGAATGTATCTTGGAGATTGTTTCATATTAGCACATATAGTTCTGCTGCATTCATTTTTTGCATACGCCTACTGTTACATTGTGTGACTATTTTATTGTTATAAAACAAGTATTTTTAAAATAATTTTTATTGTGCTTTAAGTGAAAGTTTACAAATCAAGTCAGTCTCTCACACAAAAACCCATATACACCTTGCTACACACTCCCAATTACTCTCCCCCTAATGAGGCAGCCTGCTCTCTCCCTCCACTCTCTCTTTTCGTGTCCATTTCACCAGCTTCTAACCCCCTCCACCCTCTCATCTCCCCTCCAGGCAGGAGATGCCAACATAGTCTCAAGTGTCCACCTGATCCAAGAAGCTCACTCCCCACCAGCATCCCTCTCCAGCCCATTGTCCAGTCCAATCCATGTCTGAAGAGTTGGCTTCGGGAATGGTTCCTGTCCTGGGCCAACAGAAGGTCTGGCTGGGGACCATGACCACCAGTGTCCTTCCAGCCTCAGTCAGACCATTAAGTCTGGTCTTATGAGAATTTGGGGTCTGCATCCCACTGCTCTCCTGCTCCCTCAGGGGTTCTCTGTTGTGTATAAAACAAGTATTTTTTAGTACCACTCCTTGTCTTCATGTGTTCTTGGGTCTCTCCCTTCCCAAATCCAGCCCCATTTACTCCCGGCCACATCTGTCAAAATTCTATCCATCCTTCAATCACTGTAACCTCCTTGGAGACCAAAACCAAACCAAACCCAGGGCCGTCGAGTCAATTCTGACTCATAGCGACCCTATAGGACAGGGTAGAACTGCCCCACAGAGTTTCCAAGGAGCGCCTGGCGGATTCGAACTGCCAACCCTTTGGTTAGCAGCCATAGCACTTAACCACTACACCACCAGGGTTTCCAACCTCCTTGGAGAAGCCTTCCCTAATTCCTCTTCAGGGTTTGAGAGGCATCTTGTGTAAACCTCTGTTATAGCACTGGGCACAGATAGACTTTCCCTAGGGTGTATGCATGAGGCTGGTCTTCTACCTGCATTGGAGAATTGTACCATCCTTGGCCTGGTTCTTCCTTGCTCTAGAGGCCTAGTATGGTGCTGAGCAGGTCACAAGAGGGCAAACAGGGCCACCCAGATCTGCTTTCAGCAGGGGCCTTGGGAGGTAGAAGAAGTTGAGAAGTTTGGTAATGGAAAATATTCTATGACAAGACTCCACCGCCATTTTAAGAAGAGGATTGCTTAACTCTGTTCTACATATTGTAGGTAAAATGTTGGCATATGTGGCTGTGCCTCAGAAGCGTTTAAAATACAGATATACGGCCCTTTCCTGGAAAGGCTGGTTCAGCAGGAGAGGGGTATAGGTCTCAGCCATTTGAATTTTCACATGTTCCCCAGGTGATTCCGATAGGCAATGCCTGGTTTGATAATCTCTTTTATTTTTTTGGACAAAAATATACGGTGGAAAGAAATGTTTTGACCCTCAAAGAGTTCATAGTCTAGTTGGGGATATAGAGAAAATGGTAAAAGCAAGGTGGAACTTAGATACACAATATAAATATACACTAACCAGTCCTATGTGGGTAGAGACCCATGCAGGCGGGGCCTAGGAGGATGGACACGCAGGCTATGGGGTTTTGACTAACCTATGACTTCAGGCTAAGGTCCCTGGGTGGCACCAATGGTTTGAGCTTGGCTGACAGTGGAAAGGTTGATGGTTCAAACCCTCCCAGTGGCTACGCAGAAGAAAAGGCTTGGTGACCTATTTCCATAACAATTACAGTCATGCAGATGCGTAAGTAAGGTATGGCAGAGCAGGTTGAGGAGGGGCACTAATGAGCAGTTTCTATGGACCATCATAGTTTCCATCCCCCGCTGTGAGAAATCATTCAGCAATTTAAAACTAATGTCCATAGGCACTATTTTCCATAGATAGGCCCCTGCAGCCCAGAAAGCCCTATGGAGCTGTTCTACTCTGTAGCACATGGGGTCACCATGAGTTGTAATCAACTTGACAGCATAAGACCGCAACAACAACATGAGTTTAGGTTAGTCATTGTACAGACACATTCATGCTTTTAAATGGAGAAGGCAGAGCATAGCAATTAAGAATAAGGGATTTGGAGCTGGCTGCCTTGGTTTAAGTCATGGTTCCACCACTTACTGAGCAGATCAGTTCACAAATCTAGGACTCAGTCTCCACATCTGTTAAATGGAAACAACAATAGTTCTTACCTCAGAGGGTTGTTGTGAAAATAAAAAGGGATAATTTATGTAAAGAGCTTGTCATCTGGTAAGCCCCTGATAAATATGGTCTTTTAATAATAATTTAAACACAGATCGAGGTTTCAACCTAAATATTTCTCTCAGGGAATTCCGGTGTGATTTATAGGGACTGAGGGCTCAGCAGGAAATCAGGAGGGTGTCTGTCAGAAGGGGGGGGGGCTGACACACTGTGTGGGCTCCAGTTAATTTTCTGCTTTGAGGCTCTCAGCCATGACTAACTACTAACCTAAAACCAAGACTGAACGAGCCCGCTGGGCCCTCTATCATGGCATTGTTTTCTGAGGCGAGTAGCCTGGGGCGCTACCCAACAAGCCATGATTTGGGCCAAAGTAGGCTGCAACCAAGGGGTGGCTCAACATTTCTCCCTAATTCCATCACAGTACAGAAATGAGCTAGAATACGGACCAGGACTGTTTTCATTCTAAATCTTCCTTTTACCACAGTTTATCAAATAATTTGGATGAAGCTTCACAACTATGGAAACCAGACACAACTTTTACTCTCCTTCAGCAACTGTGGTACCACATGCTTATAGGTGGGGCTGGAGAGTTCACTCCCAGTTTTCTCTACGTCTTCTTACTTCCCCCAATCAGCAACAATATTAGTTCCCTGAAAAGGACCTGAAACCAGTATCATGTATCATATATGGCCATGTGATAAAGCACTTTTGATATATAGCTAACCCAGAGTCCCAGTGGCTAGTAATAGGTAGCTTTGTTGTAGAAAGAAAAAGAAAGATAAAAGGGAAAGGAAGGAGAAGAGGAAGGAATCAAAGCAAAGCAAAGAAGGGGAGGCGAAAAGAAAGGAAAACGGAAAAGTTGAAAGAAAATGAAGGGCAAGAAAAGTCAAGAAAAGTAAAAAAGAAAGAAGAAAAAGAGCAGGAAAGAAGAAAAGAGAAAAACATTGGATGTTTCTCATCCCTTCCGGTTTACCAACTTCAGTTAAGACAAGAGCGATCCACTTCCACTGATGGGCTGCTCCACATGGGACCTTCCACCCTTTATTTAACGAGCAAAGCACCAACTGTTCCCACGTCTCTGCTGACATCAGTCAATAAAGTTTTTCTCTAACCAAGGCTCTACAAGGTGATAAGGGGTGATGGGAGAATAAGTGCTAACCGGTAGGAGCAACTATTATTTCTGAGCTTTAATGAAGTGTCAGACAAGAGGGGCAGTTAATTTCTACCTAATGATCTGACGCAGTCCGTGGAGTCAGGCTACAGACTGCATTGCTTTTACTGAACAAGGATCTCAGTGTCAGCGTTTGGCCACGTGTCTAACAAAATGCCCCTGATTTGATTCTGGGACTGTGGAAAGACATGATATAACACAGTAATTCCATAAGGCTCAGTTGCTATACTATGGGGAGATAATGTTGTTGTTGGGTGCTGTCAAGTCGATTTTTGACTCACAGTGTCCCCATGTGACAGAGTGGAACTGCCCCATAGGATTTTCTTGGCTATAATCTTTGTGGAAGCAGATCACCAGGTCTTCCTCCCACAGAGCCACTGGTGGGTTTGAACTGCCAAACTTTTGATTAGCAGCTGAGCGCTTAACTGTTTTGCTACCAGGGGTCCTTTGAGGAGATAACAGAAAAGAACAAATACTTTTTTTTTTTTTTAGGAGAAATCCCATTGGGTGAAGACAATTTTGTGATGCTTGAATATGAACAATAAATGAGTAAATTTGTTACATGTTTCTTATACGTTGTCTGGGGAAAACCCTAGATCACTTTTCTGATTAGTGGCCCGTGGTGGGAGGATGCTGCCGCCTACTGTGATTTCTTTTATGTCATCAGTTATGCTGAGCATTAAAAGACACTTTTTTTTTATTAACTTTTATTGATCTTCAAGTGAATATGTACAAATCAAGTCAGTCTGTCACATGTAAGTTTATATACACCTTACTCTGTTCTCCCACTTGCTCTCCCCCTAATGAGTCAGCCCTTCCAGTCTCTCCTTTCGTGACAATTTTGCCAGCTTCCCTCTCTCTCTATCCTCCCATCCCCCCTCCAGACAGGAGATGCCAACACAGTCTCAAGTGTCCACCTGATATCATTAGCTCACTCTTCATCAGCGTCTCTCTCCCACCCACTGTCCAGTCCCTTTCATGTCTGATGAGTTGTCTTCGGGGATGGTTCCTGTCCTGGGCCAACAGAAGGTTTGGGGACCATGACCGCCGGGATTCCTCTAGTCTCAGTCAGACCATTAAGTATGGTCTTTTTGTGAGAATTTGGGGTCTGCATCCCACTGATCTCCTGCTCCCTCAGGGGTTCTCTGTTGTGCTCCCTGTCAGGGCAGTCATTGGTTGTAGCCGGGCACCATCTAGTTCTTCTGGTCTCAGGATGATGTAAGTCTCTAGTTCATGTGGCCCTTTCTGTCTCTTGGGCTCTTAGTTATCGTGTGACCTTGGTGTTCTTCATTCTCCTTTGATCCAGGTGGGTTGAGACCAATTGATGCATCTTAGATGGCCGCTTGTTAGCATTTAAGACCCCAGACGCCACATTTCAAAGTGGGATGCAGAATGTTTTCAGAATAGAATTATTTTGCCAATTAACTTAGAAGTCCCCTTAAGCCACCGTCCCCAAACCCCCACCCTTGCTCCGCTGACCTTTAAAGTATTCAGTTTGTCCCGGAAACTTCTTTGCTTTTGGTCCAGTCCAGTCCAGTTGAGCTAACCTTCCATGTATTGAGTACTGTCCTTCCCTTCACCTAAAGCAGTTCTTATCTACTAATTAATCACTAAAAAACCCTCTCCCCCCTCCCCCCTCCCCCCTCCCCCCTTGTAACCACAAAAGTATGTGTTCTTCTCAGTTTATACTATTTCTCAAGATAAAAGACACTTTTTTTTTTAATTAACTTTTATTAAGCTTCAAGTGAACGTTTACAAATCCAGTCAGTCTAAAAGACACTTTTTAATTGGTCATATATAATAAAACATACTGGATAACCCTAGATGAACTTTGGAGCATCTGTGACTTTTGGAAGAATAAAGCCAGGCATACCACACAGGTTACCATTGCCCCTTGAGTAACTAAGCAGACATTGCTAATCGATTGCTGCACTTTTCCCATCACGTCCCCCTCCCCAAAAAAAAAAGATCTCAAAATTCTTCTCAACACAGCGCTCTAGGCAGACACTTCCAATTGACTGGAGTTCCTATGTGAGATAAAACCTTTTCCATTCCTGGTGTAGATCATAAGAAAAAGATATTTTTCTTTTCTCCCCTTGCTCTTTCTTTTATCTCATGGAGATGCTTAAGGATAAACAGCCTGGGTTTGCATTTCAAGCTGAATCACTAAATGGCTCATTGCTTGTTATGTCACTTTGAAAAGTGAGCCATTTAAAGAGTTCCACTGGGAAATTCTGACACGGTTACT
The DNA here is from genome assembly GCF_024166365.1 of Elephas maximus indicus. Lineage (NCBI taxonomy): Eukaryota > Metazoa > Chordata > Mammalia > Proboscidea > Elephantidae > Elephas > Elephas maximus. The sequence goes on from NC_064838.1 coordinate 29,544,601, forward strand.
GAGGCAAAGCTTCATTTTATTTTTTGAGCTTTTTACCCCATGCCAGACATTGATGGGAGCAACACCTGGAACAGATGGAAAATGGTGTATTTCAGGAGGGAAAGGAAATGAGCTGCACCGAAAGAATCAGATCCTTTAGGGTGAGAACATTTTCTCTGATGGCCAATCCACGCCAACTGACCCTAGCTGTTCATGTCTATCTACTTGACTGCTCTTTGCCCTGTGTCTTGAAATTTCCAGCAGCAAAGGCAGGCAAATGACCACCCAGAACAAAATAATGGGATAGGAAGGAAGAGCTAGGCTATAGTTTTCAAACTTGAGGAGTGAGATGGTTTCATTAAAAATGCATTACTCAGAATGAAAAACGCAGCCCTCATCTCTGCCTGACACATGATTATTAGATTCCTCAGGATTACTTGAATTTGTTTTGCAACTGACACAACACAAATGGCATCAGGACTTTTTGAACCAAGGAAGCAATTTCAAAATCCAATATTGCACTAAAAGGAAAACAAATGGGCCCTGTCTGTTCCTGTACAATGGCCCTAAAAATACACAACTGCAATTTCATGGTTGACCTGTGCAGTAATTTACTCCTCGTGGTTTGCTTACCGAAATTTTAATTCTTGGGACTCTATATTTGGCCCCAAACTCTATCTATATGAAAACATCACATATCCTCTCTCAGGAAGGAAAAGGAAGACAAGGTGAAGGGCACAACTTCATTTCTGTGGTGTGGCTGAGGACAGCAAAGGCTGTGCAACCTTGAACAAGTTACAAAACTTCCCTGGACCTTAGTTTCTTCTGTAGGGTAATAATATGTATTTCCTAGGGGTGTTATAAGAAAGAGAAATGAGCAGTACACGTGGAATACCCAGCACTTCCAGTGGCCCTTGCGTCAATTCCGATTCATGGCCACCCCGTGTGCGTCAGAGGAGAACTGTGCTCCATAGGGTTTTCAGGGGCTGATTTTTTAGAAGTAGATCAGCAGGCCTTTCTACTGAGACTCCTGTGGCTAGACTTGAACCACCAACCTTTTGGTTAACAGCCAAGTGTTAACTGTTTGCACCACCCAGAACAGGGCCTGATATATTGAATGGGCTCAATAAATTTTATTTGTTATTTCTTCTTATTATATCATGGCTTTGAATGGCAGTGATCTCTCTGGTTCAGAGACTACTTAGAAAAAGTGATCTTGGAATTAAAAAGCTCCAAAAATCACTTTCCTGTGTTTAGATTTTAAATATAAAGCTTCTGCCTATAGCACTTTTCTCATACCTCTTGTGGCAAATTGCACAAATGGCCCAACTCTTCCTCCTTCCCTCTGTGTACACCCTTTGCCACGTGTCTTTGCAGCTCCTCCTATCAAGAAGGGGCTCTATCTGCTTGCCCCTTGTTTCTGAACTGAGCCATGTACTCTTTGACCAATGAATGTTAGGAGGCATGATGCAAAGAAAGGCTTGAAAAAGCCATTGAGTGTTTCTGCTTGTCTGAGTCGTTACAGAGTGAAATCCCCAGCACCCCTCCACAATCCCATTAGGGTCCCTGTGAAGTGCAGTTCTAGTTAGTACGAGTCTCATTCCATATTTGCAGCTTCCTCTGGGATACAGAGGGAGCAGTGGTGGAGCAGTTGTAGAATTCTTGCCTTCCATGTGGGAAACCCAGGTTCAATTCCTGGCCAATGCACTTTATGTCTGCCGGTGGAGGCTTGAGTGTTCTATGATGCCCGTCTTAGTTTCTTAGTGCTGCTGTAAGAGAAATACCACCATTTGGTGGCTTTAAAGAACAGAAAATTATTTTATCACAGTTCAGGAGGTAGTTGTTATTGTTGTTAGGTGCCGCTGAGTCAGTTCTGACTCACAGCGACTCTATGCACAACAGAACAAAACACTGCCTGGTCCTGCGCCATCCTCACAATCATTGCTATGTTTGAGCACACTGTTGCAGCCACTGTCTATCAGTCCATCTCGTCAAGGGTCTCCCTCTTTTTCACTGACCCTTTGCTTTACCAAGCGTGATGTCTTTCTCCAGTGACTGGTCCCTCCTGATAACATGTCTGAAGTACAAGAGACGAAGTCTTGCCATCCTTGCCTCTGGCTATACTTCTTCCAAAACAGATTTGTTTGTTCTTTTGACAGTTCGTGGTATATTAATATTCTTTGCCAATACCATAATTCAAAGGCATCAGTTCTTCTTTGGTTTTCTTTATTCCTTGTCCAGCTTTTGCATGCATATGAGGCAATTGAAAATTTTATGGCTTGGGTCAGGCTCACCTTAGTCCTTAAAGTGATATCTTTGCTTTTTAACACTTTTAAGAGGTCTTTTTTTTTTTTGCAGCAGATTTGCCCAATGCAATGTGTTGTATGATTTCTTGACTACTGCTTCTGTGGGTGTTGATTGTGGATCCAAGTAAAATGAAATCCTTGACACAATTTAAACATTGTGTAGTTAAAAAAAAAAAAAGTACACATCTGCCATCACCATGAAGGACCTAGCTAGTCTACTGGAGGATGAGAGACATATGGAGGTGAGCCAGTCACTCCAGCCAGGAACATCGTGGAACACCTGATCTCCAGCTGAATCCCAGGCATGTACTAGAGTTCAGCCAAGAACAGCAACGCCACGTAGCTGACCGCTCAGGTGTATAAACAACAAGTAATAATTGTTGCCTGCCACTGACGTTGTGTGGTTGTTTGTTATACAGCATTATTAAAGCAATAGATAATGGTAACACTTCTATCATAGCTCTAATTGTCTTACGTTGCCATCGTGGCCTATTTATCAGGCTGTCTAAATGTGCCGGCAATTCCTCCAGAGTAGGTGTGGTATCTTATCGACCCTGTATCCCCAGTGCCCAGCACCGTACCTGGTAGGTAATAAACATGTGCCTACTAAAGTTCTCACTTTAATGGCCGTTCTTTCACTCATTGGTTTATTTGTTCCTATGTTCGTATGTGCCAGACACTGAAAGTTAGCACAACTGACATTACAGAATTCCACAACGGGAAACGGAAACTGTATGTCATTGTTGTTGTTAGTTGCCACTGAGTCGACTCTGACTCATGGTGACTCCGTGTACAATAGAACGAAACATTGCCAGGTCTTGTGCCACCTTCACAGTCATTGGTATGATCTAGTCCATTGTTGTGGCTACTATGTATTTTCAGTGCCTTCTAACCTAAAGGGCTCACCTTCCAACACTGTGTTTAACAATATTCTGTTGTGATTCATAGAATTTTCATTGGCTGATTTTTTTGGAAGTAGATTTTCAGGTCTTTCTTCCTAGTCTTTCTTCGTCTGGAAGCTCTGCTGAAACCTGTCCACCATGGGTGACTCTGTTGGTATTTGAAATACTGGTGGCATGGCTTCCAGCATCATAGCAACAAGCAAGCTACCATACTAAGACAAACTGATAGTTGGGTGTCTGCATACATGTTTTTAAAAGTGAATGAATAAGTAGATGAATAAAATAATCACTTATCAACCCCCCTTATGTGTCAGGCCCAGTGCCCCAAGGAGAGGGCATCCCAAATGAGAAGAATGATGAGGGAAATGATGGGAAAAAAGGTGTATGAGAGGGTTAGTGAATGTTGAATAGAGGCTTTGGGTTGAAGAGTAGTGGAGAAAAGTTTTGAAATATAGTCCTGGATGGTTTTGGCTGAGAGGCCAAGGGGTTTGGATGGGAATTGAAAACTTGAATATTTACACAGGCCAGACAGGTAATATAAGTGAGTAAAGAGGGCCAGGTGTGAAGGGAGATAGAGTGGTGGGGAATGTAGCAATCTGGAGAGCACTTGCCCAGCTAAAGACCTCATCCAAGTCTAACTCAGGGCCTCTTAAACTGTAATATGCACACCAATGACCTGAGTATTAATGGCTGTTTGCAGCTGTTTCTTCTCATTTTGAGTCTTGCCGCATCAGCAAATGAAGGACCCGAAAGCTTGACTCCATCCTTGTCATTAAGCTCAACTAACTCTACTTTGAGGAGGCAGCTCTTCGCCTGTTGTCCTTTGAGTGCCTTCCAACTGAGGAGCTCATCTTCCGGCACTGTATCATACAGTGTTCTGCTGCTATTCATACTGTTTTCACTGGCTAATGCTTTTCAGAAGTAGACTGCCAGGTCCTTCTTTCTAGTCTGTCTTTGTCTGGAAGCTCAGCTGAAACCCGTCCTCCATGGGTGACCCTGCTGGTATCTGAATACCAGTGGCATAGCTTCCAGCATCACAGCAACATGCAAGCCCCCAAAGTACGACAAACTGACAGATACATGGGGTTCTGTATCTTGTTTCTGGGGTTATAGTCTCAGGTGGGGGTCCCTGGGTGGTCCCACGGTTATGTGCTTAGCTGCTAACCGAAAGATCAGAGGTTCGAGTCTACCCAGAGATGGTTCAGAAGAAAGGCCTGCTGACCTACTTCTACAAAGGCATTGAAAACTCTGACACATGTGGGGTCACCATGAGTTAGAATCAGCTAGGTGGCAACTGGCTGGAGTCATGGATGGGGTCTAAGATTCTGCATTTCTAACAAGCGCCCAGGTGATGCCGACGGTGCAGATTCACTGACCTACTTGGAGAAAGATGGAGTTGGTTGTTGCCACGCAGGAATGCAGCTTTAAGGTTTCCAGCTCATGGACCTTTTAAAGAAAGCCCAGAAATCTCTGTTTTATAGGAAATGCCCTTATTTTTAAACGGTAGTAACTGGTGTTTGAAAAACTACTCATAAAATGGGAACCTTTCCCCCCTTTTGCTACTACATGGAGTTACGTACATTTGGAATTTATGCTGATAGAACTGATTCTTTGGAATTATTCTGATTCCAAAGGCCAGGATATCACCCCTGTTGATCTAACCACAATTTGGACTTTGCGTTTCATGGATTTGCCCTGGGGTTGTGGTTATGTATTTAGCAATTTCTTGTTCTCTTTAAATAGCTTTTAAGCTTCTTAGGGACAGAACGGGTTCTAACTATTTTTCCATCTGTTAAAATACGTGGTAGAATGTTTCATACTTAGTGGGAGTTCAATCCCATTGCCATCGAGTTGATTCCGACTCATCCTAACTAATGGAGATAAATGGTGTATCTCCTAATGCCAGAATGAGTTTTCATAGATTATTGGTAGGAATTTTGATTTGGAGTGGGCAAGCATAAAGAGTTGTGTAATTTTATTAACCACCTTTTTTTTTTTTTCACATATTAATAGCTTTAGGAAGTCTTTATTTACGTGGAAAAAGTTTAATATTCTAGGATGGTTATGATGGCATCGTAATTGGGCTGTGAGTGAGGAAGGGCAGTGCTGTCATTAGGAAAGCAGTTGAGTCATTTAAAACTAACAAAAAGTAAAAACTTGGTAAAAGGTCCACATCCTTAACGATTTGTGAGCCAGTCCTGAAGGACAAAAGTACACATCTCCCTGGTAAACTCTAATGGGACAGTGAAGCAGAATTCACGGAGGCGAATGCACCTTAATTCAGGATTCTGATATCTTTGGAGCTCCAATTTTGGGCAGATGCCATGATGAGTTTGCCAGACCTCTGAAAACCATCAACCATTGGCCTACGGCCTAATGCCCTTTACATATATATGGCACTCTAGAATTTGTTGTTGCCAGATGCTCTTGAGTTAATTTTGACTCACAGAGACCTCAGGTGACAGAGTTTTCTTGGCTATAATCTTTACAGAAGCAGATTGCCAGGTCTTTCTCCTGCGTAGACACTGGATGGCTCAAACCACTAATCTTTTGGCTAGCAGCTCAAAGCTTAACTGTTCGTATCACCAGGGCTCGCTTGCTGTCACCCCAAAACCAAACCCACTGCCATCAAGTCAATTCTGACTCATAGCGACCCCATAGGCTTTCCAAGGCTGTAAATCTTTATGGAAACAGACTGCCATATCTTTCTCCCATGGAGCCGCTGGTGGTTTTGAACTCCTGATCTTTTGGTTAGCAGTCGATTGCTTTAACCACTGTGCCACCAGGGTTCCTTTCTTTGTTGTTACCCATTGCTGTCAAGTTGATCCTGACTCATAGCAACTCCATAGGACAGGGTGGAACTGCCCCATAGTGTTTCTAAGAAACAGCTGGTGAATTTGAACTGCTGACCTTTTGCTTAGCAGCCCCACGCTTAACCACTGTGCCACAAGGTCTCCCTTGTCGTTGGGTGCCATCACATCAGTTCTGACTCATAGTGAGTCTCTGTACAACAGAATGAAACATTGCTCGGTTCTACACCATCCTCACAATTACTGCTCTACTTGAGCCCATTGTTGCAGCCACTGTGTCAATCCATCTCATTGAAGGTTTTCCTCTCTTTCACTGAGCCTCTACTTTACCAAACATGATGTCCTTCTCACAAGGGACTGGTCCCTCCTGATAGATAACATGTCCAAAGTTCGTGAGATGAAGTTCCACCATCCTTGCTTCTAAGGAGTATTCCGGTTGTACTTCTTCCAGGACAGATTTGTTTGTTCTTCCTGTATTCAATATTTTTCTCTAACACCATAATTCAAAGGTATCAATTCTTCTTTGGTCTTCCTTATTCACTGTTCAGCTCTCACATGTATATGAGGTGATTGAAAATATCATGGCTTGGGTCAGGCACACCTTAGTCCTCAAAGTGACATCTTCGGTTTTTAACACTTGAAAGGTCTTTTGCAACAGATGTGCCCATTGCAATACATAAAGGCTCCCTTACCAACTGCTTTACTGGCTGAATTGACCCTCGTAACAGTTCTGGTAGGTCAGCAGGGAAGAGTATCAGGAAAAATTATTTCAAACCTGGAAACAGGTAATAGGGATGATGATGATGTTCTCTCATTACAGTATACACATTGTCTAGCAGACCCTCCAGGGATTATCTAAGTCTGCAGGGATGTGTACCTTTAATTGACTTATCATTGACTGGGTCAGGGGTCAGCAAATTTTTTCTGTAAAATGCCAGATAGTAGATATTTCAGCGTTTATGTCTATGGTATCTAGTGCATATTCTTCTTCTCTTCTTCCTCCTCCTTCTTTTACAACCTTTTAGAAATGTAAAAACTATTCTTGTTCTTAGCATATGGGCTGTATAAAAGCAAGCTGCAGGCCGGATTTGGCTCATGGACAATAGTTTGTCTTGCCAGCTCCTGGACTAGACTATTTTACCATTACGTAGGAATAGAAGTTATCTTGTAAAAACTAATAGCCATGCAAATGATTCCTGAATGAGAGGAATATAAATAGTCCCTGTCCATAGGAATGCAAATGGATTTGGAAACCCTGGTGGTATAGGAAAACCCTGGTGGCGTAGTGGTTAAGCTCAGGGGTTGCTAACCAAAAGTCAGCAGTGCGAAATCACCAGGCTCTCCTTGCAAACTGGATGGGGCAGTTCTACTCTGTCTGATAGGGTTGTTATGAGTCGGAATCAACTTGACGGCAGTAGGTTTGGTTTTTTGGTTTTTATTTGGTTTGGTGGCTAGTGGTTCAGAGTTTGGCTGCTAACCAAAAGATTGGCAGCTCGAGTCCACTAGGTGCTCTTTGGAAACACCATGGGGCAGTTCTACTCTGTCCTGTCGGGTCACTATGGGTTGGAATTGACTCCACGGCAACAGGTTTGGTTTTGGTTTTCTCCATAGGAATGCAAATGAATTTTGCCCAGTGATTGATCTCTGTCTCTATCTGGTAGAAAAGGATATCTCCAATGTTACAGTATATTGCCCTGTAGGATATTAACCAATTTTGCATCTATTAGCAAATTGATTTTGGCATTTCTTTGACTATGTAAATCTCTGTTCCTCAAATTCTCCTTTGAACCAGTCATAACATCCTACTGGGTCTCTCATTAATTAACTAGTTGAATAAAATCTTTGATACGTTTGTTTTATATTTGTGCGAGAGTCATATTTCAATAGTTTGAAAGTTGTACTGTGTAGTAGTAATATCCCTTTTCGACAGATTAGAAAACTGAATTTGTGAATGGCTAAGGGACTTGGAAACCCTGGTGATGTAGTGGTTAAGTGCTACAGCTGCTAACTGAAAGGTTAGCAGTTCAAATCCACCAGGTGCTCCTTAGGAACTTTATGGGGCAGTTCTACTCTGTCCTATAGGGTCGCTATGAGTTGGAATCAACTCAATGGCAACGGGTTTTTTAAGGACCTTGCCCAAGTTAAACCAGTATGTGGCTGAGGTGGGATTTGAACACATTTTTGGATAGTGCAAATGGTTAAGCTCTTGGCTACTAACCGAAAGGTTGGTGATTCAAATCCACCCAGAGAAGCCTTGGAAGAAAGGTCTGGTGATCTACTTCTGAAAGATCACAACTACTGAAAACCCTGTGGGGCACAGTTCTACTCTGACACCCGTGAAGTTGCAATGAGTTGGAACCAACTTGATGGCAACCGGAAGGTAAAGAAGGAAAAACAATCCTGTCATTTTCCCCTCAGTCTAGCTCTGTCCTATCTGGGGCAATTAATTTTCCCCATCCTAGGAAAACAAAATAAAAAGAAAAAAGATCTATATTTCTGGAAGAGAGGTTTGTGTTTTCAAAAGATCTTGCATCTCACTACACGCTGTGAGTCAGGAACTTTCCAATAGGAACAATGGATGATCAAAGCATCCACAAACAACAAGGCTCATGGAGTAGAAGCAGCTTCCTAAATATCCAGCTTCCTAAGTGTCATGGATTGAATTGTGTCCCTCCAAAAATATCTGTCAATATGGCTAGGCCATGATTCCCAGTATCTTGTGATTGTCCACCATTTTGTCTTCTGACGTGATTTTCCTAAGTGTTGTAAATCCTACCTCTATGACGTTAATGAGGCAGGATTAGAGGCAGCTATGTTAATGAGGAAGGATTCAATTTATAAGATTAGGCTGTGTTTTACGTCACTCTCTTTTGAGATATAAAAGGGAGAAGCAAGCAGAAAGACAGGGGGACCTCATACCACCTCATACTACCAAGAAAGCAGTGACAGGAGCAGAGTGTGTCCTTTGTACCCAGTGTTCCTGCTCTTAGAAGCTCCTAGTCAGGGGAAAATGGATGACGAGGACCTTCCTCCAGAGTCCACACAGAGAGAAAGCTTGGCTGCCAACCAAAATGTTGGCAGTTTGAATCTACCAGACACCCCTTGGAAACCCTATGGGGAAGTTCTACTTTGTCCTATAAGGTCGCTATGAGTTGGAATCAACTCGATAGCAATGGGTAGCCTCCTAAACTGTGAGAGAATAAATTTCTCTTTGTTATAGCAGCACTAGATAACTAAGACGCTGAGATAAGCCATGAAAAACACTGAGGTCCTGTATTTTGTTATCCAAGACAGAATCTCTGGTGTCTGTCAAAATTGACCCAAAATATTATCCTATCTGAGTTGTGACTGCCATATAATAAGTGAAGCAATGTATATTATCCATTTTCTCTATTCTGTGAGCTCTTTTCTTTTAAATACCTGGACACATTGTATGCAAGTAAAAACTCTTTCTAACACCCCAGAATATTCTATGAGTTATTTTTATTATTTTTAGAGAGCAAGTGGAAAGCTATTTTATTTCACCAAAAATCCCTGTCTTACCCTTATTCCCTTTAAATTTGCAAAGCCCATTACCTTTCTGATCATTTTCAGGTATGAAAAACTCTCATTATTTTCAGCCTTCATATAATCTCATTTTATAATTAATAGATGCTGTCTAATGAAATGGAAAACTCTGAACTTTATCTCACAATAAACATTCTCACCACCTCCTGCTTGGTTGGAATTCTTGTCCCCTTCCTCTGTCGCCTGCTCCCCTCTTTCCTCTTGCTAAATGTGGCCTCTGATCCTTCCAGGGCTAGTGGCAGGGAGATAGAGGACAGCCAGGGACAAGAAGTATCTTTTTGCCTGGAACACTTCTGATCTGGCATTGCTGCTCTCTGGGCTGGGTGAATTAATTTTTTTTCTTATGTCTTTGCCTCTTATGTTGTATAGTCCATATATTATTTTTTCAATCATTTTAAGCAAGTTTGTATAATGTTTTTATAAGTTTCCTTTGTTTTTGGAAGTTGTCAGCGGAATAATACTGCTGTGTATTGAGTCTCGGGGCTTACTTTTGATGGACCACTCCTGTGAGTGTTCATAATTTTGGGTTTTGAGCTCATATTACACAAAGTTTCATCTATAGTAATTCTGTGTGGTTGGGGTTAAGCAAATGAGTCTGGGCCCAATTCTTAGGTCAGTTTGTCAGCAGAGGACAGGTCTCAGACAATGCACATGGAGAGTTCCAAATGCCAACTCCTTATAACATAGTTATGAATTTTTAGAATTTTGAAGGGATTTGTTATAATTTCCTTCTTGTCTTGGGTTTCATCCCCCATCCTTATGGGAGCCTAGATCCCAAGTCTCTGCATTATTGAAATTGATGTATCTCTAACCTCAATCCCAGGGCCACCACAGAGTTAACTGATGCCTCTAACTTTTCATCTCATCCATGTAGATATCTATGACAAACTTTGAAACTATGCGTTTCAAAGGAGGTTTACTCTATTTTATCTAATATGTCTAGGTGTTTATAATAGACAATTTTTCAGGTATATTCATCCATTAAGAGCTTCCATAAATTTGTAAAAGGATATATTTTTTTAAATTATACTTTAGATGAAGGTTTACAGAGCAAACTAGCTTCTCATTAAACAGTACACATATTGTTTTATGACTTTGGTTAACAACCCCACAACATGTCAGCACTCTCCTTTCTCTATGAATTATTTTTTAATGCTAGTCTAATTGTCTCTTCATTGTATAAGTTTAGCCATCAACCATCCTGGAATTTAAATTTTCATCAGAATTGCAAAGCTTGAAGAATCAGGCACACTGAGAATCAGAGATAGATGTCTCTGCCCAGAACAAATAAAATAATAAATAAAAATGATTCAATGTGCCCCCTTTGCAGAGATGCTGGAATGTTGGTCAGTTTGGGGTGATCAGTGATTTGCCCATCTTCTGTTTTCTTTTTTTCTAATCTTTGATAGAGAGTGAGGGCACTGTTTATGACCTGCAGGGGCAAAGCTGGTGTGATGGTTAAGGTTATGTGTCAGTTTGGCTGGGCCATGATTCTCAGTCATTTGGCAATTATGATATAGTTTGGCAGTTATGTAATGATGTAATCAAATCTATGATAAGATCTGCTATGAGCAGCCAATCCGTTGAAAAGAAGTTTCCTTGGGATTGTGGCCAACTTCCAGCATATAAATGAATGTTCTAGCAAGGCACTTGCTCTGAATCCTGTATCTGGATCATCCTCATCTGACCTCCAGTTCTTGGGACTTGAGCTGGCAGCTTACCTGCTGATCTTGGGATTCGCCAGCCTCTGTAGCCTGTGAACTAGTGGCATGCCATCTGACCTGCCGATCCTGGGTTTGTCAGCCCCCGCAGCTACATGAGTCAGGAGAAGCATCCAGCCTGATGCCTGATCCAAAGACTTGGGACTTGCCAGCCTCTACAACTGTGTAAGTCATTTCTTTGAGATAAATCTCTCTCTCTCTCTCTCTATATACACACTTCACTGATTTTGCTTCCCTGGAGAATGGAGCCTAAGGCAGCTGGGGATGAGTCAGTGGTCAGAAACTAAGAAACCAATGATAAGGATCATATATATGGGTGGGGCTCTACGGATATTTAGGGGCCCATCCATATTGGGTACTGCAAACATCAGCTTTAAGATGTTTTAGAGTCAAAGTTTGAGCATGTTTGAGGTTTGAGCTGGCAGGCATTAATATATATGGAAACCATAGTGGGTTTGTTGGTCCAGGCCAACTTTTGTGGAATCTTCTTGCTGTGGCCAAATAGTCAGTTACCTGGAAGTTCTGGGCCCTTCTCCATGGCTGCTACCACAATCAGACCTAGTATTCACACACCTTGAACTTCTGGCACTTCTTTCCACTTCTGAGCTTTGCATAAACCTGACACCACAGTGTGTAAGCACTGGCTTCTATTGAGTGAGCCAGATGATCCAATCCAGAAGAGTGGGAGAGTTAATTGCCTAAGGGGAGAATATTGGCTATCAGAGGATTGGTCAACACAGATAAATTTTCTTTCTTTCTTCTCTCCCATGGGCTACTCTGGAGTGAAGGTTTATCCATAGAAACTGACTAAGGATGTCATGCATGGCTGAGTGGATGCACCTGCCAAGCAACCTGCTATGTCTCCTTATGGCTCATTGTAAACTAGTGACTAGTGGTAATGCATTACCTTGCATTTTTCTCATCCTTTCCCGTCTCACATTCTTTTGCCTCCCTGTCACTGTCCTGAGATTGTACCTCCAAATAACTATCCGCACTTAATCCTTGCCTCAGGCTCTGTTTTCTTAGAAATTAAGGTGAAGACAAAAGCTCCCTCTTACACATATCTGGTGCTCTTCCTCAGGACTTCAGGCTTTAAAGGTCATTTTGATTTTAAGAAATGAAAATGGGAAAACGAACTGACCAAAAACTACAAATATGATACTCTTGGTATTAATTAGGATTAGATTCAGTTGGAAGTAACAACATAAACAACGCTAAAATACCAAAACAAAAGTGGCTTAAAAAGATAGTTATTTCTCTCCCTTATAAAAGTCTGGAGTTATGCACTGTAGTCTAGCACAGTGGCTCTTCTCCATCTCTTAAGGAATCAGGCTATTTCCAGCTCAGGGTACACCCTCCTTTTGAGTATGGTTTTCAGTCTTATGCTCCAAGGCAGCATTTGTGTTCTCGGCAGTTTGAAGCAAAGAAAAAGAAAAAGAAAAAAAAAAAAAAAAGAATGGTCAAACGTGTGCACCAACTGTTTTTCTGAGATGATTCCTAGAATTTGCCAGGACACTTTTGTTTACATTCCCTTGGCCAGAACTTAGTTCTATAGCTACCACCTCCTACAACAGAGACTGAGAAGTGTAATTTTTATTCTGAGTGGCCAGGTGCTAGAATTTCCATTTCTTTCAGAAAATGAGAAAAGGACTATCGAGGAACAACTAGAAGCGGGCCTCACACTTATCAATTCCTTCTGTTTCTCTAACTGCGTAGGATATATTTGACAGTGACGGATATTTTCAGAAGGTGTTGTATGTGACCCAAGTTAAGATTTATTTCGTGTATTCTCATGAATTGCATGTTGAAACATGTGTATGAGTATGTGTGTGGGAAATGCTTTTTTTTTAAAGAACAATATTCATATTCTTATGTCTTGAAAAGTTCTAAAATATTATTTTTACCGATTTATTCTTTCTGTGTACTTCTCTTCTTTTCCCCATAACTTCTCATGATTGCAGGCAGACATACAAGGAATGCCAGGTACAAGTCAATGGATGTTTCCATTGGAAAAAAAAAGAAAACAAAAAGAAAGGCTTAACGCTACTCAAGTCCACTGAGTGTGTATATTTGTTTAGCTATTGCCACAATGATGCTGCATAACGAATCACTCCAAAGCTCATTGGCTTAAAAGAATAATAATGTATTAGTTACTTATTGTCGCATAACAATATTAGCATAAATTTAGCAGCTTACATAACACATATTTATTATCTCATAGTTTCTGTAGGTCAGGAATCTGAGCATGGCTTATTTAGGTCCTCTGCCTCAGAGTTTCTCACAAGGCTACAATTAAGGTGTCGGCCAGGGCTGTGGTCTCATCTGAAAGATTGACTTTCAAGCTCATGTGATTATTGGCAAGACTTAGTTCCTTGTGGCCTGTTAGACTAAGGGCCTCCTTTACTTGCTGGCTGTTGACCAGAGGCTACTCTTAGTTCCTTGCTGGCTGCCCTGAGTTCCTTCCTTCAGCATGACCACTCATTTCACCAAAGTGTACAAAGTGAGAAGGAAATAGAGTCTGCTAGCAAGACGGAAATCACAATCTTGTGTAGCATAATCATGGAAGAGACATTCTGTCACTTTTGTTATATTCTATTGGTTTAAAACAAGTCATATGTCCTGCCCAAACTGAAGGATAGGGGGCTACACAGGGGATGTGAACAGCAGGAGGTAAGGATAATTGGGAGCCACTTTAGAGTTTGTCTGCTACAAATAATTTGTTTTCACAGATCAGTGGTTAAGTGGTATAGAGAATCTGTGATTTATATTGAAACCTGCAGGATTTGATCTGCTTGATAAGTGTGTCATCCTCTTAGGGGGATGTGGGCTAGCTGGGGATTGTTCTCACAGTCATAGCAGAGGTGTGAGAGAATAAGCTGAGCTAATCATGTGCATTTCAAAGCTCTGCTTGCATCACATTTACTGATATTCCATTGTCTAAAGCAAGTCATATGACTTAGTCCAAAGTCAAGGGATAGGAAAATACACCCCAACTTTAGTGTATGGATCTAAGAAGTCAATCTACAGCAGTGTGAAACTCAAAAAGGCAGCATTATTTTGGTGGAAGTGATCTTATCATTCAATCTACACATTGGCAAGTGAACTTCTTGTTTTAACTACGTGAGTTATTTGAGATAGACCTATTTATTTGAACAGATAGGTGTATGTTCATGGTGTGGTTGGAAAGTGGGGGTGGATATTGACATAGCACTTACCATACCGGCATACACTAATACAGGAATTAGCAAACCATGGGTCAAATCTGGCCAGCCATCTACTTTTGTATGGCTTGCGAGCTAAGGTTGGTTTTTAAACTTTTAAATGGCTAAAAAAAAAAAAGAAATCAAAAGAAGAAGAATATTTCATGACCCATGAAAATTATATGAAATTCATATTTCTGTGTCCATAAAGTTTTTATTGGCACACAACCATGCTTATTCCTTTAGGTATTGTGTATGGCTGATTTCACGCTACCATGGAAGCATTGAGTAATTCCTATAGAGATTGTATAGCCTGTGAAGCTGAAAATATTTACTATCTGGCCCTTTACACTCTTGTGCAAATATACGAAATTACCACATATACATATACAAACTACGTATGCATATGTATGTATATAAATGGAACATGAGCGGGATAGGACTTAGAGTTTTAGAGGTGTAAGAAAAGTTGGAGATCATCTTTCAAGTATCACTCATTTTACAGATGTGAAAACAGGTCCCCAGACAACTGAAGTCACTTACTGAAGTCTACATTATGTCAGTGACAAAACTAAAAACAGAACATATATTTCCTAATTTTTAAATTTTTCCTTTGCAATACACAGTCACCCAATGTTTTCCTGAATGTCCATTTACAAAAACAAATTTAAAATGAAAAAAGGCAAAGGATTACACCATTTCATCTACATTTGCTACTGAATTTATTTTCTCTAATGTTGTGATCTTTTTTGATTAATGTGACAAATTTTTCTCATATGGCTAGGAAATGTATCAGTTATGGGGTTAATTAGTGCTGGTGTTTAAACCCAGAATGGAGTCATATTAATTGAATGCATCTATTTGATGGTGGTTTAATTAATTAGGCTCTGAAAACCTCTTCTGAGAAACTCCACTTCATGCTAATGAACCCTGTGGATCACCTTATTAAGCTCTGTGTCTAACTTTTTTCCCTTGCACTTTTAAGCCATGTTTAATTTGTTCACATGGTTCCAATAGTCAATAACAAGGCCTTTACTTTTACACCATGTAATCGAAGTTAGTTACATTCATTCTGTTTAATACAGTACAGTTCCTGCATAATGAATGTAATGGAAGAAGCTTAGATGGAGAATTATTAAGCACTAAAAGTAAAAAAAAAATTAAATTGGCATTAAAGAAATATGTAATGTAAAGCTTAAATATGTCTTTATGAACAGAGCCAAAAAATGTTTAAGTTTAAAATATTTGATGTTTATTGTATAAATAGCATTAACTGCTGCAGGGATACCTCGTTTTATTGTGCTTTGCATTATTGTGCTTCAAAGACATTGTGTTTTTCATGAATTGAAGTTTTGTGGCAACCCTTTGTCAAGCAAGTCTATTGGCATCATTTTTCCAACAGCATGTGTCTCTGGTTCACATTTTGGTAATTCTTGGAATATTTCAAACTTTTTAATTATTATTATATCTGTAATGGTGATCCTTGATCAGTGATCTTTGATGTTACTATTGTTTTGGGATGCCACAAACCACGCCCATATAAGATGGTGAACTTTATTGGTAAATGTTATATGTGTTCTGACTGCTTCACTGACTGGCTGTTCCCCTGTCTCTCTCTCTCTCCTTGGGCCTCCCTAGCCCCTGAGACACAACAGTATTGAAATTAGGCCAATAATAACCCTACAATGGCCTCTGGGTATTCAAGTGAAAGGAGGAGCTGCGCTTCTCCCACTTTAAATCACAAGCTAGAAATGATTGAGCTTAGTGAGGAAGGCGTGTCGGAAGCTGACACAGGCTGAACGCTAGGAGGCCTCTTGCACCAAACAGTTAGCCAAGTTGTGAATACAAAGGAAAAGTTCTTGACAGAAAATTAAAAGTGCTACTCCAGCGAACACAAGAAAACAAAACAGCCTTATTGCTGATATGGACAAAGTTTTAGTGGTCTGGATAGACAATCAAACCAGTCACAACATTCCCTTAAGCCAAAACCTAATCCAGAGCAAAGCCCTAAGTCTATTCAATCCTGTGAAAGCTGAGAGAGGTAAGGAAGCTGCAGAAAAAGAAAAATTTGAAGCTAGTAGAAGTTGGTTCATGAAGTGTAAGGAAAGAAGCCATCTCCATAACATGAAAGAACAAGGTGAAGCCGTCAGTGTTGCTGTGTCGCAGCTGCAGCAAGTTATCCAGAAGACCTAGCCAAGATAATTGATGAAGGTGGTTACACTAAAGACCATGGACAACTCTGAGGGGTTCAAGACTTGAGCGGAGGAAGTAACTGCAGATGTGGTGGAAATAGTAAGACAACTAGAATTAGCAGTGGCAGGGTTTGAGAGGACTGACTCCAATTTTGGAAGAAGTTCTCCTGTGGGTAAAATGCTATCAAACAACATTACATACTACAGAGAAACCTTTTGTGAAAGGGAGAGTCAATTGATGCAGCAAACTTCATTGTTGTCTTATTCTAAGAAATTGCCACAGCCACCCCAACCTTCAACAACCATGACCCTGCTCAGTCAGCAGCCATCAACACTGAGGTAAGACCCTCCAACAGCAAAAAGATTACAACTCACTGAAGGCTGAGATGGTGTTTAGCATTTTTTAGCAATAAAGTATTTTTTAATTAAGGTATGTACATTGTTGAGATGATGCCATTGCACACTTAACAGACTACAGTCTAGTATAAACATAGCTTTCATATGCACTGGGAAACCAGGAAATTCATATAACTTGCTTTATCGCAATATTCGCTTTGTTATGGTGGTCTGGAGCTGTACCTGCAATACCTCCAAAGTATGCCTGTATTTTAATAGTCTAAAGCAAAACAAAACAAAACCAAATCCAGTGCTGTTGAATCGATTCTGACTCATAGTGACCTTATAGGACAGAGTAGAACTGCCCCATAGAGTTTCCAAGGAGAGCCTGGCAGATTTGAACTGCCGACCCTTTGGTTAGCAGCCGTAGCACTTAACCACTACGCCACCAGGGTTTCCTTTAATAGTATAGGGATAGAAATTTTAGGTTTCAAATGGCATTTATTTCTTCTTTCGTGCCCTTTTAAAAATAAATATATATTTATTTATTGAAGTTTAATTTTGTTGTTGATGTTAGTTGACACTGAATTGGCTCCAACTCATGGAAACCTTCAGCAAAATGTTGCCTGGTCCTGCTCCATCTTCGTGATCATTGGTATGTCTGAGTCTATTTTTGAGGCTATTCTGTCAATCCATACCATTGAGGGTTTCTCTCATTTTCTCTGACTTTCATCTTTACCAAACATGATGTCTTTCTCCAACGGTTGGTCTTTCCTGATGATGTGTCCAAAATAAATGAGTCAAAGTCTCACCACCCTTGCTTCCAAAAGAATATTCTGGTTGTATTTCTTCTAAGACTAATTTGTTCATTCTTCTGGGAGTCCACAGTATATCCAACATTCTTTGCCAGTACCACAATTTACACACAGTAAAATTCACAGATCTTAAGTGTACAGTTCAACGAATTTTGAACAGTGTATGTGCCCTGGTAACAAGTCCTCAATCAAGGCAGAAAACATTTCTAATATCACAGGATATTTGCTAACGCCTCTTTCCAAATGCTTCTCCCACTCAGCATAGCTGCTTTCTGATTTTTACCACTGGAGATTAGTTTTGCCTGTACTTAAACTTCACGTCAATGAAATCTTACAGAATCTTTTTCACTCTGACTTCCTTCACCCAACATGTGATTTGCTATTAATCTGTTTTTGTGACTATCAGTAGCTTGTTCCTTTTTTTCCTGAATAGTATTCTGTTGTATGAATATGCAACAATTTACTTATTCATTTTTCTATTGATGGACAATTAGATTTTTTCTCTAGGTTTTAGGATGGGAAACAGATGTAGCCTGAGGAATACCAACTTGTGACTTTTGGACTTGATATCTAAACTTATTTGGCCCTGATAATAGGTCAAATCGTATTCACAAGACTCAGTAGGTCTCAATCAAATACTGTCTTTATTCATCTTTTTTTAATTAACTTTTATTAAGCTTCAAGTGAACGTTTACACATCCAATCAGTCTGTCGCATATAAGTTTACATACATCTTACTCCGTACTCCCACCTGCTCTTCCCCTATTGAGTCAGCCCTTCCAGTCTCTCCTTTCGTGACAATTTTGCCAGCTTCCCTCTCTCTCTATCCTCCCATTCCCCCTCCAGACAAGAGCTGCCAACACACTCTCAAGTGTCCACCTGATATAATTAGCTCACTCTTCATCAGCATCTCTCTCCCACCCGCTGACCAGTCCCTTTCATGTCTGATGAGTTGTCTTCGGGGATGGCTCCCGTCCTGCGCCAACAGAAGGTCTGGGGAGCATGGCCGCTGGGATTCCTCTAGTCTCAGTCAGACCATTAAGTATGGTCTTTTTATGAGAATTTGGGGTCTGCATCCCACTGATCTCCTGTTCCCTCAGGAGTTCTCTGTTGTGCTCCCTGTCAGGGCAGTCATCGATTGTGGCCGGGCACCATCTAGTTCTTCTGGTCTCAGGATGATGTAGGTCTCTGGTTCATGTGGCCCTTCCTGTCTCTTGGGCTCCTAGTTGTCGTGTGACCTTGGTGTTCTTCATTCTCCTTTGCTCCAGGTGGGTTGAGACCAATTGATGCATCTTAGATGGCCGCTTGTTAACATTTAAGACCCCAGATGCCACATTTCAAAGTGGGATGCAGAATGTTTCATAATAGAATTATTTTGCCAATTGACTTAGAAGTCCCCTCAAACCATGTTCCCCAGACCCCCGCCCCTGCTCCGCTGACCTTTGAAGCATTCATTTTATCCCGGAAACTTCTTTGCTTTTGGTCCAGTCCAATTGAGCTGACCTTCCATGTATTGAGTGTTGTCTTTCCCTTCACCCAAAGCAGTTCTTATCTACTGATTAATCAATAAAAAAACCCTCTCCCTCCCTCCCTCTCTCCCCCCTTCGTAACCAGAAAAGTATGTGTTCTTCTCAGTTTTTACTATTTCTCAAGATCTTATAATAGTGGTCTTATACAATATTTGTCCTTTTGCCTCTGACTAATTTCGCTCAGCATAATGCCTTCCAGGTTCCTCCATGTTATGAAATGTTTCGCAGATTCGTCACTGTTCTTTATCGATGCGTAGTATTCCATTGTGTGAATATACCACAATTTATTTACCCATTCATCCATTGATGGACACCTTGGTTGCTTCCAGCTTTTTGCTATTGTAAACAGAGCTGCAATAAACATGGGTGTGCATATATCTGTTCGTGTGAAGGCTCTTGTATCTCTAGGGTATATTCCGAGGAGTGGGATTTCTGGGTTGTATGGTAGTTCTATTTCTAATTGTTTAAGATAACGCCAGATAGATTTCCAAAGTGGTTGTACCATTTTACATTCCCACCAGCAGTGTATGAGAGTTCCAATCTCTCTGCAGCCTCTCCAACATTTATTATTTTGTGTTTTTTGGATTAATGCCAGCCTTGCTGGTGTGAGATGGAATCTCATCGTAGTTTTAATTTGCATTTCTCTAATGGCTAATGATCGAGAGCATTTTCTCATGTATCTGATGGCTGCCTGAATATCTTCTTTAGTGAAATGTGTGTTCATATCCTTTGCCCACTTCTTGATTGGGTTGTTTGTCTTTTTGTGGTTGAGTTTTGACAGAATCATGTAGATTTTAGAGATCAGGCGCTGGTCGGAGATGTCATAGCTGAAAATTCTTTCCCAGTCTGTAGGTGGTCTTTTTACTCTTTTGGTGAAGTCTTTAGATGAGCATAGATGTTTGATTTTTAGGAGCTCCCAGTTATCGGGTTTCTCTTCATCATTTTTGGTAATGTTTTGTATTCTGTTTATGCCTTGTATTAGGGCTCCTAGGGTTGTCCCTATTTTTTCTTCCATGATCTTTATCGTTTTAGTCTTTATATTTAGGTCTTTGGTCCACTTGGAGTTAGTTTTTGTGCTTGGTGTGAGGTATGGGTCCTGTTTCATTCTTTTGCAAATGGATATCCAGTTATGCCAGCACCATTTGTTAAAAAGACTATTTTTTCCCCAATTAACTGACACTGGTCCTTTGTCAAATATCAGCTGCTCATACGTGGATGGATTTATATCTGGGCTCTCAGTTCTGTTCCATTGGTCTATGTGCCTGTTGTTGTACCAGTACCAGGCTGTTTTGACTACTGTGGCTGTATAATAGCTTCTGAAATCAGGTGGAGTGAGGCCTCCCACTTTCTTCTTCTTTTTCAGTAATGCTGTGCTTATCCGGGGCTTCTTCCCCTTCCATATGAAATTGGTGATTTGTTTCTCTATCCCCTTAAAATATGACATTGGAATTTGGATCGGAAGTGAATTGTATGTATAGATGGCTTTTGGTAGAATAGACATTTTTACTATGTTAAGTCTTCCTATCCATGAGCAAGGTATGTTTTTCCACTTAAGTAGGTCCTTTTGAATTTCTTGTAGTAGAGCTTTGTAGTTTTCTATGTATAGGTCTTTTACATCCTTGGTAAGATTGATTCCTAAGTATTTTATCTTCTTGGGGGCTGCTGTGAATGGTATTGATTTGGTTATTTCCTCTTCGGTGTTCTTTTTTTGATGTAGAGGAATCCAAGTGATTTTTGTATGTTTATTTTATAACCTGAGACTCTGCCAAACTCTTCTATTAGTTTCAGTAGTTTTCTGGAGGATTCCTTAGGGTTTTCTGTGTATAAGATCATGTCTTCTGCAAATAGTGATAACTTTACTTCTTCCTTGCCAATCTGGATACCCTTTATTTCTTTGTCTAGCCTAATTGCCCTGGCTAGGACTTCCAGCACGATGTTGAATAAGAGCAGTGATAAAGGGCATCCCTGTCTGGTTCCCGTTCTCAAGGGAAATGCTTTCATGTTCTCACCATTTAGAGTGATATTGACTGTTGGCTTTGCATAGATGCCCTTTATTATGTTGAGGAATTTTCCTTCAATTCCTATTTTGGTAAGAGTTTTTATCATAAATGGGTGTTGGACTTTGTCAAATGCCTTTTCTGCATCAATTGATAAGATCATGTGGTTTTTATCTTTTGTTTTATTTATGTGATGGATTACATGAATGGTTTTTCTGATATTAAACCAGCCTTGCATACCTGGTATAAATCCCACTTGATCAGGGTGAATTATTTTTTTTGATGTGTTGTTGGATTCTATTGGCTAGAATTTTGTTGAGGATTTTTGCATCTATGTTCATGAGGGATATAGGTCTATAATTTTCTTTTTTTGTAATGTCTTTACCTGGTTTTGGTATCAGGGAGATGGTGGCTTCATAGAATGAGTTGGGTAGTATTCCATCCTTTCTATGCTTTGAAATACCTTCAGTAGTAGTGGTGTTAACTCTTCTCTGAAAGTTTGATAGAACTCTGCAGTGAAGCCGTCCGGGCCAGGGCTTTTTTTTGCTGGAAGTTTTTTGATTACCGTTTCAATCTCTTTTTTTGTTATGGGTCTATTTAGTTGTTCTACTTCTGAATGTGGTAGTTTAGGTAGGTAGTGTTTTTCCAAGAATTCATCCATTTCTTCTAGGTTTTCAAATTTGTTAGAGTACAATTTTTCGTAGTAATCTGAAATGATTCTTTTAATTTCATTTGGTTCTGTTGTGATGTGGTCCTTCTGGTTTCTTATTCGGGTTATTTGTTTCCTTTCCTGTATTTCTTTAGTCAGTCTAGCCAATGGTTTATCAATTTTGTTAATTTTTTCAAAGAACCAGCTTTTGGCTTTGTTAATTCTTTCAATTGTTTTTCTGTTCTCTAATTCATTTAGTTCAGCTCTAATTTTTATTATTTGTTTTCTTCTGGTGCCTGATGGGTTCTTTTGTTGCTCACTTTCTATTTGTTCAAGTTGTCGGGACAGTTCTCTGATTTTGACTCTTTCTTCTTTTTGTATGTGTGCATTTATCGATATAAATTGGCCTCTGAGCACTGCTTTTGCTGTGTCCCAGAGGTTTTGATAGGAAGTATTTTCATTCTCGTTGCATTCTATGAATTTCCTTATTCCCTCCTTGATGTCTTCTATAACCCAGTCTTTTTTCAGGAGGGTATTGTTCGTTTTCCAAGTATTTGATTTCTTTTCCCTAGTTTTTCTGTTATTGATTTCTAGTTTTATTGCCTTGTGGTCTGAGAAGATGCTTTGTAATATTTCGATGTTTTGGACTCTGCAAAGGTTTGTTTTATGACCTAATATGTGGTCTATTCTAGAGAATGTTCCATGTGCGCTAGAAAAAAAAGTATATTTTGCAGCAGTTGGGTGGAGAGTTCTGTATAAGTCAATGAGGTCAAGTTGGTTGATTGTTGTAGGTAGGTCTTCCGTGTCTCTATTGAGCTTCTTACTGGATGTCCTGTCCTTCTCCGAAAGTGGTGTGTTGAAGTCTCCTAGTATAATTGTGGAGGTGTCTATCTCACTTTTCAGTTCTGTTAAAATTTGATTTATGTATCTTGCAGCCCTGTCATTGGGTGCATAAATATTTAATATGGTTATGTCTTCCTGATCAATTGTCCCTTTTATCATTATATAGTGTCCTTCTTTATCCTTTGTGGTGGATTTAAGTCTAAAGTCTATTTTGTCAGAAATTAATATGGCTACTCCTCTTCTTTTTTGCTTATTGTTTGCTTGATATATTTTTTTCCATCCTTTGAGTTTTAGTTTGTTTGTGTCTCTAAGTCTAAGGTGTGTCTCTTGTAGGCAGCATATAGATGGATCGTGTTTCTTTATCCAGTCTGTGACTCTCTGTCTCTTTATTGGTGCATTTAGTCCATTTACATTCAGCGTAATTATAGATAAATAAGTTTTTAGTGTTGTCATTTTGATGCCTTTTCATGTGTGTTGTTGGCAATTTCATTTTTCCACATACTTTTTTGTGCTGAGACGTTTTTCTTAGTAAATTGTGAGATCCTCATTTTCATAGTGTTTGACTTTATGTTAGTTGAGTCGTTACGTTTTTCTTGGCTTTTATCTTGAGTTATGGAGTTGTTATACCTTTTTGTGGTTACCTTATTATTTACCCCTATTTTTCTAAGTAAAAACCTAACTTGTATTGTTCTATATCGCCTTGTATCACTCTCCATCTGGCAGTTCAATGCCTGCTGTATTTAGTCCCTCTTTTTGATTATTGTGATCTTTTACCTATTGACTTCCATGATTCCCTGTTATGTGTATTATTATTATTTTAATTAATCTTAATTTGTTTGTTTTTGTGATTTCCCTATTTGAGTTGATATCAGGACATTCTGTTTTGTGACCTTGTATTGTGCTGGTATCTGATGTTATTGGTTTTCTGACCAAACAATATCCTTTAGTATTTCTTGTAGCTTTGGTTTGGTTTTTGCAAATTCTCTAAACTTGTGTTTATCTGTAAATATCTTAATTTCGCCTTCATATTTCAGAGAGAGTTTTGCTGGATATATGATCCTTGGCTGGCAGTTTTTCTCCTTCAGTGCTCTGTATATGTCGTCCCATTCCCTTCTTGCCTGCGTGGTTTCTGCTGAGTAGTCTGAACTTATTCTTATTGATTCTCCCTTGAAGGGAACCTTTCTTTTCTCCCTGGCTGCTTTTAAAATTTTCTGTTTATCTTTGGTTTGGGCGAGTTTGATGATAATATGTCTTGGTGTTTTTCTTTTTTGGATCAATCTTAAATGGGGTTCGATGAGCATCTTGGATAGATATCCTTTCGTCTTTCATGATGTCAGGGAAGTTTTCTGTCAGGAGTTCTTCAACTATTTTCTCTGTGTTTTCTGTCCCCCCTCCCTGTTCTGGGACTCCAATCACCCGCAAGTTATCCTTCTTGACAGAGTCCCACATGATTCTTAGGGTTTCTTCATTTTTTTTAATTCTTTTATCTGATTTTTTTTCAGCTATGTTGGTGTTGATTCCCTGGTCCTCCAGATGTCCCAGTCTGCATTCTAATTGCTCGAGTCTGCTCCTCTGACTTCCTATTGCGTTGTCTAATTCTGTAATTTTATTGTTAATCTTTTGGATTTCTACATGCTATCTCTCTATGGATTCTTGCAACTTATTAATTTTTCCACTATGTTCTTGAATAATCTTTTTGAGTTCTTCAACAGTTTTATTGGTGTGTTCCTTGGCTTTTTCTGCAGTTTGCCTTATTTCGTTTGTGAAGTCTTGAAGCATTCTGTAAATTAGTTTTTTATATTCTGTATCTGATAATTCCAGGATTGTATCTTCATTTGGGAAAGATTTTGATTCTTTTGTTTGGGGGGTTGGAGAAGCTGTCATGGTCTGCTTCTTTATGTGGTTTGATATGGACTGCTGTCTCCGAGCCATCCCTGGGAAACTAGTTTTTCCAGAAAACCCGCTAAAAAAAAAAAATGCTGTCAGATCCCTATCAGAGTTCTCCCTCTGGCTGAGGCTATTCGGATGTTAATGAAGCCGCCTGGGGAGGGTGGGGGAGGGATCAGAGAGATAGGAGAGTAGCACCTCAGAATATAGCTGGAGTTGCTTGTCTTGCTTGGAATTACTATTATATCTGAGATTTCCACGGGGCGCATCGCCTATGTGTGCTGGCTGTGTGGAGATTGCCCCGGGGGGTCTGGCCCGCTGGAGTCACGGTCAGATCCTCCGCTGCCAGCCTGGGACAGTGCACTCCCAACTCCAAAATCAGTCGCTGCCTCCCGGGAACTCCCTGCCCCGCCTGCCGCGTCGCCGCGCCGCCTCTGATGACCGGATAGGCTCCCCCCCGGGGTCAGCTCAGGCGAGCGGAGCTGCTCCCCGTGCCTGCGCCGCGACCGCACGTCCCGGCTGGGACGCCACTCTCCCTGCTCCAAGACCAGTCACTGTCTCTTGGGGACTTCTCCCACCGGCTGCTGAGTCGCCACGCCGCCCACGCGAACCTGCTGCGCCCCCTCCCGGGGTTAGTTCAGGGGGGTGGAGCAGCTCCCTGTGCCCGCGCACCGTCAAAATCCCGGTGGGACGGCTCCCCGGCTGGGACCCTGCTCTCCCCACTCCAAGACCAGTCACTGCCTCCTGGGGACTTTTCCCACTGGCTGCGCCACCACGCTGCCTGCGCGAACTGGCTGGGTGCCCTCCCGGAATGAGTTCGGGGGCTAGGGCTGGGCCCCTTGTTTATGCCGTCTGCCCCCCCGGGCTCTGCCCCAAATCGGGCGCCGAAGGTCACCTGACTGGTACGCTGGCTCCAGGGTCTGAAAACAATTGCTGCCTCCCCGTATTTGTTCGTTCTCCGTCTCTAAATCTGTGTTTGTTGCTCAGGGTTCGTAGATTGTTATGTATGTGATCGATTCACTTGTTTTTCCAAGTCTTTGTTGCAAGAGGGATCCGCGGTAGCGTCCACCTAGTCCGCCATCTTGGCCCCGCCTCCTATTCATCTTTATAGAAAGAAACAGGACAGGAAATACAGCTTTGTTGTATAAATGAGTCAAAAATGGCCCCTAGTTGTTTACTTTCTCATAGCAAGCTGAGACCTGTTAGCCCAAAAAGCCCACCAGTGCCAAACTCAAATTATCATCCAATTATTTATAAAATAGCTCAAAATAAGCAAATTTTTAGCCACTTAGAGGCTAGCTGCTTTACATACCCTGAGAAACTGCACCCACTAGCCCTGGATAAGCTAAAACCTTGTAGTTGTAAGGGCCCCCAGCTGCATCTGTCCTTTGGAGCTCTATGACCTAGAGACTCACCACCTTGGTTCTGGAGCACGCCTTGTAGGGACACTAAGTTTCCCTGCTCTCTTACTCCTCTTCCCTGGGAGTTTCCAGGCCGTCTTCCCCTTCTGGTGGCTCCCTGCATTGCTTGCTTCTGGAACACCTCCTGCTTTGGGGGACTATCTCTTGCCAGTGAGTGGGCCGTAATAACTAACTTGTTGTACAACACTGCTATCTCGTGGCCACGCCTTTTTCTTTGATCAGCCCTGAATTCCCTTGAACTCATTATAAGCCTGTACAACATCTTAAACTCATCAGAAGGCTTAGCAGGTCTCCAAGAACAAAGCTTCTTCTACCACCTCACCTACGTGTGTGTAGGCTTAGGTGGAACAAGAGCCTAGTTATGTGTGAGTCATGTTGACACAGAGCAGCTGAGGCCTCAGTTTATCACCAATCTTTTATACAGTTCTCTTCACATAGACCCAATGCCTACGTGGCAACTCCCAGCTCTATTGATCAGGGTTTCGTAGCAAACAAACCCAAAAATCCAGTGCCGTATATAGGACATAGCAAACAAGGCAGACCTAATCTACTCTTATCTTACTTAACGCTATAATCATTTCCAAGGAAATAGAACTCTGACCTTCATTTTCCCAGGCAGGCCTGGGTCAGTCCAGAACTGATATTAACTCTTTATTCACAATTACTAACAATTCTATTGCGTTGGGACATCTGCATATCATTATATTCATTTTATAGAGGCTCGGTCTTAGTAGCCAAGGATATAGGAATATGGGTCAGATCAATCATGCCTTAAAAAAAAAAAAAAAAATTTAGGACCCGGATAAGGCTAAATGGCGTGGGCGGATTGAATCAGTGACACCGGCCTCTTTAGCATCGTCCTTTACTCTGTGGGGGAAATTGGACCCTGCTAAGAGGACTTTGGTTAAAAAAATGTGTGGTGTCAACTTTCCTCTTAGAATACACAATGAGAGCAATTCAACTGTGCTTAATATACGAGTGACTGAGTTATCTCTCTGACTGAGTTAGCCCCTCTGGGGAAAGTGGTTTGATTTTGGTTTAAAAGCCTAGCTCCAGGAAGCATGACTTTGAACTTCTCAATTGTTGATAGGGTGGTTGGTTTATAATTGTTATCATCGCTGATCGTGAAGGTGTTTCCCAGGGGCTAAAAAGGACAGTAATATACAGGCTCATTCAGATAAACACTGGATCATTCTTTGCCGGAGGAAGGAATCTTTCGAATCAATTTTCTCTGGCCTGCATCTAGAGAAATCAAATTATGTCTAGTCACCTGGTTTCCACTAATGTTGGTGGTTGGAAATTACAAAATGGCTCCTCATACAGTTTTAGAGTTAGAAGAAAGCAACAGAGAGCTGGTTTATTGCCTTCCTCCTTAAAAAATAAATGGTTAGCACCGTATGTGAAAACTCATCTGACATGTTAGTCCCTGGGCATGCGTTTGTCCCACGGGAAGGTGCCAGTCTGGTGTGAAACTATGGTTTCCTTAGCCTCTTAGCCTGTACTGTAATGTAATTCTCTCTCAATCCCCATTTTATGAAATAGTGGGGAATGAGGAGATGTACTGAGGTTATTAAGTCCTTCCCAGGCTTGAGATACTCTTAACTATTACTTTTCTTAACTCATCAGAGTGATTTAGCTGTGATTACCCTGGGTGGGGTTTTTTACCCAAGTAATTCAGGCAAAGTACATATTCCCTTGCTTTTGCTGTTTAGACCTATCTGTGATTGCCTGTTTAATGAAAGGCCATAGCTTTATCAATTCCATTAAATTTAACACCCTATAAAACACATAAGACACTGGGAACATCAATGCTGCTTGAGAATTTAATAATGGGAACTAACACTTTATGGCACTTTACAGTTTATAAAGCACTTTCTGTTTATTATCTTATTGGAGTTTTGGTGAGATTTGGTGGTATTATCCTCATTTTAAAGATGAGGAAAGAGAATCAGAGTACTGTATTTTTATGCAAATAACGTGAGCCTCTACTGACTGCACCCACCTCCCCCAGGTATTTTCATAAGCACTGCTGTGTCAATTTTTTTTTAACATGTTGCAGTAAAAAAAAAAAAATCAGCCTAGCACACTTATGAAAATACTTGAAGGAAAGAAGATGCAGTCGTCAAACAAACATAGACGATGCATGTGATTTGCATAAAAATAAGGTAGTTCAAGATCTAATAGACATCAATATCAATGGTGACACAGATATCTGTGGTGATACCCAGGGACACAAGGAATCCCGGGTGGCACAAACGGTGAAGTGCTCGATTACCAGCTGAACCCACCCAGAGGTGCCTCAGAAGGAAGGGCTGGCGGTCTGCTGCTACAAAGTCACAGCTCTGAAAACCCTAAGGAGCAGTTCTCCTCTGCACACATGGGGTCACCATGAGTCAGAATCAACTCTACAGCAACTAACAACAGCAACAACACCATCAACAACAGCAACAACAACGTGGTGACATAACCATTTAGTGCTAGAGCCAGGATTTAAAACTAATTCCTCCTCCTTTCTTTTATACCAAGTAGCTTCTTTTAATCCAGACACACTTGTTAAGGCAGTTGAAAGCAAGAACCACGGGTAACTGTGTTTGTTTGTTTTTCTTTCCAATTTTGGAAATTTAAAGCTAGTTGGTACTTTAAGAATCAGTTGTATTGCTTCATTTTATGCAATGAAGTTTGGAGATATTACCTCCCACAGTCTTTTAGTAACTCTTGGCTTAGTTAGAGAGGCCTGAGTTTACAAAAACAAACGCTTCACTTTCTTTTCTAGGGAAGCCAGTGTTCAGAGAGGGTGAGGGGCTTACCTAAAATCACACAGCTGGGCTATGGATCCACAACTCAGAGCGCCCAGACCAGTACTTAGGAATATTTTAACACTTCCAGTAAATTTCACTTAGCAGTTTACTTCAGGATCCACATAGGTTTTCTCAGAAAACATTTTTTTTTAAATGCTTGTTAAACAGCAGGGGTAGGCAGTTTATGGACTCTGCGCAAGCCAATGAACGCTCCCCAGAACTGTGAAGTTGCCTCACCTGTGATTTTCTCTGAAGTTCAAGTACCTTAAGTCACAAAGAGACTCTCAGTAAAGTCTCCAAAGAAGAAATAGGTTAGTCAATTTTCTGACCAATTATGTATAATTATCGTCAACATTTTTACATTAGTATAGCACATTTGTTATAATTAATAAAATAGTATTGACATATTATTAACTAAAGTTTATACTTTATTCATATTTCCTTGGTTTTAGCTAATGTCTTTTTTCTGTCAGGGTCTCATCCAGGATACCACACTACATTCAGTTTTCGTGTCTCCTTAGGCTCCTCTCAGTAGTGAAAATTTCTTACTTTCCTTGTTTTTAATGACAGACAGTTTTGAAGAATGTTTAGGTATTTTGTAGAATGTCCCTCCATTGGGATTTTATGATATTTTTCTCATAATTAGATTGAGGTTATGAGTTTTGGGGAGGAAGATCACAGTAGTAAAGTGCCACTCTCATTACATCATATTAAGAGTACATATTATCTTTGTAAATAAATCTGTCATGGAACTTTCGCCAATTCAATTTTTATAGGTGTACAATTTATTGACAGCAATTACAGTAGTTGGCTGTGCAAACTTACCCTTAATCAATGCGATTTTTTCCGTCTCTGTAAACCTAAACCCCCATTTTCTCACTCCCTCTCATTCCTGGTAACCACTAAGAAACCTTGATCTCTGTACATTTGGCCACTCTTGTCTTTCTATGTGAGGACATACAATATTTGTCCTTTTGTGATTGACTTATTTCACTCAGCATAATGTCTCAGGCTCCATCCATATTGTAGCATGTATCAGCAATTCATTCCTCTTACTGGCTGCATAGTATTCCATTGTGATGCAGTGGTTAAGAGCTCAGCTGCTAACCAAAAGGTCAGCAGTTGGAATCCACCAGCTGCTCATTGGAAACCCTACGGGGCAGTTCTACTCTGTCCTATAGGGTTGCTATGAGGTGGAATTGACTCGATGGCAATGGGTTTGGTTTGGTTTACCACATTTTGTTTATCCATTAATCTGTTGATGGGCATTTATATTGTTTTCATCTTTTGGCTATTGTGAACAGTGATGCAGTGAATATTGGTGTACAAGTATCTGAGTCTGCTTTCAAGTCTTTTCAGTATATACCTAGGAGTGGAATTTTTGGGTCATGTAGTAGTTCTGGAAGCCCTGGTGGTGTAGTGGTTAAGAGTTACGGCTGCTAACCAAAAAAAAAAATGTCAGCAGTTCAAATCCACCAGGTGCTCCTTGGAAACTCTATGGGGCAGTTCTACTTTGTCCTAAAAAGTCGCTATGAGTCAGAATCTACTTGATGTCAGTTGGTCTATAGTAGTTCTATTTTTAGTTTTTTGAGGAACGGCTGCACTGTTTTCCACAATGACTACCATTTTGCATTCCCACCAGCAATGGATAAGGGTTCCAATTTCCCCGCATCCTCACGAACATAGGTAATTTTCCATTTTTATTTATTATTATTATTTTTAATCTTACCCATCCTAGTGGGAGTGAAATGGTGTAACACTGTGGTGTCGATTTGCATCTTTCTGATGAGTAATGATGTTGAGCACCCTTTCATGTGTTTGGTGGCCATTTGAATGTCCTCTTTTGTGAAATGTCTATACAAGTCCTTTGTTCATTTAATGACTGAGTTGTCTTTTGTTCTTGTTGCTAAAGTTTTATCTATATTTTAGTTATTAGATTCTTTTAAGATATATGGTTTTTGAAGATGTTCTCTCAGTTGGTAGCTTACCTATTCACTTTTTTAGTAGTCTTTTCATGGACAAAATGTTTTAAGTTTCATAAGATCCCTGTTATGGATTGAATTGCATTCCCCAAAAATGTGTGTCAACTTGTCTAGGCTGTGATTCTCAGTATTGTGTGATTGTCCATCATTTTTTTCATCTTATGTGGTTTTCTTATGTGTTGTAAATCCTACCTCTATGATGTTAATGAGGCAGAATTAGAGGCATTTATGTTAATGAGTCAGAACTCAGTCTACAAAGTTGTGTCTTAAGTCAGTCTCTTTTGAGATATAAAGGAGAGAAGAGAGCAGAGAGACCGGGGGACCTCATACCACCAAGAAAGCAGAGCCAGGAGAGCACATCCTTTGGATCCAGAGGTCCGTGCTCTGAGAAGCTCGTAGAGCAGGGAAAGATGATGACAAGGACCTTTTCCCAGAGCTAACACAGAGAGAAAGCCTTTTCCTGGAGCTGGCACCACAGTCTAGCTTCCTAGGGTGTGAGAGAATAAATTTCTCTTTGTTAAAGCCATCCGTTCGTGGTACTTCTGTTATGGCAGCACTAGGTAACTAAGGCAGTCCCATTTATTTATTTTGACTTTTCCTGTTTGCGCTTTTCTTATTATATTACATAATCCATTGTTAAAAAAAGAAAGTAGCAGCTGAGGCTGCTTAAGTACAATCAAACACCTAATGGGATTTGATTCTTTGGTTTGGAGGTTTGTTGTTGTTGTTAGGTGCTCTCAAGTTGGTTCCAACTCATAGCGATCCTATGTGCAATAGAATGAAACACTGCCTGGTCCTGCACCATCTTCACAATCGTTGCTATACTTGAGCCCATCATTGTAGCCCCTGTGTCAATTCGCCCCACTGAGGGTCTTCCTCGCTTTTGCTGACCCTCTGCTTTATCAAACATGATATCTTTCTCCAGGGACTGGTCCTTCCTGATAACATGTCCAAATCATATGAGATGATATCTCCCCATCCTTGCTTCTAAGGAGGAGATTTGTCCGTGTTTCTGGCAGTCCGTAGTATATTCAATATCCTTTGCCATATCATAATTCAAAGGCATCAATTCTTCTAACTGGAACATCCCAGTTAATTGACCTAATACTGTGTTCAGTGCTTCTGTTCTACCTCCTAGTTTGTTGCATAGTGCCTGGGATCTTAAAAGCTTGCAAGCAACCATTGAAGATACAACAATTGGTCTTTATACACATGAAGCAAGAGAGGAAGAAGGAGTGTCAGGAAGAGGAGGAGGAAATGGAAAGTTGGCTAATTGCCATGAACAACTGTTTCCTTTGCCATGAGATCAGAACTTGATGGTGCCCTGATACCACTACTGAACATTTTAATGAAAGATTTTATAGAAGAATCCTAATCAAAAGAGGAAAAGTGTAGAACAGAATTTGAAATTCTCATGGAATACAGATTTTCTGAAGTCATGGAGACTGGATGAATCCCTGAAACTATTGCCCTGAGATAATCTTTAAAATTTAAACTGAAACTATTTCCTGAAGTTTTCTTAAAACCAAACCATAGTTTAGCTTAAAAGAATGCCTACCTTAACATTATGCTGAGTGAATTAAGTCAATCATGAAATGACAAATATTATATAAGACCACTACTATAAAAACTCATGAAAAAGTTTACGTATAAAAAGAAAAGAAACAATCTTTGATGGTTATGAAGGAAGGGAGGCATGGGGATGGAAAAACACTAAATAGATAATAGGTAAGTGGTAACTTTGGTGAAGGGTAAGGTGGTACACAATATGGGGGAAGCCAGCACTACTTGTCCAAGACAAGGTCATGGAAGCTTCATTAAAAAAAAAAAAAGGCTGTTGCTGTCTAGTCGATTCTGACTCATAGTGACCCTATAGGACAGAGTAGAACTGCCCATAGAGTTTCCAAGGAGCACCTGGTGGCTTTGAACCACTGACCTTTTGGTTAGCAGCTGTAGCTCTTAACCACTATGCCACCAGGATTTCTTTCTGGAAGCTTCACAGACACATCCAAACACCCTGAGGGACCAAATTATTGGACTGAGGGTTGTGGGGGCCATAGCCTTAGGAAACATCTAGCTCAATCAGCATAACATAGTTTTTTTAAAAAAAAAGTTCTACATTTGGCTTTGGTAAGCAGCGTCTGGGGTCTTAAAAGCTTGTGAGCGGCCATCTAAGATTCTCTACTGGTCTCACTCCACCCTGTCTGAAACAAGGGAGAATGAAGAAAACCAAAGACACAAGGGAAAGATTAGTCTGAAGGACTGATGGACCACAACTACCACAGCCTCCACCAGATTGAGTGCAGCACAACTAGATGGTGCCCAGCTACCACCACCGACTGCTCTGACAGGGATCACCATAGAGTGTCCTGGACAGAGCTGGAGAAAAATGTAGAACAAAATTCGAACTCACAAAAAAAGACCAGACTTACTGGCCTGACAGAGATTGGAGAAACACTGAGAGTATGGCCCCCGGACACCTTTTTAGCTCAGTAATAAAGTCACTCCTGAGGCTCACCCTTAAGCCAAAGATTAGACAGGCCAATAAAAAAAAACAGGACTAAAAGGGCACACCAGCCCAGGGGCAAGGACTAGAAAGTAGGAGGAGACTAGAAAGCTGGTAACAGGGAATCCAAAGGTGAGAAGGGGAGAGTGTTGACGTTTCAAGAGGTTTGTAACCAATGTCACAAAACAACATGTATACTAATTGTTTAATGAGAAGCTAGTTTGTTCTGTAAACTTTCACCTAAAGTAAAAAAAAAGAACTTTAATATCATTTACACAAATAATTTCTAAATAAAATTTACTTGTTAAAAAAAAAAGAATGTCTTAAGCATTATGATCTTTTAAGATCTATCTGCATGGGAACAATTTGACAACAGCAATTCGAAAGATTAGATAGGGACTTAGGGGGCAATGATTTATGTTAACAGGGGAAGAACAACACAGAAAAGGGAGTGAGAATGGCTGTACAACTAAAAGAATGTAATCAGTGTCACTGAATTGTACATGTAGAAACCATTGAATTGGTGTATATTCTCAACAACAACAAAAATAAAATAAAAAAAGAGTACATATTATCCACATGACTTATCACCATTGATGTTGACCATGATCACCTGGCCAGCGTAGTTTTGGTCAGGATTCTCCACTGTTAAGTTACTCTCTCTCCTCCCTTTCCATGCTGCACTTTTTGGAACTAAGTCACTATGTGCAGCCCGCACTTAGGGAGTTGGGATTTATGCTCCAGCCCTACATTCATGGAATCAATCCCACTAGGTTGTGGTATGTAATCCTTTTAATACGTTGCTAGATTCAATTTGTTAATATTTTGTTAAGGGTTTTTGCATTTATGTTTATGAAAGATATTGTTTTTTCTTTCATACAATGTCTTTATCTGGTTTTGATATCAGGGTAATGCTGACCTCATAAATTTTCTGGAAGAGATTGCAAAGGATTAGTATTATTTCTTTCTTATATTTTGGTGTAATTTACCAGTGAAACTGTTTAGTCTGGATGATTTCTTTGTTGGAAGGTTATATATTGTTGATCCCATTTCTTTAGTAGATACAGGGGTATTCAGATATGTATTTCTCCTCTTGTGAGTTTTGGTACTTTGTGTCTTTCAAAGAATTAGTTCATTTCATCTACGTCATCAAATTTGTTGGCATAAAGTTTTTATAGTATAAGAGCAGCAGTGAGGAACATTTCATTTCCAATATTGATAATTTGTGTCTTCTCTCGTTTTTTATTGGTTAGTGTGGTTAGAGGTTTATTAATTTTATTGGTCATTTAAAAGAACAAGCTTCTTATTTTGTTGATTTTCTCTCTGTGTTTTTCTTCTATCTTTTAAGTTTTATTGATTTCTGCTCTAGTTTTTATTATTTCTTTTTCTTCTGCATTTTTGGAATTAAGTTGCTCTACTTGCTCTAGTCTCCTAAGGTAGAAACTCATATAATTGATTTTTAGAGCTTTTGTTTTCGTTTTTATTTGCTCGATGTCATAAATTTCCCTCTAAGCACTGCTTTTGCTGCATCCTACAAATTTTCCAAGTTGTAGTTTCATTTTCATTCAGTCCAAAATATTTTTAATTTCTCTTGAGACTTCTTCTTTGGCCCATTTGTTATTTATTTAGAAGTATATTTTTAAATCTCCAAGTATTGGGGATTTTCTAGCTATCTTTCTGTTATTGATTTCTATTTTAATTCCATCGTGGTCTGACAGCATACTTTGCAGGATTTCTGCTCGTTTGAATTTGTTAAGGCTTGTTTTACGGCCCAGCATGTTGTTTATCTTGATGAGTGTTTCACGTGAGCTTGAGAAGAGTGTGCATTCTGCTGTTGCTGCATGAAGTGTTCTAGAAATATCGATTAGATCAGGTTGAATGATGATGCTGTTCAGTTCTACTATATCATTACTGATTTTTGCCCTGTTGGATCTATCAATTACTGAAAGGGGGTATTGAAACCTCTAGCTATAATAGTAGGTTTGTCTGTTTGTTTTTTGTTTTTGCCAAGAAAACCCTGTGGAATAGTTCTACACTGTTAACACATGGGGTTGCCATGAGTAGGAAGCAACTCAATGGCAATTTTTTAAAATTTTGGTGGTGTATCTGAGCCTGGTTCTGATGGTTGCTTTGGCTCTTCAGACTTGTATTTTCTTGCTTTTGACATCTCTTGTAGCTTTTATTGAAAGCCAGCCATGTTCCATCTGGCAATAGGACTTATGGTAAATAGGTCTTTAGGATAAAGATTTATGTTAATCTGACTAGGAATTGGGCTCTGTTTAATGTTTGCTGTAGCTATAGGTGACAGCAGCTCAAAATTTCTCTTGTATTGTTTTTAATATCCCCACTTGACTTTGACCTTTCCTAACTACCCCTCCCCAGTGAGCGTCTGTGTCTTATAGTTCTTTAAGCTGTAATACACTGTCATTATACTGGAGCCCTGTGGGTGGAATGGTAAGGTGTGGGGGATGGGGAGTGTTCTATACTCTTCTAATTAAATCTGAATCCTTTTGTGGCCTTCACAAGTTTTTCTCCTGTACTATAGCTTTACTCTTCCTCTTACTTTGCTCCCTTCCTTAGCTGCCCTGTTCCCAATCTATTTCCTTGAAGCCCTGGTCCCTAATGACTATGTCTTTTTCCCTTAGGTGATACAGGAAGGTAGAGGGCACTGGAGTGGGAGTAATGTACTTAGACCAAGAGGGAGTCATTCAAACAGAACAAAGGGATACTGCGTGGTTTAAAGCAGGAAAGTTGTGCATCAGGGTTGTATCCTTTCACCATACTTATTCAGTCTATATGCTGAGCAAATTATCTAGATAAAGAAGAAGGCAGCATCAGGATTGGAGGAAGACTCATTAACAACCTTTGTTATGCAGACGATACAACCTTGCTTTCCGAAGGCGAAGAGGACTTGAGGTACTTACTGATGAAGATCAAAGACCACAGCCTTCAGTATGGATTACACTTCAACATAAAGAACACGAAAATCCTCACAACTGTACTAATAAGCAACATCATGATAAACGGAGAAAAAATTGAGGTTGTCAAGAATTTCATTTTACTTGGATCCACAATCAACACCCACGGAAGCAGCAGTCAAGAAATCAAATGAAAGAAAACCAAAGACATAAGGGAAAGATTATTCCAAAGGATGAAAGGAACACAAATACCGTAGCCTCCACCAGACTGAGGCTACCACCAGGCTACCACCACCAATTGCTCTGACTGGGATCACAATAGAGGGTCCTGGACAGAGCTGGAGAAAAGTGTAAAAGAAAATTCAAACTCACAAAAAATGAACAGACTTACTGGTCTAATGGAGACTGGAGAAACCCTGAGAGTATGACCCATGGACACCCTTTTAATTCAGTACTGGAGTCACTCCTGAGGTTCACTCTTCAGCCAAAGATCAGACAGGCCCATTAAACAAACAATAATACACGTAGCTGAACCACGTACATGAGACTAAATAGGCATATCAGCCCAGAGGCAAGGACGAGAAGGCAAGAGGGGACAGGAAAACTGGATGAATGAAAGGTCAAGAAATGGAGAGTATTGACAAGTCACAAGGTTGGCAACCAATGTCACAAAACAATACGTGTATTAATTATTCAATGAGAAACTAATTTGCTCTATAACTTTCACCTAAAGCACAATTAAAAAAAAAAAGGTATCAAATGATGTATTGTGCTGGGTAAATCTGCTGCAAAAGACCTCTTTACAGTATTAAGCAAAGATGTCACTTTGAGGACTAAGATGCGCCTGACCCACACCATGGTATTCTCAGTAGCCTCGTATGCATGCAAAAGCTGGACAATGAATAAGGAAGACTGAAGAAGAATTGATTCCTCTGAATTAATGGTGTTGGCAAAGAGTATTGTTTTTTTTTTTGCCAGAAGAACGAACAAATCTATCTTGGAAAAAGTACAGCCAGAATGTGCCTTAGAAGCAAGGCTGGTGAGACTTTGTCTCACATACTTTGGACATGTTATCAGGAGGCACCAAGCCCTGGAGGACATTGTGCTTGATAAAGTAGAGGGTGAGCAAAAAAGAGGAATACCCTCAACGAGGTGGATTGACACAATGGCTGCAATAATAGGCATAAACATAGCAACGGTTGTGAGGATGGCGCAGCTGTGAGGATGGCGCAGTGTTTCATTCTGTTGTATGTAGGGTCGCTACGAGTCAGAAACTCGAGGGCACCTAACAACAACAACAACAACAAAGTCTTCTCCTCTGGAGAAGAGGCTGTTGTTTTGGATAATTCTCTGGGCATATTTCACAGTGATTACTCTTTCCCTTCCCTTGTCAGAGCCTCAAGGGGATCTTTCTCAGTTCTTCACTGTGAGAACCTGCTGGGCTTTCTGGAGTTAAAAGTCCATGAAAGTGTGGGGCCTCTCCAAGACTGGCCCCCTAGTAGTCTCTCACTCTCTCTGTACTTCATACTCCAAAACCTAGAACCAGCCTTCAACAATTCATGGAATTACTATTTAAGTGTTCCGAGCAGTTTATGGCTCCAGTTGTTTCTTCTCCAGGTGAGAGCTCAGCGTTGTCTTTTAGAATGCAGCTGTTCCTCTAGATTTTGGGGTGGTAATTTGCACTGAAACCTCAGTTCTTTGGTGGGTCCAAAAAAGTTGCTGATTCTCTGTTTTTCTAGCTTTTTCTAGTTGTAAAGACAGGAGTGATTACTCCTGAGCTCTTGATATGTCAGAGCTAGAACTAGAAGTCTACCCATTGATGTTTGGACTGGTTTGTTATACAGCATTATTGTAGCAATAGTTGACTAGTACACTGGTGGGAGAAAGTAATAGATTAAGATATTCGTCTCAGCACATGCTGAAAATGCACTAAAATTATACTATATGATTGTATAATACAAAACAATGACAAGGAGAATCAACTAAAAACTCAGAAACAATAGATCTAGTAAAGTGGACAAGAATAGAAAGAATGTACAAAAAATAACCTTCTTAAACATCAATAGTAGCCAGTCAGAGAATGTATTGGCTAAAAGATTCTTTACCCAATGGCGCTTAAACATAAAGTATTTAGACATAAACTTCACAAGAATGTTCAGGATATTGATAAAGAAAACAATGAAACCCTCCTAAATAACCACAAAGGACGCTATTCGTTTTTAAATAAGAAGATTTAAGATTACAAAAAACTAAATAATCTTTAAAATAATCTGTACATACAAAATCATCAACATTACCATGGAACCACAAAATGATTCCAGAGTCTATGTGAAAGAATAATTACTGTAAGAATCATTACTGAAAGGTTGCTGAAACAAGAGGAATGGGAGAAGAATATGCTCTACCAGACATTAAGATACACGGTAAATGATCTATAATGCTAATGGCCTGACCTGGGCAGAAAGAACAATGAGTTAGAATAGAGTTTTAGATCCAAGAGAACTTTAAAATTAATGGAAGAATATTCAAAAATTTATGTGAAATGGATTTTTTACATGGAAAAAATTTAGTTGACTCTCAGTTTCACTCCTTACACCAAAGTCAATTCCAGGTTGCTGTTGTTAGTTGCCACTGAGTTGATTCTGACTCCTTGTGTGCACGGTAGAATTGCACCACAAGGTTTTCAAGGCTGTGACTTTTGGAAGTAGGTCGCCAGGCCTGTCTTCCGAGGTGCCTCTGGGTGAGTTTGGATCTCCAGCCTTTCGGCTAGTAGTCGATAGGTTAACCAATACGATTTAAACACAAAAGTAAACTTCAAAAATACTAGTTAGAAGTATGATGGTAAGTTTCTGTAATGCTGGAGTAGAATAATTTTCATAATAATGATAAATAAAGCAGCAGTTATAAAAGAAAAAATTATGGATTTGATTATATAAGAACACACACACACACGTGAGTACAAATAAAACTATTTGTGTAGAGAAGAAAGCCATAAAGGAGCTTTGAAGGCAAGTTATAAACTCCAAAAGGATTTACAGGATTGATTTTAACATCAACATTGAAGAGCAGCACGACGATGCTTCTTAGTGATGCATGAATCATGCCATATAGATCAGATATGGTACAGGCTTGGCACCACCTGAGTCTCCCATGGTAGACATCACCAATCAATCACAGCTCTGTTCCCTGAGCCAGGTGTGACTTCAGAATCTTGTGTTTCTTTCAGAGAGCTACTATCAACCGATCAGATTTGGCATACATAAGGAGCCCCCTGCTGCCACCTTATAAAAACAGGATCCCCACAAAAATAGATCCCAGCCGAGGTTAACTCCCTGGAATGCAGGAAAGACCAGTTCCATCCCATTTATGGAACCAGTACAGGTTTACTCCAGAGTGAGATGAAGAGACCAGGAACAGCAGAGATGCAGGGCTAATGAGAAACCACTGCAAATATTTGAACAGAGGAGTGGTTTAAGGGCAATATTTAAGGAAAGTTAGCATCCCAGTGACTCAATGTAGACTTTGGAGCAGGGGGATACTGGATTCATGACTGGTGAGGAAGGCACGTTTCAAAGGAAGGCGTTATCAACTCAGTATATATTCAGTGAGTGATTAGTATTTGTAAGGCTTTGTGCTAGGTATTTTGAGAGACACATAAATGAATATGTAATAGTATTCAATTCAAGGAGCACCGCGGCACAGCTTCCTGTGACTGCACGTGAGAAGTGTCTCATTTAGAGAGAGGTTCTCACGGGTGATACCTCATCCCTGGGATCAGTCTTGAAACTCTACACTGTCTATGTTCTTTTTTTCCTAAATTTTATTTATTTTGTTGCTGTTGTTGAAAATATACAAGCAAAACATGCACCAGTTCAACAGTTTCTATGTGTACCATAGTGACATTGATTACATTCTTCGAGTAATGCAACATTCTCACTCTCCTTTTCTGAGTTGTTCCTCCCCCGTTAACATAAACTCACTGCCCCCTAAGGTCCCTATCTAATCTTTCGAGTTGCCATTGTCAATTTGATCCCATATAGATCGTTCTTAAAGAGCGTAATGCTCAAGGCATGCCATTTTTACTAGTTAAGCTAAACTATGTTTTTTGGTTTTAAGATGACTTCAGGTGATATTTTTGGTTTAAAGTTTAAAGATGATCTCAGGGCGATAGTTTTAGGGGTTCATCCACCTTCCATGGCTCCAGAATATCTAGAGTCCATGAGAATTTGAAATTCTGTTCTGCATTTTCTCTATTTTCTTTTCATACTTGGGTTGGGTCATGGGACTAGTTCATAATAACCAGTCTCATTAAAGACTGATGATTAACCCAGAAAATCACCAGTATTTTGCAATGAGAAATACACCAGCTTTCTTCTAAGATATCATCCTTTGTAAGATACACCATTATTTTATACACTACTAAGAAAGAAAAAACACTGCCAAAATTAAACTAGGACTTGATGCTTTTTAAAAATCACATTGAATATCTATTTTATACTTATTAAAAGGGTGACTTTATAATAAGTAGAGCCCTGGTGGCGCAGTGGTTAAGAGCTTGGCTACTAACAAAAAGGTAGGCAGTTCAAATCTACCAGCTGCTCCTTGGAAACCCAATGGGGTAGCTCTACTCTGTTCTGTAGGGTTGCTATGAGTCAAAATTGACTTGATGGCAACAGGTCTTTGGTATTTTTTAGGCTACTTTGGACTCCAGCTTCAGGAATGTTGGTAAACCTATTGATTTACCTCCTTTCTGTCCCCACACCTCCCAAGTATTCGGTTTGGGAGGGATGGTTAAATAGCTCTCTGGGATTTCTTCCAAGTCTCTCACCCCTTTCTGCAAGTGTACGTGCTCAGGCAACTGGAAGTCTATCATAATGACTGTCAGGCCAACAAGGATTGTAAGATGCACCCTGATTTTGAAGGAGAATTCTTACCTTCCTTGAATTCCTTCAATTCCTGGCCAAAGCACCTCACGCATAGACATCACCCATCTGTCAGTGGAGGTTTGCATGTTGCTATGATGCTGAACAGGATTTTAGTGGAGTTTCTAGACTAAGATGGACTAGGAAGAAAGGCTTCATCATCTACTCCTGAAAATTAGCCAGCGACAGCCCTACGGACACAATGATCTGATCTGTAACCAGCCATAGGGATGGTGGCAGATTGGGCAGCATTTCATTCCATTGTGCATGGGGCCACCATAAGTTGGGTAGCTGACTCAAAGGCAGCTAACAACAACAACAACAAAGTATGAAAATAAGTACAGTGTGAAGTACAATAATTACCCAAAAATCAGAATAGCCTTTATACTGTCCAGAATATCTTCTTGAAGTTAAAGTTGGCAGTAGCTAGAGCCTGTTGCTTGGTGACCATTTGTCAGCAAAGGGATCATCACAATGACCAGCTTCATAAAGGCAGGAGGTCCCACCCTATCTCCTGGGCTGGGATAAAGTATCTAGAGGATTAGAATACTCATGGGACCTGAGTAGAGTTAATTTTTACAGTGCTGGGTAAACCTTGACGAAGTTTACTAGCCAATACCACTTTGAAAACACTTTATATATTTTACAAATATTATTTTTAAAATCCTAATACTTAATAAAGTATGAAAAAGCACTGGATATATTGAGAGAATAGTAAGGGACCATTTTCTGTGCACTGGATGCTCACCAGTACATGGAGGGGTGTCGCAGGTAGGTTGGTGTTCAATCCTAGAGCCTTGAATGCTGAGCTCAGGGGTTTGGCTTTTATTTGGCAAGGCAAGAGGAAGGACTCCAAGTCCTTGACCTAGATAACTTTCACTTTCACAATGAAAGGCTTCAGTTGAGTCAGTACCTGGCCCCAATGCCAGAGGCCTTCTCGTTTTTGGAAGAGAAAAATGTTATTGCTCAAGAGGAGATAACTGAAATCCTAGAGCCTCTGTAGGGGATGTCCTGAAACGAGTTGCTTGTCCATCATTTAATGCTACAGATTTACATGTAGGAGACAATTTTCGAAGGCAAGAGCAAAAGGTTTGTTTTGCTTCTGTGATTCTTAGGATCTGCCTTGTTGTTATTAAAGCAAAGTAATGCTGGTCAAAAGGAGCCCTGGTGGTGTAAAGGTTAAGTGCTAGGCTGCTAACTGAAAGCTTGGTGGTTTGAACTCATGGGAGAAAGACCTATCTGTTTCTGTAAAGATTCAGTCTAGGAAACCCAATGGGGCAGTTCTACTCTGTCACATGGGCTTGCTAGGAGTTGGAGTCGACTCAACAGCACACAACAACAACAACAACAACCAACGCTGGGAAAATGGGCATGGCATTTGAAGACTGCTTGTGACGAAGGCAGAGCTTATTGGTGCGTCTAAGTGGCAGATTGAACATAACCCAGACAGAAGAAGATTAAACTGAGAAGAGGGAGCCTACAAGGAGGTCCTTCTTTTTAGACAACTTGGATTCAGAATGATCAAATGGGTGTGCGTGGAGGGGGGATTCCTTAAAATGCATTTTTCCTGCTACAGCATTACCCACTGCTGTGTTTGTTGTACAGCAATGTGCTTTATTTAGTCAGCAAATACTCAGTACAAACATTATGGTAATCACTAGAGATGGAGTGGTGAGCAGGCCTGATGTTGTAAAAATATTACGCCAATAAGTGTGAATTTATACAGGAAGTTATGGAAGAACTAGAAGGCAAAAGAGAAAAAACAAGGGTGTTGACAGGAAGAATGAAAGATGTTAAAAATGAACCCTCTTTCACTATTTTACATGTATCGGGCCACAGTTTGGCTATTGGTAAGAGGTCACTTGGATATAGAGGTCTGGAGAGATCAGACATGAGCAGATTTGGGATTCCTGATTCAGTAGGGTGGAAAAGGCTTGAAGGTGGGTAGGTCTTGAGGACTCCGTTTGTCCAAAACTTTCAAAAGTTGATTGAGAAATAGAAGCTGTTCCAGTCAGTAAGTGTCTACAAGGTAACTGAGGGCCAGAGGATAGAGCTGTCAAATGAAGCAGCAATACTTACCAGCATGGCAGTGATGCGCTGATCAGCCTTCTTGTGACTTTTTTAGGGCTTGTGCTCATCTCCAGCTTGCTCCAGAGTAACAGCGATGGTGCCACTTCACAACTGAAAAGGGATTTCTGCTTCTCAAGGAGCTCATGTGCTGATGATCATATTTGAGGTACTTGGGGCCTGGTTTGTATTATGGTTACTTCACAAATGAGAAATCTGAGACAGACTACTTGTCCGAGATCACATTACTAGATTGCAAGAGGTATCTGCCTGACTCCTAGCCTTGTGCTTTTTTTATTGTGCTGAGATGTACCTGTGAGGGAGTGTGGTGCCGTG
Source organism: Elephas maximus indicus (assembly GCF_024166365.1). NCBI lineage: Eukaryota > Metazoa > Chordata > Mammalia > Proboscidea > Elephantidae > Elephas > Elephas maximus. The sequence goes on from NC_064838.1 coordinate 29,588,284, forward strand.
GTTGAGAGTATAGACCCCACAGAAGACCCGGCAAATCCCGGCTCCCCCATTTACTAGATGTCTAAATGGATGAATCACTTAAACTCTTGATGCCTCAATCTCCTCTTCTATAAAATGGGGATACTGAATTATACCTACCTCATAGAATTATTGTGGGAATTAAAATTATTAGTATATGCGAAGTGTTTAGGAGCTGTGCCTGGGAGATAAGTGGGGGGATCCCTAGTGGGGGGAGTCTTTGAGCGATGCAAACTGTTAACACACTCAGCTGTTAACCGAAAGGTTGGCAATTCAAGTCCATATAGAGATGCCTCAGAAGAAAGGTTTGCTGGCCTACTTCCAAAAACCAACCATTGAAAACCCCCAGAGCATAGTTCTGCTCTGACATACGTGGGGTCTCCATGAGTCAAAGTCGGCTTGATGACAACTGGTAGTAGTCATAGCACGGTGGGGAGGGCAGTGGTGGTTCAGTGGTAGAATTCTCACCTCACACGTGGGAGACATAGGTTTGATTCCTGGCCAGTGCTCCTCATGTGTAGCCACCACCCGTCTGGCAGTGGAGGCTTGCATATTGCTATGATGCTGAACAGATTTCAGTGGAGCTTCCAGACTAAGGTGGACTAGGAAGAAATGCCTGGCAATATATTTCCAAAATTCAACCAGTGAAAACCCTATGGATCACCAAGATGTGATCTGTAGCTGATCATGGGGATAGTGCAAGACCAGGCAGTCTTTGTTCTGTTGTGCATGGGGTCAGCATGAGTCAGGAGGCTACTGGACAGCAGCTAACACAACAACAACAACAACATTATAGTGTGTCTCAGTGTGAGAAGAGGGAAAATGTGACCTTAGAGGACCTCTGGGGGAGGTTTTAGAAGAGCGTTGAGTAGATGAGCCTGAGGCCAGTGCTAGGCACTTAATAAACATGGTCCAAAAAAAAAGGGAAACCAAGCCTGTTGCTGTACAGTCAATTCTGACTCATAGCAACCCTAGAGGACAGAGTAGAACTGCTCCACAGGGTTTCCAAGGAGCAGCTGGTGGATTTGAACTGCTGACTTTCTGGTTAGCAGCCAATCTCTTAATCACTGTGCCACCCCTTTTATACTTGACGGGGCAGTGTTTATGACTCATCTGACATGGCTTGACCTCATCCTCCTGGACTCAGCTCAAATGTCACCTCCTCCAAGAAGACTTCCCTGCTGGCTGGCTGCCTCCCCTCATTTCCTGTTCAGTTGTTTTATATTCCGTCACCCCAATTTTTTCCCTCATAGCATTTATCACTGATGTAACTGTTACTTATTTACCTGCTCATTGGATGTCTCCCTCACCAGAGTATCAGCTTCAAGAGGGCAGGGATCTTGCCTGCCTTCTTCCGTTCTCGTATCACAATGCCTAGCACAGTTCTAAATGCATAGAGAATGTCCAGTAGATAGTCCTGTGTATGTGGTCTGTACATGGCCGGGGACTTGTGGTTAATCTAGAAGTTCATATAATAGGGAACAGACTCAAACAGAATTTTCACATTTGTGACGTTCATCCCTATCCATCGCCTCTCTGAGATCTTTCTCCCCTGAAAGCGGTGATTTTGTTAGCAGAACATTCCAGCCCCGTCAAGCCCTACAAATAGTTATCTCCATGCGTTCGACATCACGTCCACATCGGCCTCTAGCAGCCTGCCTCCCCATGTTAGGATCTAAGCGGAAGCTTTCCTTCTTTGGCACCAAACAAAACCTGTTGCTGTCGAGTCCATTCAGACTCCTGGTGACCCCGTTGACCCCGTGTGTTAGAGTAGAACTACTCCATAAGGTTTTCCTGGCTATAATCTTTACGGAAGCAGATTGCCAGGACTTCCTTCTGCAGCATGGCAGGGTGGGCTTGAACTGCCAGCCTCTAGTTTAGTAAAACCAACCAAACCAAACCCGTTGCTGTCAGGTCGATTCCAACTCATAGCGACCCTATAGGACAGAGTAGATCTGCCCCATAGAGTTTCCAAGGAGTGCCTGGTGGATTTGAACTGTTGACTTTTTGCTTAGCAGCCATAGCACTTGGCCACTATGCCACCAGGGTTTCCTTTAGGTTAGTAGTTGAGTGCAAACTGTCTGTGCCACTCAGGAAATTTTCTTTGCCCTAGGCATGAATTATTTTGGTGCCTTTATTTTTCTGATGGATGAAAGTGGCCAAGGCTGAAAGCCTCAGACAGATCTATTTGTGGCCGCCTCATCCTCCATTTTGAGTGCTATTTGTAAACACCACCATTCTTTTCCCCTCCTAATTACAAACTGATTAAGGTAGAGCCCGTAAACATGACACCAAACCATGGCAGATTGCGGCAACACGAGCTCGTTTGCCTGAAGAGAGATTACATCGGCTTCTACAATACAAAAGGAACAGGCACAATAAATTACAGTGCTGCCTTGAAATTAGAATTTTTATTCAGAAACCAGTGGCGCCCAGGAAAAACAACCTGAGAAGCAATTACATGGTGATAAAACTTGTGGATGTTTAATCAATATTGGAGGCTGGACTCAATTTGCCATTTTAATTTTGACTTTGGAGCTCTCAAATGCGTTGTATGTGTCTTGTACATTGATGAGGGGTTTCTTGTGAGTGCGCTGACTGGCTGCAGGTCTCTGACCTTCACTTTTTGGGATACTGAGGAAGGTTTATCTGATAAAATGCAATGATTTCTGCTGCAGAGAGAATAGCCAAGCATCGACCAAAGCTAGAAATAACCACTCTGCCTGGGACTTCAATAGGAACATCAAATGAAACCCTAAATTGTTACACAAGGTACTTTTTAAGAAGGTGTTTAGGTTGGACTGACATCTGAGGGAGCACGGTGTAATAATGAAAATATACAATCTTTTGGAGCCAGGAGACCCGGGGTTCAATCTGAGCTCTGTTTCTTACCTTGAACCAGTTACTTTCCCTCTCTGGCTGTCCCTTCTCTTACCTGTAAAATGATGGAGTGGGCTGTATGATCTTTAAATTCCTTTTCTAGCTATTTCTCTTTATGGTCACATATAGCCAAGCGTTCTGTCTAACATAGCCGTTATTTGAAATGTGTTTAAATTGAGAAGGCAAACATAGGGACTGATTTTTTACTTTACCAAGCTAGCTTTGTCCTAGGTATCCTTCTATTGAGGGAGACTGGAACTTTCCATTACCATTAATAGCTGTGACTGGGGACCCTGGGGAACCATGAGGTGAGATTCAAACACATTCACCCAGCTGGATGGAATTTTCCAGACAGCACAGTCCCAGCTCTTAAAAACATCAGTCTCTTTGCAGGCTATGGAGACAAATTCTCCGCAAATTCTTGGTCACTTTTTGGGGTTGAATAAAAGCTCTAGGAGGTTTACCACTTCCTTACCACCGTTCCTTGCTTGGCATACGTTGTTTTTGTTACTGTTGTTAGCTACTGTTGAATCAGGCCCTGAATCATGGTTACCCCACACACAATGGAACAAAACATTGCCCCGTCCTTTAATATCCTCTGATTGGTTACAGATCAGGCCATTGTGATCCCTAGTTTTCACTGGAAGGTTTTGAGGGTATTCCACCAGGCCTTTGTTCCTAGTCTGTCTTAGTCTGGAAGCTCTAACTGGAACCTGTGAACATTATAGCTATACACGAGCCTCCGCTGATGGATGGGTGGTGGCTGTACTTGAGGCACGTTGGTCGAGAATTGAACCTGGGTGGTGGAGCAGTGGTTGTTTGGCTGTTAACTAAAAGGTCAGTGGTTCGAATCCCCCAGCTGCTCTGAGGGAGAAAGATGTGGCAGTCTGCTTCTGTAAAGATTTACAGCCTTGGAAATCCTATGGGGCAGTTCTACTCTGTCCTATAGGATCAGTCAGAATTGACTCGATGGCAACTGGCTTGGGTTTTTTTTTGGTCTACCTCATGTGAGGAGAGAATTCGACCACTGAACCACCACTGCCCCTCGCTTGGCACATAGCCAGTTGCTCTTGAGTCTACTTCGACTCACGGTGACTCCATTTGTGTCAGAATGGAACTGTGCTCCACAGTGTTTCCAATGGCTGATTTTTTGAAAGTAGATCCAAAAAAATCACCAGGCTTTGTACATGTAGGTACTTAAAAATGATTTGTTAATCTGATAAATGAATAAATGATGAGGCACAAATGAATTAGGGAAAAAAGAGGAGGTCTTGAATCTCCTCCAATTTTCTTACTTATTTTAATTCATCAAGTTCTCTCTGCTATGGCTGCTGAGAAATCTTGAGAATGCTTTGGTAGCCCAGGAAATTCCCCCCCCCCTTTTTTTTTGAGGGGGCCAATCCACCAGTGCAGGAGCATCTTTTTGTGATGATATGAGATCTCTGCAGTGTTCTTCCATGATCCAGTTGGAAATGACCAAACAGGTACGTTGGGTTAGGTGTGGACATCAAGAAATCCAGAAAGAGCAAGGGTGACTCTAACCATCCCTGTTCTCTTACTTCCTGAAACCTTCTTTGAAACTCCAGGCAACTCTCTCCTTTAGGTTTTTCTAGAGAATTTCTGAGCAAAGGACTTGTATTACACAAGTAATACAATACAATACACTTGTAATACACATGTGTATTCCCAGGTTCACCGTGAGCATCTCATGGATGGAAACTTCTCCTTTCCTTTTTGTGACCTCCTTAGCACAGCTCCTTTATCCATGTTTGCTGAGAAAGAAGGTTCTTTAGACAGATCTGTGGTCCTTAGGTACACGAACAAGAGGAAATGAGCCTTCAATGAAAGTGTTGATGATTTTGGTAGCATCTAATGTGTGCCTGGAGTCCCTGGGTGGTGTAGATAGTTCATGTGCTCAGCTGCTAACCAAAAGGTTGGAGAGTCCAGTCCACCCAGAGGTATCTGAGAAGAAAGGCCCGGTGATCTACTTCTAAAAAAAAAACAGCCTTTGAAAACTATGGAGTAGAGTTCTCTGACACACATGGGGTCGGCGTGCGTCGGAATCACCTCTATGGCGACGGTCTTTTTTTTTTTAATGACTAATTGTTATGCCTTGGAGCATACAGAGCAAAGTGCAGGTGCAGTTTCTATGTTTAAGCTTCTTACAGTTTGGTTAGGGAGGGATGATCACACATAAAAAATAAGTTCAGAGTTGTAAAAACAAATAAAAAATTTTAGAATTAAATAAGTTTGTGTGAATACAGGCCACGTAGTCCTTTTGGTAGCTAGAGTTGTCAAAGACAGTCAAGAATGATGACATCTTATTTTCTAGTGGGATTCTAAGTCACCTTTTAAAAAAAACAGTGTAAAAAAAGAACCACTTTCTGGAAACAAATACCCTTACGCATAATGGCCAACCTATCAGTTTCTTGTCTATATAAACTCACAACTTATGGATCATTCATGGCCTTTTCCTGTTGGGTAGTTTTACCTTTGACTTTATGAGGCCACATGCCATGAACCTGAGGGTATCTTTCAAGCTGTTTCTGATTTGCCAAGGCTTTGCTTACTAGCTGGAGGCATTGAGATTTCTTTTCTGCTGACGGGGGACCTGACTGACAATACTGTGGAATTCCTGACATTCCTCAAATACATGACAAAAATTTTTGGTGGTTTATGAAACTAAACCATCATAAACATATGGTGTGGATGCATCTTGCTTCCATGTAACTATGAAACCTGACATGTACTGAGCACCAGCAGTGTGCCCTTAATTGTCTAGATATAATACAGGAGTGAAAACACAAACACACACACACCTTCCTGTAGTTTATATTCTATTTGGGAAAAACAGACAATAAGTAATAAACAATAAATAAGCAAATGATTAGAAAGAGCCCTGATGATGCAATGGTTAAGCACTCAGCTGCTAACTAAAAGGTTAGTGGTTTGAACCCACCCAGCGACTCTGATCCCGTAAAGATTACAGCCTAGGAAACTCTATGGGGCAGTCCTACTTATGAGTTAGAATTGGCTCAATAGCATGCATCAACAGCATAGAAAGCTAGAATGTGATAAGGACTTTGGGTAAACCTAGAGTAGACTAATGGGGATTGCAAGTGCCAGTGGAGTGAGGGTGGGTTGCCATTTTACATAGGGTGGTTAGGATGGGCCTCAGTCACAAGGAGTCATTTGAGCAATGACTTGAAGGAGGTAAGGGAGTGAGCCATGCAGATACCTGAGAAAGATCAATCCAGGCAGAGGAGAAAGCCAGTACAAACGCCCTGCTGTGGAATCATGCCAAACACGTATAAGGAAGCTCCTAAGGGGACCAGTGTGATTGGAGTAGAGAGTCAGAGGAGATGATATGAGAAAAGGAACTGGGCTAAGGCCGCATAGAGCCTTGTAGCCACTGTAAAGACCTTGGATTTGACGCTGAATAAATAAGTGAGCAAAACCAAACCAAACCAAACCAAACCAAAGCCATTAGTGCCGAGCCAATTTCAACTCATAGCCACCCTATAGGACAGGGTAGAACTGCCCCATAGGGTTTCCAAGGAGCAGCTGATGGATTCAAACTACCAATCTTTCAGTTAGCAGCCAAGTTCTTAACAACTATGCCACCAGGGCTCCAATAAATAAGTAAAAGAGACTCTTATTTGCTTTACTATCATATTTTCTGGGGAAGTATTTGGCAAACACTTAGTAGACTAACTATTGGTCTCAAAATGTAACCTTGTCTATCCTTCAGCCAAAGATTAGATAGGCCCATAAAACAAAATGAGACTAAAGGGCACAACAGCCCAGGGGCAAGGACTAGAAGGTAGGAAGGGACAGGAAAGCTGGTAATAAGGAACTCAAGGTCAAGAAGGGAAAGTGTTGACATGTTGTAGGGTTGTTAACCAATGTCATAAAGCAATATATGTACTAATTGTTAGATGAGGAACTAGTTTGTTCTGTGAGCCTTCATCTAAAGCACAAAAAAAAAAAAAAAAAGTGACCTCGTCTGCAGGAACCACTGTTTTCAGGTCGGTAACCTTAATGAAAACAACCAACCTTAATGAAAATAACCAACCTTAATGAAAATAACCAACCTTAATGAAAATAACCAACCTTAATGAAAATAACCAACCTAGATACTACTGGATTCACACCCAACTTGGTCATGGGTGATGTCTCTCCAGTGTTCTTGATCATCAAATGAAGGTGTAAAGTCAGGAGGGGAGTCTAGGATTTGTTTCATGTACCAACTCTCATTAGTTATTACTGGTTGCTCAAAGTGTCTAGAGGAGTCTCATTCACCTTTGGGCTCTGCAGTGAAATCTTTATGCTTGATTAGCAAGGTCTACCCTGAGTGCCAAACAAGGATTTGTGGTAAGTGTGCTATGAGACAAGCATGAGATTTTCACATTTGAGGGCATGAAAATTCTGCCATTCTTCATAGTTGGTTTTCAAGAGAAGACCTATAGGGTTTTGCTGATTTTTGTTCAAAAATGGGTGAAGACATTGTGGCCGGCAGGAGAAAAAATTTACAAGAAATAAACTGAATAATTAAAATCTAATATTTTAATTAATATTCTTTTATGTGACATAAAACCCTCATTTATTATCATAAAATATGAATTTTCCTTGATCACCCTTATGATAAAAGTGACAGTTTCAGGCTCTTCATCATAAATCAATGAGATAGATTGGACTAGTATTTTCCCAGTTTTACAGGAAAGTGAAACACAAAGCTATAACTACTTGCCCAACTAACAAATTAACTATGTTTAAATAGGGAAACTGTACAGTTTATTCTCCAAACCAGGCCCTTCTGAGAATGCAAAAGAGAGTTTAATAATTATACCCTGTTATGTTTTGAATTGTGTCCCCCTAAAATAAATGTTGAATTTCTGGCCTTGTACCTGTGGATGTGATCCTGTTTGGAAATAGAGTTTCTTCTTTTGTTATATTAACGAGGTCATAGCCGTGTAGGGTGGATCCTAAACCTGATCACTTCTGAGTTATGAAAAGACCAGAGTAGACACAGAGACAAACATATGCGAAGACAGGCCTCTGTGTGAGAATTATCTGCCATCCACAGAGAACCAAGGGATGCCCAGAGCTACTGATAAGGGTGGAATCAACACAGCTGAGACCCTGATTTGGACTTTTAGCCTCCATCACTGTAAGGAAATAAATTTCTGTTCTTTAAAGTCTCCCAATTGTGATATTTGTATTACAGCAACCCTAAGTAACTACCACACACCCAGACAACAGGTATTCACACCCAGATGACAGGCTGTCCCTTGCAAGCTGAAATGTATAATCACTTTATATTTATCTAAGAAGCTGTGAGTGGTGCTCAGGTTGAACAGAACTAGAACTCAGATGTTCTTTCTCAAAGCCATCATCTTTTACATAAGATGAAAGCAACACTGAGAGAGGTGAAGTCACATGTCAAGGTCACAGAACTAGTAAGGAAGATCCGATATCCAAGCCTAGCTCTGAGTAATCCAAAGTTCAAGTTCAATCATGAGTTTATTCATTAAAATATTTGTAGTAAAACATTTGATTATTTAAAGGAAACTTTTATCATTAGTTGAAACATTTTATAGTTAAAATAGGTTTGAATAAAACCAAAGGCCAAGAGCTAATACATAACTTCAGTGTTGTGTTTAGATTTAATCACTCTTTGAGAATGGGAATGGGGGAAGATAGTGGAATTGGAAGGAGGGTGAGTTCCAACAAAAATAACAAGAAGGAGGAAATACCGCCTTCTGATTTGGATAAAGAAGGCCTGGGGTAAAGAAAGATGAAAAAAAATCTTTTGCTCCAGAGGGAAAAAGTAGGTGGACTATCTTATAGGAGAGCACGGGCAGGAATGGGAAGAAGCTGTCTGGCTGCTGATTAGACAGGAGCTGGGGCTACAGGTAAGGGTTTTCTTTGATTAACTCAAACTGTTTAGAAAGGTGAAGAGTTCACCTGTAAAACAGACTTGGTAGCGCTAGCTTGCAGCTAAGAGGAGGACCTCTGGAGTTCTTGAAACCAAGCTACCTTCAAGACCCAAGCCATGTGTCGGGATCTGGGTTTTGACTCAACACTGTGGATCAGGTGTGTTAAAAGAATGTTTTAATCAAAGAACAAGTGCATACAGGGAAGTTATTAACTTATAAATTAGAGTTCATTAACTTTAGTGTTCCCTTATAAAATGGGCATTTAATATTTGTTTCATTAAGATTTGATATACATATGTAATATATATTTGAGTACTGTATTTTTTTTATACAGATATACAAGGAGCCCTGGTGGCGCAATGGTTAAGAGCTTGGCTGCTAATCTAAAAGTCGACAGTACAAACCACCCATCTGTTCCATTGAAGAAAGACCTGGTGATCTGCTTCTGTAAAGATTACAACTTAGAAAAACCCTATGGGGCAGTTCTTCTCTGTCACATGGGGTTGCTATGAGTCAAAAATCAATTCAACCTCACCTAACAACACCATACATGTATACATGAGTTGTTGTTAGTAGCTATCCAGTTAGCTCCAACTCAAGAAGGCCCCTTATACAACAGGACAAAAGGTTGACCAGATCTGTGCCATCTTCACTATTTAAGTCGATTGTTGCAGTGAAAACAACAACAACAATGCAGTTAGTGTGTATTTTGAGTGCCTTCCAAACTAGGGGGCTCATCTTCTTGCATTACATCAGACAATATTCTGAGTGATCCCTAGGTTTCCGCTGGCTGATTTTCAGAAGTAGATCTCCAGGCCTTTCTTCCTAGTCTGTCTTAGTCTGGAAACTCCACTGAACCTGTCTGTCATAGTTACCCTGTTGGTATTTGAGATACTGGTGACAGACCTTTCAGCATCGGAGCAACACGCAAGCCACCACAGTAGTCAGCTTTGACTAATGGCAACATTATGTATAGCAGAACAAAACATTGACCAGTCCTATGCCATCTTCATAATCATTACTATGTTTGAACTCATTGTTGCAGTCACTATGTCATTCCATCTCATTGAGGATCTTCCCCTTTTTAGCTGACCCTCTAGTTTACCAAGCATGATGTCCTTCTGCAGTGATTGAGCCCTCCTGATGATGCATCTCAAGTAAGTAGGATGAAAAGCCACCATCCTTGCTTCTAAGGAGCATTCTGGCTGTACTTCCTGATTTGTTCATTCTTCTGGAAGTCCTGGGTATATTCAGTATTCTTCGCCAACACCATATAGCAGGGGCTTAACAAATGTTTACTGAGTCACATATAGGAGTTGTCACTTATCAACCACAAGGGTCTTGCTCAAAGAGACTGGCAGGCTTAAAACTTAAAACCTTGTGCCCAAAGACCCAGATCTTCTAACTAATTTAAGGCCATGAAGAAGAGAAAACTCCCAGCTGAGCCTGAAAAGAAAATGTAAGCAAGTGAAGCTAAAAATAAACAGCAATGTGGGACTCCTCAATTCAGACAGGCTGTGACAGCACCAAGTGTCATGCAAACCTGAGTGGTGAAGAAAAGGAATAAATTTAGAAGGTTTAATGAGGGGGATTCTATAACTACTTGACAGGCACAAGCTGCCAAATGGAAAGTAATTTTCCTAGACAGGAGTGCGATATTCCCTTCCTCGCTGGGAAGGGAATCACTGGGCCTTGTGACATACTTTCTCACCCCCTGTATGCAATCAGGTTACCCATCTCTGGGTGGAGGCTAGTGAGTGGGAAGCACAATCTCTGACCCCAGGCCCCGAACGGTGGCAGGAAATAATGGCTCCATCCCCAAGTCTTGAGATATTAGCAATGGAATCAGCCATTGAGTCATTAGTGGTGTCCAAAATTTGTTAGCTGCAGAAACCTAAATAATTTCAAGCAGGAATACAAGATGTAAGGCAGATAAAGCAAAACTGCTGTGATTGAAGTGGAGAGAGTTTTCTCCACCTCCACTGGGCCTAAGTTATTTGTAAGGACCTACAAGGGCTCCTGTGTAGCAGGACTGCTGTGTATAGATGTGCAGGCTCTGCACATAGACAACCTCCTGCACATGTGCCTCAGAGCACAATTTGAAAAAATTGATACAATCAAACCTCTCATTTACTAGGGCCTGGGTAATGTAGCTTGCACAAGTCAACAAGTTATGGCAGAGATGGAATTCGAAGGCTGGAGTGTTGTTGTTAATAGCCGTTGAGTCGGTTCTGACTCATAGTGATTTTATGGATAACATGATAAAATGTTCCCTGGTCTTGTGCCATCTTCATGATTGTTGATATGTTCGAGTCCATTGTTGCAGCCACTGAATCAATCCATCTTATTAAGTGTTTTCTTCGGCCCTGTACTTTACCAAACATATTATTCTTTTCTAGCATTGGTTTTTCCTGACAATGTATTCAAAGCAAGCGAATCAAAGTCTCACCACCCTAGCTTCTAAGAAACATTTTGATTTTACTTCCTCTAAGACTGATTTGTTCATTCTTTTGGCAATATACTGTGTGTTCAATATTCTTTGTTAACACCACAGTTCGAACACACCAATTCTTCTTTTGTCTTCCTTTTCCATTATCCAAGAATGCATGCCTATGAGGCGATTGTAAAGACCATGGCTTGAGTCGGTAGTAGTGACTCCCAATTCACTGCTTTTTTAGAGTGTTTTTGGCTTCTAGAGCCTCACTAACACACGTATATAAAATCAGTCTTAGAAATTCTGGGTCACAGTGTAATGTACATCTGCTCCTCAGAGAAGAAACAAAACAGGAAACAACCTTGTGGTCAATGTGTACTTTCAGAGGTGTCTGGTTGGTTGGGCAACCAGCTAATCTTCAACTCTTGCTTTAAGCACTGATGGTGGAAGAATAGCTGAGAAATCCTCCCATGACTGGAGCCTTGGCTTTCCAAGTGTGATATTATAAATAAAAGGCTATAAGCATGACTGCAACTAAGGCTTTGACTATGACCACAACTGTGTCTATGACCATTGTCTTAGTTATCTAGTGCTGCTGTAACAGAAATACCACAAGTGGGTGGCTTTAACAAAGAGAAATTTATTTTCTCACAGTGTAGTACCATGCCTCTCTGCTCCCTTCTCTCTTTTATATCTCAAAAGAGATTGGCTTAAGACACTATCTAATCCTGTAGATCTCATCAGTACACTGCTGCTAATCCACTTTATTAACATCATAGTGTTAGGATTTACAACACATAGGGAAATCACATCAGATGACAAAATGGTAGACGATCATACAATACTGGGAACACAATTCAATCCATGACAGCCATCGTAATGACTACTACCATCACCAGCTACCAAGTACTATGTTAGGCACTGTATTTGGATTACCCACCAAAATGAGTGTTCCAAGAGGGCAGGATCTTTGTCTCTTTTGCTCTGCATTGCATCCCCAACTCCATACAAGGAGTTGGTACTGAATAAATATTGGGGGTTAAATAAAGAATCCATAACTAGATGTGATGGTTCTGAGTTTGGGACTCCAACAATGTTTGAGGTAATATATTTGACATTCCTATAAAATTAAAAGATGAGGAATAAAGGCCTACTCATTTAAAATATCTTGGATTGTCACTGTTATGGGTTGAATTATGTCCCCCAAAATTATCTTTTATAAATCCTAATCTCTTTGCCTGTGGTTGTAATCCCATTTGAGAATTGGTTTTCTTTGTTATGTTAATGAGGCAGGATTAGTGTAGGGTACATCTTGAGACAATCTCTTTTGAGATATGAAAGAGATTAAACAAGCCAGCAGAGGATGGGAAAGACACATACCAAGCCACATGAAGATCCTCCAGGAGCAGAAGCTCAGAAGAGACAAGGACCTTCCTGCAGAGCTGGCAGAGAGAGAAAGCCTAGGGGATTTCTAGCCTCCAAAATTAGGAGAAAATAAATTTCTGTTTGCTAAAGCTGCCCACTTGTGATATTTCTGTTACAGCTGCACTAGATAACCAAGACAGTCACTGATTCAAAAGTCCCTTTAACAGGTCATGAGAATGCATTCTGTTTATTTTGTAGCACAAGCTCTAAAATGGTTAATGTAATGGAATAAATTGTGTCCGCCCCAAATATAAAACAAAGTCCAGTATATTTCTTTAATTCAAGACTTCTCAGGACCTTAATATATTGTGGGCTCCGTGAATCTCTAAGTGGGTAAGGGGGACAGTGTGTTTGACCAACCTATACCCGTGGAGGCAGTCCTGTTTGGAGATAGTGTTTTCTCTGTTACTTTCATTAGATTATACCTCAGTAGGGTGGGTTCTAAATCTTATCACTTCTGAGTTATAAAAAGAGCAAATTAGACACAAATATAGCACACACAGGAGAAGACAGAACACATGTGAGGATGGCCAAGGAGCCAAGGAAAGCCTGGGTCTACCAAAAAGGAAGGAATTGACATGACCGCAACCTATATTTGAACCTTTAGCCTCCAGAACTGTAAGAAAATAAATTTCTGTTTTTTAAAGGCACACACTTGTGGTATTTGTGTCACAGCAGCACTAGGAAACTAAGGCAGCTGTAATCTGCAGTCACTTCCTCCTCACCTATCCCCCAAACTTTTGCTCTCAGAATGTTTGCAAGTTTTTTGGTCTCCTTATTTTAATTTTCATAAAGCAGATTAAGAAGTGAGAAGTACAGGTAACAACAAAAGTATAAAACCAATTAACACCTCAGATTATAATTAGAAGGGGTTGACAGAATGTCTCTTTTAACAAACCCTGTGAATATTAAGGGTTTTGCTGCTGTCACTATTTTCCTAGAAGGAGCAGGTGCCTTCTTCTGTATTTAGCCCCCCCAAAGTAACTTTAACTTATTCACCATAAATTACGAAAAAGAGTCATATGGAAGACCATACTATTCACAAATCATCTTGGGGTAGATAACTGGAGATATTTGCCTTGCTTGTTCCTGGCAGGCAGTTTGCTGGAACTGAGGAGCCTTAAGAACTCTTCAGGTTTGGGAAGGGAGAGGGGGAAGGAGAAGGACAGGTGACAGGGGGCAGGGACACAGGCAGTGAAGACCTGTCATACGATCACAGACCCTCAGAGAGAATCTAAACCTCAAGTGTCACCGTCTCTTTTAATACTTAGAGCTTCCCTGAACTGGCTTTAGTGGTTAAACATGGGGCTGTGGAGTCAAGCAGATCGGACTACGTTACCTTGGGTAGGCCACTTTTCCTTTCTAAGCATCAGTTTACTCATCTGTAAAATGGGGATTAACTGAGATGAATTCAACACGGTAAGTTAAGCACTCAATAAAACCTAGCTGTTATGGATATTAAGTACACTCTGGTAAGTGTTCAATTATTTCCAGGGATAGAGAATTCACTAGCTTAGCACCTCTGTTCACTCAGGAAAATAAATAAATAAATAAATAAAAATAAAAACCCTAAATTGGGAGTGAGATGACTTCATTTGAGGCTCAAGTCTGCCATTTACTAGTCTTGTCCCCTCTGACAAGTCACTCAATTTATTCGAGCCTCAGCTTGTTCATTTGAAAAAAAAAAAGACAAAACAGGGTTGTTGGTTGGCATACTTTACAGGACTACTGTGAGGATTAAATGGGAGCATGAATAAGGGAGTGCTTTGTAAACTGTAAAGTGGTATACCAGTTATACCAGTTTAAATTACTATTATTACTCCTTGGAGTTGTACAGAACAAACTTCAGTTTGCTAGTACAATCATGTCCATGTTTTGTCCCAGTTTGGGCACAGGAAGACTAGTAGCCCGTGAAAGTTCAAGATTCTCAGGTATGCTCTATGAAAAACCAGTGCTTGTGAAAAGTTGAAAGGCATTCTTGGGTGAATAGTCTTTCTAGCCAAATAAGTTTGGCAAACACACTGTCCCCTTTATCTGCTTAGAGATTCACAGAGCCTACTATATATTAAACACAACCTGTCTGTCAGTTTGTCATACTGTGGTAGCTTGCATGATGCTATGATGTTAGTAGCTATGCCACCAGTATTTCAGATATCAGCAGGGTCACCCATAGTAGACAGGCTTTAGTAGATCTTATAGACTAAGACAGACTAGGAAAAAAGGCCTGGAGATCTACTTCTGAAAATCAGCCAAGGAGACCCTGTGGATTCCAACAAAGTATTGTCCAATATAGTGCTGGAGGTTGAGCTCCCTACCTTGGAAGGCACTCAAAATATACAGTGGCTACAACAATGGGCTCGAGCAAACCCATGATCACGAAGATGGCATAGGACCAGGCAACATTTCATTCTACAGTACATGGGGTCTCCATGAGTTAGAGCCAACTAACAACTAACAACACAACATATTAAAGGTCCAGGTAAGTTTTGAATAAGAGAAAGCTGTTGAACTTTGTTTTAAATTTCTCAAATGTATTTGTCCCTGAACAGATTACCTTCTTCACAGGATACCTCTTCACATCTCTTATGATGTTATTTTGGAACGCTATTTTGGAAATGTTGCCAATTTTGACATATTTGAAATGGTTTGTCGTGCTCTTCTGAGCCTTCTCTTTTCCTGACTAAAAAAAAAAAGATATCATCTATTCCTTTAGCTATGCTCCATGGTTTCGAGCCTCTATTTTTTTTTCTAACAACCTTTTATTTATTTATTTTTTATTGTGCTTTAAGTGAAAGCTTACAGCTCAAGTTAGTTCCTCATACAAAAATTTATATACACATTGTTATGCGATCCTAGTTGCTATCCCTGTAATATGTCAGCACACTCCTCCTTTCCACCTCAGATTTCCCATGTCCATTCAACCATCTCCTGTCCCATTTGCCTTCTCATTTTGCCTCCGGACAGGAACTGCCCATTTAGTCTCATGTATTTATTTGAACTAAGAAGCACACACTCCACGAGTATCATTTTATGTCTTACAGTCCACACTCCACGAGTATCATTTTATGTCTTACAGTCCAGTCTAATTTTTGTCTGAAGAGTTGGCTTTGAGAATGGTTTTAGTTCTGGGTTAAAAGAGTTCAGAAGCCATGTCTTCTGGGGTGCCTCCAGTCTCAGTCAGACAATTAATTCTGGTCTTTTTACTAGAATTTGAGTTCTGCACCCCACTTTTCTCCTGCTCCATCAGGGACTCTCTGTTGTGTTCCCTGTCAGGGCAGTCGTTGGTGGTAGCCAGGCACCACCCAGTTCTTCTGGTCTCAGGCTGATGGAGTCTTTGGTGTATGTGGCCCTTTCTGTCTCTTGGGCTAATATTTTCCTTGTGTCTTTGGTGTTCTTCATTCTGGTTTCTAGTCTCTTATCATCTGAATCATTCTTTTGTGCATGACCTATGCATCTATACTTGCCTTTGTTTGACTTGCACTTGAGCACATGATGTTTAGGTGTGGCTTGACAATTAGGCTAGACAAGGATGGACACACTCTAAGATGCTAGACTTTGTGGGAAGTACCAATTGCTGTGAAGTTGACCCTGATTCATGGTGACCCCAAGTGAGTCAGAGTAGAACTGTGCTCCACAGAGTTTTCAATGGCTGATTTTTTAAAATTGTGACTTAGGTGAAAGTTTATAGCTCACGTTCATTTCTCATTCAAAAATTTATACTCATATTGTTTTGTGACATTAGTTGCAATCCTCACAATGTGACAGCATACTCCCCCTTTCCACCCTGGGTTCCCTCTGTCCATTTGACCAGTTTCTGTCCCTTCCTGCCTTCTCATCCTGCTTTTGGACAGTAGCTGCCCACTAAAGGTCTCCTATATCTGATTGACCTAAGAAGCACATTCCTCACGTGCATTATTTTTTTGTTTTGTAGTCCTGCTAATCTTTGTCTGAAGAGTGGATTTTGAGAATGGTTTCAGTTCTGGGTTAATAGTGTGTCCAGGGGCCATAGTTTTGGGGGTTCCACCAGTCTCTGTCAGATTCCATGGCTGATTTTTGAAGTAGATCGCCAGGCCTTTCTTCTGAGGTGACTCTGGATGAGTTTGAATTTCCACCCTTTTGGTTAGCAGCCTAGCACATTAGCCATTTTCACCACTCAGAGAATCCTTTTGTGGGAAGAGGAGCTTTCAAAAAAGGAGACAGTCACATAGGCCATTGCCAGTCACACTTTCCCTGTTTTGAAGCTACAAATGCCCCCCTAATCACAAAGGCCATGCTACCATGATCCTGGAGTCACTGCATCTTTGGACTTGAGTGTTTAATCAGGCAGAGAACAGTGCAATCTCCCTGTCTGGAATCAAACGGCCCCTAGAGGGCAATGCGGTCACAGGAAAGACATCGAAAGCCAGGTTTCCCTGGACTTCTGGGCTCTAAACTGATCCAGACGCTACTCTGAGGAAGCACTCTATTCTGTCAAGTTTTTTTTTTTTAAAATCAAATGCCGTAGGAAATAGTCAAAATGTCAAGTGGAGCATAAAGGCGAACACTGAGGAGAGGTGGGCGTCCTAGAGAAAAGACCCGCCCAATGTCTCAGAGGGGAGAGGGCTCTTTTCTCCTCTGTCAGACCCCTGGCTGGTTCATGTGGCTCTTGTGCTCTTCTGGTTGTGGTGTGCACCCTGTTATTGTGCTTCTGGTTTAGGGCGTCAGGCCTGAGGCAAGAAACACATTCTAAAGAAATTCATTATCAAGAAATTCATCGTGAAGACACCCGTAGAGAATGACAAATGCCCTGATGTTCCTGGACTCTGGGCTTTAGAATTTGACCAAGATTTTTAATGAAAAGGGAAGCTGACCTTTTATTTCAATAAGTACTGAACTGTTGTATATCACCATATAATCGGTATACACCATCATCCTAGTAGTTAAGAGCAAGGGTTTAGAGAGGGCTGAGTCACAATCTTACATGTGCTACTTACCAGGAAAGTAAACATGGGCAAGTTACTTCTCTCTGAGCCTCAGTGTCATTGAATGTACGTAAGGAGACAACATTTACCTTGGATCCTGGGTGGTGCAAGCAGTTTGCAATCAGCTACTAACTGAAAAGTTGGCAGTTCAAACCCACGCAGGGGTTCTGTGGAAGAATGGCCTGGTGATCTGCTTCCATAAAGGTTACAGCCAAGAAAATCCTATGGGGCAGTTCTACTCTGTAACACTCGGGGTCGCCATGAGTCATGAGCCGACTAGATGGCAGCTAACAGCAACAACGACATCTACCTCAGGGTATTGTTGTGAGGGATAACTGTAACGGCAAATGTAAAACATCTTGTATAACAATGGTTGTCAAAGTTTGGTCCCTGAACTGGCAGCAACAGCATCACCTGGTAACCTGTTATAAATGCATATTCTCAGGCCTATTGAATCAGAAACTCTGGGGGTGGAGCCCAGTGACCTGCATCTTGAAGGGCCCTCCAGGTGACTCTGAAGCATGTTCAAATTTGAATACTTATATAATAATTGGAAACCCTGGTGGCGTAGAGGTTAAGTGCTACAACTGCTAACCAAGAGGTCGGCAGTTCAAATCCTCCAGGTGCTCCTTGGAAACTCTATGGAGCAGTTCTACTCTGTCCTATAGGGTCGCTATGAGCTGGAATTGACTCGACGGCAGTGGGTTTTGGGTGGGTTATATAATAATTGAATTATAGAGGCTTAAAATCATATATTATTATAGTTGTTGTTATGAACTGTTGCTGGGAGTAAAAATATGCAGTCCCTACTTATAAGAAACTGACAGTCTTGTTGGAGGACCAAGGTATTGAACGTGGAATACTCCCATAGTCAGTATGACTGTTGACAGTAAAAGGAACAGAAGAGGCAGAGGGAAGTGTGCAGAGCATTCTGACTGAGGGAAACCATAGAGACAGCTATGACTTAGAGGTAAGAATAATCAAGAGGTCTTGAGATAGCAATTGCCTAATTCAACATTTATTTAAACTTCTGAGCATCTGCTATAGGCCAAGCACCATGCTAGCACTGGGGATATGGAGACAAGAAAGACCCAGAGCAATAAAGTATTAAAAAAAAAAAGTGGTTGAGTTGATTCCAACTCATGGTGATCCCATGTGTTTCAGAGTAGAACTGCACGGAGAGCTTTCAATGCTGTGACCTTTTGGAAGTAGATTGCCAAGAATATAATTGTCCAGAATTTTATTCTTTTGAGGTGCTTCAGGGTGGATTCAAACTGCCAACCTTTGGTTAGTAGCCAAGTACTTATCCCTTTGCACCATCCAGGGACTCCAATAAAGCCTTAAAGGCACTATAACGGTGGAAATGAATGTGATGATCATCATCATCGTCATCATCAATACCGTTTATTGAGAACTTGCAATACATCAGACAACATTCTGAATGCTTTGCATGAATCTGCTCACTTAATTCTAACAAAAACCTGATGACATATGTGGTCTTCTTCCCATTTTTACTGAAGAAAGTGCAGCTTAGAGTGGTTAAATAAGTTTCCCAAAGTCATAATAATAACGTAGAGGAACTGGGAGTTGATGCCAGCTCTGTTTGATTCTAAGACAGTGTTGATTAGTCCATACTTCTTTAGGGCTAGAGCCTTGTTGTGGCAGAGACGGTAATGCCCTGTTAATATTGCCCATCTCCTCTACCTTTCCCAGCCCTCCATGCAGTTAGACGAGACCACGTGACTAATTCAGGCCAAAGAAATGTGAGCAGAAGGTACATGCACTACTTCTGCACTCAAAAAAACTCACTGCTGATTCCGACTCATAGTGACCCTATAGGACAGAGTAGAATTGCCCCGTAGAGTTTCCAAGGAGCACCTGGCGGATTTGAACTGCCAACCTCTTGGTTAACAGCCGTAGCACTTAACCACTACACCACCAGGGTTTCCCTTCTGGACTCAGGGACCAAAAATCTATACACGGTTTTCAAGTTTCTCTTCCCCTGCGGTGGTGACCTTGACTGCAGAGCTTGTTCCAGATGTGCTGTGACAAGATCATGAGGTCTCCATCAGCCCAAGCCCCTGAGTAAATCTGTGGGGCAGAGCTCCCTGGAGATCTCTGATCAATATGTCGCTTAAGTGAGAAAGAAACTTTTGCCAAGTTAATAGGCTGGAATTTGGGGGTCACTTGTTATGCTGCATAAGGCAAGCATGTGCTGACTCATACAGTTTATAAAGGAGATAAATTTAAATATGTAGGTGCAGAGCCATGGATCACTTTTGTGTGCCCTTTCTAGCCGTGGTCTTGTAACTCCCACCCGGGTGATTGGGCAGGACTGTGCAGACGGGGATTGGAAGGGGATTGGTCAGTTTTGCCATCCTGCTGAGCTTGAAATGAGCCATCACAGAGGTAGGAAAGAGAAGAATCCCACCACCACCAAGTAAGAACAGCTGGGAACACAGAGTACATTCTTTGGACCTGGGGTCCCTGTGCTGAGATGCTCCTGGGCCCAGGAGACAGAGAGTGAGCTGTAACCCTGATGACGGCAAGAAGCGGCGGCAGAGACCCAGCAGCAGGTGTCAGCTGGGTGTCTCCTGGCTCATGGAGAGAGAAAACTGAGTACCTTTGGGCACAGCAAGAGGTGTGCCTGCGAACACAGCTGGGAAGAGGCTGTCCTGATGGAAGAACTGTATCCTGAGCCTGAATTGTAACTCTTACATCCCTAATAAAGCCCATAATTGAGTATGGCCGGTGAGTTCTGTGTGGCCATTGCAAAGAATTATCGAACCCAGCAGAGAAATATACAGTGTTGTGGGAGGAGGGGTTGGTATCCAAAATGGTAAAGATGGTGGAGATGACCTCTGCCTCATGGGAATTGCCTTGGGCTGTTGATCTTGATTCTCTTCCCCTTGTGGAATTAGAGATGTCAGCACTGCCCCCATGCTGTTTTTCCAGTAGGGTAGAGAGATTCCTGAGTTTTGGCCAGAAGATTTTCCACAGTAGTTTGTAGGCAAGTTGAACTATTGAAACTTGCTTTTGTCTCTTTTAGGAACTGGGTTAAACATAGACATGAATAAACTTTGGTTCCTATACATTTGCCAGTTCTTGATATGTTGTATAAAAGGGATCATACAATATTTGTCCTTTTGTGACTGACTTTCTTCACTCAGCATAATGTTTTTGGGGTTTAGGAAGCACTGAATATCTGTTAGTGGTGATGGAAAATTTGGCAATGGATATGGGTGATGGCTGCACAACATCATAAATGTCTTTGTCACTGAATCATACATGTAAAAAATGTTGAATTGCAGAATGTTGTGTTACATATATTCTTATATATTCTTACCACACATAAAAAAAGTAGCTGCAAGTAGGTGTATATGCAATATAACATTTTTTTTTTTTTTTTTGAGATAACCCTGTTGTAAAATGTTCTTTACAGTTATCCTCCTGAAATTGAATCACCCCAGGACCTGGGAAAGTGCAACATTTTGAGACTAATTCAAATTTTACACACACACACACACACACACACACACACACACAAAACAACAAGAAAAGTAATTCTTTTATACACTTGGTTTGTCCTAATTTTCAGTTTGGGAAAATATGATCACCTTAGATATGTTCTCCTGGTTACCCCGAGGGCTGTCTTCAGAGGTCAGTTCCATGAGCAGTACTTGATCTTGAAGTCCACATCTGGCCCCTTCTCCCCACCACTAGCAGATGCAATATGACAGCACCACTCCCTGTGTTAGCCTGGCTGTTGGAACAGGTATGGTACCTCTCCTAGCTTGCACCCTCCCTAAAGAATATGCTGTAAGCTCTTTCAGACCTTTTGGATTCTTGATGCAAACTTGGAGCACAACTGAGGTGGGTCCCTAAGCCTTCCGAGTGGTTCTTTGTTATTTATTTTTAATCTTAAATTATGAAAAAGAACCCCTAGGGTCCCCAAAGGAAATGTCTTTGAACAGAACATAGCACTGTGGTGGAACTTTTAGCCAGGTCAAAGTTCAAGGGCCAAATAGCCCAAGGCAAGTGAAAGAGAGTGACAGAAGGAGGTTTTTTAAAAAACAATATTTTATTGAGTTTTTGGTGAAAGTTTACAGAGCATATTAGGTTTCCATTTAACAATTCTATAAGTATTGTTCAGTGACATTGGCTATATTTTTCACAATGTGTCAATAGTCTCATTGTTTCCATTCTGGTTGTTCTGCTTCCATTAATCTGGTTTCCCTGCCTCCCTTACCTTCTCATCTTTGCTTTAGGGTACCTCAAAGAAGGAGGTATTTAAACATTTATATATAGATACAAACATACACTCATTTATATGAGTATCTATAACCAGGAAAAGTCACATTTTAACAATGAGTATATTCATAAAGAAAGTCATTGTGTAATTAATAGTAGGTTGTTTACTCATTTAGGAGTCCCTGGGTGTCGAAAACCGTTAAGTGCTCAGTTACCAACCTAAAGGTGGTGGTTCGAACCCACCCAGTGGCTCCATGGGAGAAAGGCCTGGCTATCTGCTCCTATAGAGATCACAGCTAACTAGGGAAGTCAGTACAACTTGACCAAGGAAAGGTCATGGAAGCTTCACAAACACATTCAAACTCCCTGAGGGACCACATGACTGGGCTGAGGGCTGGGGACCATAGTCTTGGGGACATCCAGCTCAACTGGCATAACATAGTTTATAAAGAAAATGTTCTACATTCTATTTTGGTGAGTAGTGTCTGGGGTCTTAAAAGCTTGCAAGTAGTCATGTAAGATACTCCACTGGTCCCACCCTGTCTGGAGCAAGGGAGAATAAAGAAAGCCAAGTGAAAGATTAGTCCAAAGGACTAATGGACCACAACTACCACAGTCTCCACCAGACTGAGTCCAGCACAACTAGATGGTGCCTGACTTCAACCACGAACTGCTCTGACAGAGATCTCAATAGAGGGTCCCAGACAGAGCTGGAGCAAAATGTAGAACAAAATTCTAACTCAAAAAAAAGACCAGACTTACTGGTCTGACAGAGACTGCAGAAATCCCGAGAGTATGGCCCCTGGACACCCTTCTGTCTCAGTACTGAAGTCACTCCTGAGGTTTACCCTTCAGCCAAAGGTCCATAAAACAAACAGGCTCTTAAAACAAAACAAGGCGAATGGGTACACCAGCCCAGGGACAAGGATGAGAAGGCAGGAGGGGACAGGAAAGCTGGTAATGGGGAACCCAAGGTCGAGAAGGGAAGAGTGTTGACACGTTGTGGGGTTGGCAACCAATGTCACAAAACAATAAGTGCGCTAATTGTTTAATGAGAAACTAATTTGCTCTGTAAACCTTCATCTAAAGTAAAAAAAAAAAAGAAAATTACAGCCAAGAAAACCCTATGTGGCAGTTCTGCTCTACCACATGGGGTTAGTATGGGTCGGAATTGACTCCACAGCACCTAACAACATGTTGTCTCTCCAAGTCACACTCTCTCAACTCTCCTGCGCTCTAAGGTTAACCCGCCCTCATATGAAGAGATTTTAAGATCCTTTTCCATCACTGTCACCTTCCTGGGGACGCACTTCAGTCTCTCAATGTCATTTCTTAGAACCAAACGCTTGAGATTGGACCATGGTAGAGAAGGACTCTCGCCTCTCTTGTTTAGGATCCTTAGTTTAGTACTGATGTGACTTCAAGATCAAAGTCCTTTTTTGAATGCCGCCTCACATTGCTGACTCACAGTAAGCTTGCAGTCAACTAAAACCTTTTAACCTACTTCTTGTAAACTGCTATTAAACCAGGTGTTTTTCATCCAATATGTATGTAGGCATTTATTTTTAATTCATACCTTGTCTATTTCTGAACAAGACTATGAGCCTAGAAACAGAACACAAGAGTACATCTACACAGTTAAAATAAAGCTCCAAAGAGAGCAGAAGCATTGCATTTTCACAGTAGATTTTCTGAGTTGAAGTGCAGATATCTACATATATCGCTGTTCGAGTTCATTTAATTAGATTTAGGACTTGTGGTGTTATGTTTTTCTAATCTCTTTGTCTTCTTTGACCTGTAAGCTGCTGTCAGCAATGTGTCATCTGCCAATTTGACCATCACCATTCTTGCATAGTTCCTGATTTTTTAGGTTGAGGTCTCAGTTCCATCACTTATAGCTGTGTGACCTTGGGCAGGTTAATTAACCTCTCTGTATCTCAGTTTCTCATTTGGATAATAGTATCTACCTCAGAGGGTGTGGTGAGGATTAAATAAAGTAGTAAAGTACTTAGAACAGTGCCTGGTACATGGTAAACTCTCTATACCAAACCAAACTTACGACCATTGAGTTGACTCTGACCCATGGTGACCCCATGTGTTACAGAGTAGAACTGCTCCATAGGGTTTTCAAAGCTGTGAACTTCAGAAGCAGATTGCCAGGCTTTTCTTTGGAGGTACCTCTGGGTGGGCTGAAACAGACAACCTTCAGTTAGTAGTTGAGCTCTTAACTGCACCAACCAGGTAAACTTTCTATAAGTTTTAATTATTTATTATTATTATAAATATTTATTGAGAATTTACTATGCTGTAGGTGATGTGATAAGGCACTTTGGTGGTGCAGTAGTTAAGCACTGGGCTGCTAACTGAAAGGTGCGAGGTTTGAACCCACCAGCAGCTCCGTGGAAGAAAGACCTGGCAGTCTGTTCCTGTAAAGATTTATGACCTAGGGAACCTTATTGGGCAGTGCTTAACCATTTGTAACACCCAGGGACTCCATATGTGTTCCTATACAGGGGGAAATCAGACTTTGTTAGAATGGAATTCTTTATTTTAAATTTAATGTTATTTTCACATTGAATCGCACATAGAAATTAGGGCTGGGAGTGGCATAATCTTTTTTAGAGCTTAAGAACTCCTAAAGGTTCTCATAAAGCAGAGAGAAAGGGAGAGAGTCCTCTTTTAATAAGACACAGCCCAAATTATTCTACTGTAATAGAAATCGCTTGGAATAACTGTTCTGTAGGGTTGCTCTGAGCTGGAATCCACTCGATGGCACACAACAACAATAGGTGATGAGATAGATATATAATACAATATTGTATTTAATCCACACGTTAACCCAGCTGAGTAGTTACTATAGACACTTCCATTAGACACTAAATGACTCATCCAGGTTCCCACAGCCATTAGCTTGCAGTTTGCAAGGAGAGAAACAGAGGGCACTGAACGTGGCGAGAAGGCATGAGGAAAGGCTGGGCTTATTTGCTGCACAGTGAGTCACTCTAGTACAGATTTGTGGGGTTAGACGAGGGGAGTGGGGAACGTGAACTTCACCTTGGATTCCTTCTGTTTAAAATATGGCCAATTTCCCATCATTCCTAGCTGTACCCTGGCCCCTCCCCTCTCCTGACAGGCTGTGATCTCTCTATCCTGCAGCGGGGCTGGCTGTTCTGCATATTTGTTCCTCACAAGTGGTGGCGTCCCTAGGGAGGTGTGGGCTGCACCAGTGACACTCTCAGAGGGGGTGACACAGAAATGACCCCAAGGTCAGCGGCGGCGGCGGCAGGTGGGTGGGTGCCGTTTGGGGAGGGATTGCCAAGGAGACATGTCACCCACCAGCCTGGGCGCAGGCGGCTGGGCCAGGGTGCACGCCATTGGGCAGAGGAGTGTCTCTACCTTGGCCCATGGGAGAGGGGAGGAGTTTTAGGGGGTCTGGCGGGGGGGAGCCAGGAGGGATGGGGTCACGTGGCAAGTCGCCCCGTGCGGGGGCAGGGTGGGGTAGGGCCACCCTACCTACAGGTAGGGTTCTCCAGCTGGCTCCACCGATCCTGGGGTTTGGGGTGGGGGTGGGTGACACTGTGAGTTACTGCAGGGGATGACACCAGCCCTAGTGATGCCACTGCTCACAAGTGACGGAAACTATCGTGCTGCTCTTCGAAAGTAACCAGTATATACCTGTCCATTTCTTTGGAAAGAATGTGACTGAGTCCCTCCCTTGCAGCACCTTAGCATCAAGAAGAAGCCATCGTGCTAACAAGACCATAGCTATCTGTGGGATTTATTCCACTGCGCTTGGGCTAGGGAGCCTCACGCATTGCTTTTGAAATGTCTCCGGAAGAGAACCAGGGTATCATCTCTTTTTAACTACAGCTACCTTTCAGTCCCAGCTTAGCATGATAGTATATAAATGGGCACATTTGCATAATGTATCGATTTTCCAGTTAAGCCTTAATGAAAATTTGTCGAATTGGAGCGTCCCATAGGAAATGAAGACATGAGTATTGTTCTCTTTGATTCTAACATTATAAAATGTAAAGCAATTTTGGGGGGAAAAGATTTTCTCCTTTACCCTGTTCCCTCATCTATTCTCCTTTCTTAATTTTTCCTATTAACTAACGTGTACCAAGATTTCCCAGGGAATAAGCACTCACTCATATGGGTGTTTTTCATATGTCTAGAGTCTTAAAGATACAAGCAGGCCCTATGAAGACATCCTTAGTGTAATCTTGCATTCTTGTGTCTATCTGCCTGTGAAAGAAGGTATCAAGCTTCCATTTTAATGTACTGCTAAAATAGAAATTTGCTTATTAAGATTTCCAGAAGTTCATTAAGAAACTAGTTATTCCAAGTGATTTTTATTACAGTAAAATAATTTGGACTGTCTCTTATTAAAAGAGGACTCTCTCCCTTTCTCTCTGCTTTATGAGAACCCTTAGGAATTCTAAGCTCTAAAAAAGATTATGCCGCTCCCAGCCCTAATCTCTATGTGTGATTCAATGTGAAAATAACATTAAAATTTAAAATAAAGAATTCTATTCCAATGAAGTCTGATTTCCCCCCTTTATAGAAACACATATGGAGTCCCTGGGTGTTACCAACGGTTAATCACTGAACTACTAGCCAAAAGATTGGGGGTTCAAACCCAACCAGAGGCACCTTGGAAGACGGGCTCGGCAATCTGCCTCCTAAAGGTCACAGCCTTGAAAACTCTATGGAGCAGTTCTACTCTGCACACGTGGAGTCTCCATGCATTGGAACTGACTTTATGACAGACAACTAACAACAACAAAAGTACAAAGAACACATATAGAGACCCTGAGTGGCACTCATGGTTAAGTGCTTGGCTATTAACTGAAAGGTTGGTGTTTCCAACCTACTGAGAGGTGCCTCGAAAGAAAGGGCTGGTGATCTGCTTCTGAAAGGTCACAGCCATGACAACACTATGGAGTGCAGTTCCACTTGGCAACATATGGGGTCACCATGAGTTGGAAGTGACTTGATAGCAGCCGGCTTTAGGGATACATATGCACAACCTAGTAAGCTGCATATGATTTTTAGGTGGCCCAAAGGGATGTAAGGGGGGCACGAACAGTATCAGCTGCACTCTGTCATAATGCTCCATGGTAGTGTTTATTCCTGCGGTAATTCAGTCCTTATTTGTGTAATTATTTTCTTGCCCCTTTCCTTCATTAGACTGTAACCTCCATGAAGGCAGGGACAATATCTGTCTGCTCACTGCTGCATCCTCAGTACTTGGCACAGAACCAGAGCCTGGTACATACTTCGTAGTCAATCACTATTCATTGAAAAAAATAATGTTGCTGTTGGGTGCTGTTGAGTTGATTCTGACTCATAGTGACCCCATGTGACAGGGCAGAACTGCCCCATAGGATTTTCTTGGCTATAATCTTTATGGGAGCAGATCTCCAGGTCTTTTTTCCACTGGAGCTGCTGGGTGGCTTCAAACCGTCAAATTTTCTGCTAGCAAGTGCTTAAGCTACACCAGAGGCACATTTCTAAGTGTTTTACGTGTAATATAGCATATACTCTTAACAACAACCCTTTTGAAATATGCATTTTATTGATATAGAAATTAAAGCACAGAGAGGTTAAGATACATAACCAAGGTCACACAGTAAGTAAGCAAGCTTCCTTCGGTTTTAACATCTTAGAAATTTAATAGCTTTTAAAATATCTCAAGCCGGTTGGGATACTCGGTTCCAGAGAAGCAGTCTGGAAGGGAAGTGACCTGAAGCTTTAGCGAGTGACTGGAAAGTACTTGTTCTTCAGTGACAGTTGAAAATACTCAAGATCCCTGCTGCTCAGAGAAAATTGGCCTTCATTTATCTTTCTATCCTTCAGCATTTAAAAATTCTCCTCATAAAGGAAAATTGTAGAGGTCTATGGCTGTAGAGTTGCAGGATAAGCCCAGAAATGGATGTGGGAGGAGCAAAAATTGCTTCTAGTCATAGAGAAACAATTTCAAATTGTGGTCTGGATTACACCTTCGGTTGTTGATGATTCTTTTCAGAGTCACCCATTCTGATCTGATACCGTCTTCACTAAGGTGAATGGCTTATAAATTCCCAAGTCCTTGACAGGCTGAGGCTGCCATGATTTCGACCATTCCTCCACCCAATAGCTGTCAGTCAAGGCTTTCTGTTACAAGTAACAGAAAACTCTACTCGAACCTGCTTGAGCAAAGAAGATAATTTATTGGCTAAAATAATGGAAAAAGTTCATTGGTAGAAGTAACTTTACCCAGGATCTCAAATGATGTCATTGTGAATCTGGTGTTTTCCCAGATCTGCTCTAGTTCAGGCAGGGTTTTTTTTTCCATATAAAAAAACCCCAGTGCCGTCGAGTCAATTCCGACTCCTAGCGACCCTATAGGACAGAGTAGAACTGCACCATAGAGTTTCCAAGGAGCACCTGGCAGATTCGAACTGCCGACCTCTTGGTTAGCAGCCGTAGCACTTAACCACTACGTCACCAGGGTTTCCTTTTTTCCATATAATTGCCTTTAATACCTCCAGGCTTACAGCTTATCCTCTCAACAATCAGGACTGTCAAAGCTTCCTCTTTTGTATTAGTTAGGGTAACACTAGCTGCTATAACAAGCAAACCCTCAAAATTAGGTGTCTTAGTACAAGAATGGTATATTTTTCTCTCTTGTGATAGTCTGGTATAGGTGTTCCTGGCTAGCAAGTGGCTTTTCTTTGTTGAGTTGAAGTAGATGCTTCTTTCCCTGGTATCACTGTGTTCTCCTAGAGAATAGGGGCTGTGTCCCAGGGCAGAGCATAGAGGTAAATGCTCAGGGGCAAATACTGTTTGTTGTCTATGTCGTAACCTTTGCTTTATCTTTTCTTCCTTACAACAAACCCCTTAATTTGTTTAGGATGTAAGGTGCTCAAGATATGTGAGCCCAGACTTATGGGATGAATTATCATTTGTCTAAAGCATTCATCATGTTATCAGGAGGGACCAGTACCTGGAGACGGACATCATGCTTGGTATATTAGAGGGTCAGTGAGAAGGAGGAAGACTCTCAACAAGAGGGACTGACACAGTGGCTGCAACAATGGGCTCAAGTATAACAAGGATCATGAGGATGGCCAGGACCAGGCAGTGTTTCATTCTGTTGTACATAGGGTCGCTATGAGAGAGCTGACTCATGGCGCCTAACAACAACAAAGTATTTATGGCAATCATATTCCTCCTTCTTAGCTTACTGGTTTAGGAATAGCCACGTGATCTTGTTTTAGCCAATGAGATGTAAGAGAAAGGGTGTTGGGAGGAATCGTGGGAATGATTTTCCATTCTGAAAGAAAAGAAAGAGACGTGAGTGGAGAAATCCCAGTTTCCTTCCTATTTTGGATTTTGTGTGTGGGTGTTATGCTTAAAACTGAGGCAGCTATCTTCAAATCATGACTTTATCTCCTTACCCATTGCTGTGAGTCGATTCTGACTCGTAGTGACTCTACAGGACAGAGTAGAACTCCCCATAGGGTTTCCAAGGAGCAGATGGTAGATTCGAACTGTTAACCTTTTGATTAGCACCCGAGTTCTTAACCACTGTGCTACCGGGCTCTGTATCTCCATGGGTATCTCAAAAATGCCAACCTCTAGTTCTGGCATTGTTTAACTGTTAAATTAACTGACTTCCGGGCCTGCCTCTCTCCAACTTCTTGTTTTGTGAGGTAATTCATCTCTATTATTTAAAGCCAATTTTGATTGGCTCTCTCAGGTGTTATTTGCAGCTAAAAGCACCCTCACTGGGTGTGCGTGTGTAATGGAGGTCAATTAACGTTCATAGACTTGAACTGAGTCCTACTAACTGATTTGGCTAACTTAGCGGTGTGGTCTATGCCATCCATGCATAAGAGTAAGTACAAAGGATTGTAAAATTTCATTTCTGTACACACTGATGCTGTGAGTTTCTTCTGTGAACCACAGGGATTTCAGTGTCGAATTGCCTGGAAATGTTTCCAAACCAGAGCCTTTTGGCCCACGTATATTTAAGGAGTAACTTTCCGTGGAAAATTTCTTTTTTGGTTCAAGCATTTAAAACAAAAAGCATCTTGGCATTCTCAAGTTTTGCAGCTGAGACACAATGACTAACTTCAGGCAATTAGAGTGAGGTTGTTACTAGGGCTCTGGGTAAACGGAGAATAAGCTGGGTAGAGGCCGGTCTTTCTGGCATCAACCAGGGGAAGCTTTGCCAAAACACCTGTACATTTCCCGGGGCTGCTCCACAAAATCCTCTCAGTTTTAGGAAAAATCCTCCTCTTGCCCCTGCCACCATGTTTGGGGCATGATACTTAAACTATTTGACTTTTTGACTCTTTATAGGCAGGTTTTTTTTTGTTTGTTTGTTCGTTTGTTTTATAGCACAGTTTACCCTCTCCGTCCTAAAAAAAAAATGGAGATTCTAAATAAGGCTACAAGGCCTTAGCCAGAGTTGTTTATAATGGATGAAGGATGGTGAAGAAGCAAAGCATTGTGGGTAGGTAAAACATGGAGTCAGGTGGGTTGGGCTTTCACAGTAAGAGTTTTTGTCAGCCGCACACCCAGCCCTTCCCCTCTTTGTCTGGTAACAGAAGTCCTTTGTCCTGTGAGTTAGATGAGGTTTCCCCAACCCTTTCCGTCATCAGCCACAGGAGAGGCATGTGACCCTGGTCTGACCAATCAGAGTGCCCCATTATCTTCAGCCAGAATGACGGGTTCTGGGAAAGCACATGCCCCATCGGTGCAATCTGAGCCCCTGTGAGAAATTGAGGAGTCCCTGGGTAGTGCAAATGGTTAAGCGCTCGACTACGAGCAAAAGGTTGGCACTTCAAACCCACTTATAGGTGCCTCAGAAGAAAGGCCTGGAGATCTGCTTCCAAAAGGTTGTAGCCATGAAAACCCTATGGAGCAGTTCTACTCTGACACATGGGGCCAGTCTTAGTCAGAATCAGCTCCATGGTAAGTTTGTGTGTGTGTGTGAGAGAGAGAGATTTGGTGTATGGATACTGGACGGGCGGGGTCTCTATTCCTGTGGCAGCGTGGGTGATAAGGGAGATGAGAGCCTGACGCTGTCGGTGAGGCATTTCCATTCCATGAAGAGAGTGTCTGAAACTGAAAGCCAGCAATGTAGCGATCAGAATGGGAGATGGGAAATTTGGCTGCATCGTGTGAACACCTTGAACCTGCCCTGACTTTTGGGTATGACAACCAATAGTCCCCACCTCACCATTCATTTCATTTTATTCATTTCTTAAGCTTGTTTGAGTTGAATAGCTCATAGTTTGAGGGTCTAAAGATGATTAAAAAGCAGTCCCAGTGGCTTAAATTTTCTCCTGTTCTAACTAGCTTAAATCATCATGTTATTTTGACGACTGAATCATTACTATTCAGTATGGGGAGTGTGACACAGGACAAATTTTTATACAGGAGACAAAGAAGAAAACTTTCTTTAACCTTTTTTTTCCAGCTGAAGCAGGAATTTGGGGGTGCCCAGAAGCCAGTTTGAGGGTACTGGGTACTCTAGTGAGTGAGAATGGAGGAAGGAGGAACAGAGAGACTAAACCAACAGCAAACCCACTGCTGTTGAGTCGATTCTAACTCACAGCGACCCTACAGGACAGAGTAGAACTGCCCCATAGGGTTTCCAAAGCTGTACATCTTTATGGGAGCAGACTGCCACATCTTTCTTCTCTGGAGCAGCTGGTAGGTTCAAACTGCCAACCTTTTGGTTAGCAGCCAAAGGCTTTAACCGCTGTGCCACTGGGGCTCCAATGAAGAGACTACAGGCTAATATTTCCTATGTCAGGTTTTTGGGGAGTGGTTATAGTGGTATTTCTATTGAAGACAAAAAAGGGCAAAAATGGTTCCCGATTGCATCAGGAGCCATTATGAAGTAGAGTGAGGAAGAAGTTCCTATGCATTTTGGAAGTTCCCCTCTTGGGAGACATGCAGGAAAGATGAAGAGAGTCATTTTTTGGATTGATTTGTATGCAGCCCTGATGCAGAAGTAGGGAGAAAGACTCAAGGGTAGGGTGATGAATTGTCCTAATTTGCTTAGGACTGAAGGGGTTTCTAGGATACAGTATTTTCGGTTTTAAAAGTGGGATAGTCCTGGACAAAACGTGACAAGTTCGTCACTCTACCTGAGGGCTTCTGAAGCCTCTGGCTCATCAGTATGTTTATCAAGCGCCTACAATGTGCCATACACTGTCATAGTTTCTAGGGACCCCAAAATGAAAAGGACGCAGTCCTTGCCCTTGATCTTTAGAGTCATGACGGAAAAATGTGAATTTCAATCGCTCATAGGACATTCTGTTATGTGGCTGGTGTGAAATCTTGACCCAGAAATTTGGGTCATAAAGTTTCTCATACATCAAAACTTGCTGACAAATTTCTGTGAGTAGGCAAAATTGATGTTCTTTTGATTAGAAGTTTAGTTTGGTAACTTAAGTAGACATTGTTGGTGCCCTGCCCAAATCCCTTTTACTCAGCTAGGACACAGATCCCCCACCTGTTGGCCGTGTTGAGTGACAATGGCTTATAGCTGTATTCTCCTTGCCAAGCCCTTGTTACTGAGTAATTCCAACTCATAGCAACCCTGTAGGACAGAGTAGAACTGCCCCATAGGCTTTCCAAGGCTGTAAATTTTTATGGGAGCAGGCGGCCACATCTTTCTCCCGTGGAGTGGCTGGTGGGTTTGAACTGCCAACCTTTCGGTTAGCAGCCAAGCACTTTAACCACCGTCCCATCAGTGCTCCCCTCGCTGTATCCTTCTCTAGAGAATTGCTCTTGGCCAACAGAACCTATCTCAACAGGAAATGCCTGGGAGGTTATGGTGCTACCAAAGATGGTCTAGTTAGAACAGTAGAAATTCAAGGCACTGGTAGCCAAAGATATAAAATCCTATCCTCTTGTCTCAGGGTGGAGCAATGCTGTGATACCGTTCATACTCCAAATTGTCCTGGGAGATTAACTGGGAATGGATTTTAGCTGAAACCACATCTTTGCCCTGCCTCTTCCCCGGCCTTCTCCTGCTACCCTCACTTCCTTACAGGTTTCTGAGAGCTCTCCCTTTACAAATCCCACACTCAAGTGAACCTTCTGGCTCTGCTTCCAGGCAACCTCATCCAAGACACTGGCTTAGAATAACCTGGAGAATTGAGAGGAAAAAATTCAGCCATCAAGGATTTCCACTAACTTCTCCCTCAAAGCTTTGTGAAATCTAAAATTGGAGAAAGGTCAGAAATAAAGGTTCTTTTCCATTTTATCAGTCACATGTCATATCACATGTTGGTGTTTTCTCTGTAAGATATATATGTATATATATTTACTTGCTTAACCTTTTATTAAAATATAGGAATTTAAGAATCTAAGAAAAAAATGTACTTATATAGGTACGTAACTGCCCTTACGGTATTTCATATTTGAAGGTAGACAGTGGACCCACTGGCAAGTCATTTCTCTGGTTTGTTTTTCCAGCTGTCTTAGTTTCCTAGGAGCCCTGGTGGCACAGTGGTTAAGAGCTCAGCTGCTAACCAAAGGTCGGCAGTTTGAATCCACTAGCTGCTCCTTGGAAACCCTATGGGGCAGTTCTACTCTGTCTTACAGGGTCGCTATGAGTTGGAATCCACTCCATGGCAATGGTTTCTGTTTTTGTTTTGGTTAGTTTCCTAGGGCTATTGTAACAAAGTACCAAACAGAGTGTAGCGTAAGACAACAGAAATGTTTTCTCTCATAGTTCTGGAGGCTAGAAGTTTGAAACCAAGGTGTTGGCTGAGCCATGCTACCTCTGAAGTCTCTAATGGCGGATCCTTCCTTGCCTCTTCTAGCTTCTAGCAGCCCCAGGCATTTCTAGGCTGGTGCCGCCATAACTCTAGTCTCTGCCTCTGTCTTCACATGGCCATCTTCCTTCTGTGTGTCTATCTCTCTTTTCTTCTTCTGAATGGACTGCAGTCATAATGGATCGGTGCCCACCCTAATGACTTTATCTTAACTTGATTACATCTACAAAGACCCTATTTCCAAAGAAGGTCACATTCACAGGTACTGGTGGTTAGGACTTTAACATATCTTTTTGGGGGCCCCAACCCAACCCATGACATCAGCATAGGATCGGAAGAATTCTGAGGCTTAAAAACAACAACAGGACAAAAAGAATAAAAATGATAATATTAGTAGTGGTCTCAGAGGAACAGGAATATAAGAGTATGGGTTTTAGAGTGAGAAGGATCTAGCTTTCTAATACGTCTCTAAATATCAGTTTTCCCATCTGCAAAAAAAAAAAAATATTAAAAATAACTACCTTATAATGCATGCTAAGTGTTAGCAGGGACCCTGACCCATCAGTGGAGAATAAGCGACAGTTATTATAAAACTACAAGGCGGGAAGAATCCTTGTAAACAAAGAGAGGTCCAGGCAGTAGTGTGCTGGAGTTGCTCTCAAGAGCAGATTATTAAATTTTCAGAAATTTGAGAGCTTGTTGTTAAACTCAGTCATCCTTTAAATTGACTGTGGAGGGAATATTTATACCATGGAGATTGGCAGAGGCTGTAAATCCATTCTCTCTCTTCCAAGACCTAGCTGTTAAACACCAGCACACCAAAAGGCCCAGGGTTGATCAAAGGCGTGACTTCTAGAGCTTAATTTATAACATTCTTCTGCAGGTGAGTGTGTTTTAGCCCGTCTTTGCTTCTTTCCTGCCTGTTTCATACTTTGCTGCTTTCTCTGCTGGCATGCTCCACACCTTCCCTCTCACATCCTCCCTTCATTCAAGGCCCAGACCAAGCCTCACCTCCTCCAGGAAGTCTTCCCTGACTCTTCCTGCCCTCTCCAAGTGTCCTCTTCTCTGAATTTATTGCCCATATCACTCAAATCTTGTGTTTAGTCTTATGTGTCAATCCAGTCTCTTGACGAGTTAAGCTCAGTGAAGGCAGAGGCATTTCTCTTATTCAACCTCTCCTCCTCCAGTGTATAGGTCAGTGATAGGGTCCAAAGAGTCCTCTCTTCCTTGGGAGTCAGATGGCTTTGCTGTGTGTCATTACGCAAGCCACTTAATCTCAGTGAATGACCCAGACTAAAAAAAAAAAAAAAAAAATTTGTTTCTAAATTCCCTTCCAACACTGCCCTTCTAATAAAGCCCGCCTGGACTGAGCTGACTTTTTTTTAAGACTTAGAGCTTAGATATATATAGTTATCCAACCCAAATGCCTAATAGGATCAGTCTGCGTGTTAAGTTTTCAACAAAGGCTTACTGACCTCAGCAGGAACAATACTTCTAGGTACATATTGCCCAAAGGACTAATTATGAGAGGTGAGTATCTGAATCAATGATTAAATCCAATTTATATCAGTAAGCCTCATGCCTAACCTGCTTCTGTTTGTCTAAACCTGCTGGAAGATTTCAACCACTTTAAAACAACCTCCTTATAGCTTCGTGAATGAGTTAGGATTCTCACAGGCCTGATGCACGAAATCACGATCGGAGCCGGGCAGTGAGTCACATCCTTGGTGGGTGACCAACAGCTTCTGGTCAGGGAAATGTACAGCCCCCAACCTCCACACTGTTGATCATCTCATCTACCTGGTTGGACCTAAGGACCACAGTGACATCAGGCCTGCAGGCTACCGCTGAGATGAGAAGGGCGTTGAGCCAGATGCTGTCTCTAGGGAATAGCCTCTCTATTCTCTTCTTGGGTAAGAAGGTTCAGCCACCCTGTCTGTCCTGGCAGATGTACCTTTGTTTCCCCTTGACTCTTTGAGAAGATTCGTTATGATGAGGTTTCTACCATGGAAATGTTAACATTTGCCTCCAGTTGTTCCTGATCTTGTTTTTTTTTCTTCTTGTGGTAGATATATAGGCAACAAAATATTTGCCATTTCTATAGTCTTCACCTGTGGAGTTCAGTAACATTAATTACCTCCGTCCTGTTGTTCAGCCGTCACCATTAACTGTTTCTGAATTTTTCCATCACCCTTGACAGAAGCTCTGTATCTGCAAGTTTTCCTGAATTTTGAAAATAAAGTTTTTGGAAAGAACAAGACACTTTAGCATACTCCTTCACCTTGATGTTCACAAGGCTGCGTCGTTTTCCTTATATACCAGTGGACACCATGACATTTCCTGGTCGAGAACCATGGAGGCTCATATGAACTGTAGTATTAAGTTTAAACTTTCAAGGTCTTTAACAGCCTTACTCCCTACTTCCTCAATGCTTTTTTTCTGCAGGACTTTTCCATGCATAGTCTCTGCAGAAATAA
This sequence comes from Elephas maximus indicus, assembly GCF_024166365.1. Lineage (NCBI taxonomy): Eukaryota > Metazoa > Chordata > Mammalia > Proboscidea > Elephantidae > Elephas > Elephas maximus. Next base: position 29,624,458 of record NC_064838.1, read on the forward strand.
TGGTGCATTCTTATCCCCTCTTCTTCCTGTGTTCTTTCTTGCCTCCTTCTTTTCCTCTCTCCCCCTCTTCTTATCATACCTACTGGTTCCTGGTCCTGCAGATACCATTTAGACACCGCTGTAACCCTCGTGGCTCATGGTTAAGAGCTACAGCTGCTGACCAAAAGATTGGCAGTTTGAATCCACCAGGCACTCCTTGGAAACCCTATGGGACAGTTCTACTGTATCTTGTACGGTCACTATGAGTCGGAACCAACTCGATGGCAAAGGGTTTGGATTTTTTTTTGGTTTTCAGACCTCCAGGAACTTAGATTTTCTGCTGTTACCCTGTGCTGAAATTTCCTCCTTTCTTTACTTATCCAAAGCCTTTGGAGAGTCGCTCAAGATCGAACCCAAATAAGAAGGTGGTCATTCATTTCTTTGTTCACTCATTCAATTAACATTTGTGGAATACCGCTCTGTGTTAGCCTGTGTTTGCAATCCAGGGGGGACAAAGGCAGACAAAATTCCTGCTCTCATGGAGCTTACGCTGTAGTGGGGAGAGAGAGAGAGGAAAGAGCAAATAAAAATTAGATAAGAAAATATCAGAGAGCAATTGCAGGTTCAAAAATCTCTACATGGAGGGGGTGATGGGTAGAAGTTTGGTTGTAATATGGAGTAGGGGACACATCTGCACTGTTTTAAAGAAATTTAAATGTTTAATTTTAAAGTAAACAATTAATAAAAATGAAAAGTTTGCCAAACTTTACATAACCTAAAAAAAAAGAACACAAACAGTTGCTGTTGAGTGAACTCTGACTCATGGTGACCTCATGTGTGTCAGAGTAGAACTGTGCTCCACAGGGTTTTCAGTGGTTGATTTTTCAGAAGTAGATCACCAGGCCTTTTTCCTGAGGCACCTCTGGGTGGACTCGAGCCTCCAACCTTTCTGTTAGCAGCTGAGCACTTTAACTGTTTACACTATCCAGGGACTAAACTGCATAAGATTGAGAAAATATCAATAGTCTACAACCAAAAATATTATGGGAACTGACTCCTTAGTACCCCTTGTTGTAGAGTGACAAGTACGATGAGAAGAGAAAGCAGGCAGATAAGTTAACCAGGGGTTAACTGACCGGTGGTCACGGGAAGCCTCTCAGAGTTGAAGTTAAACTGAGGTATTGGTGCCATGAAGGCATCAGGTACAGGCTGATCTGGGAGCAGAACTTCCCACACAAAGGGAACAGCTAATGCAAAAGCCCCAAGGCAAGAAGGAAAGAGCTGGGAATACTGCAGAAACTGAAGGAAGGGGCCTGTATGGCTGAAGTCGGGAGGGTGCGCAGATTGGTGGGAGGTGGGAGTATTGTTGGAATGCAGCCACGCCCACATTTTTTTTTTTTTTTTATGGCTGCTTCGTGGGTTTGGTTTTTTGGTTTTTATGGCTGCTTTTTTTTGTACTACAAGGACAGAGCTGAGTAGTCAGGACAGAGACTATGCTCCGCAAAACCAAACATCTACTTTACGGCCCTTTACAGAAACATTGTGCAGACCTCTGCTTTAGAAGGTTAAAAGCTGGAAAGTGGGATGATCTGACTGGTAGTTTACAAAGATCTCCGTGGCTGTCAGGTGGAGTACCATATTTTTATGCAAATAATGCATGCCTTCAGAGTTTGTTTGCTTGCTGCACCCTCCTCACAGGAAGCACCCTCACAAGCGCCACCATGCCAATCCTTTTCCACAAAGTTCCTGTAAAAAAAATTAGCATTAGTGTGCTTACAAAAATATCTCTCGGGGAGACTGAGTCCAGCACAACTGGATGGTGCCTGGCTACCACCACCAACCGCTCTGACGGGGATCACAACAGAGGGTACCAAACAGAGGTGGAGAGAAATGTACAACAAAATTCTAACTCACAAAACAAGACCAAACTTACTGGTCTGACAGAGACTAGAGAAACCCCAAGAGTATGGCCCCCAGACACCCTTTTAGCTCAGTAATGAAGTCACTCCCGAGACTGACCCTTTCAGCCAAAGATTACATAAAAAAAAAATAGGCCTGACTAAATGGGCACACCAGCCCAGGGGTATGGATGAGAAGGCAGGAGGAGACAAGAAATCTGGTAATTGGCAACCCAAGGTCCAGAAGGGGAGAATGTTGATATGCGGTGGGGTTGGCAACCAATGTCACAAAACAGTATGTGCACTAATTGTTTAATGAGAAGCTAATTCTGTAAACCATCTAAAGTACAATTAAAAAAAAAAAAAACCTCTGGGTGGGGAGCACAGCAAGCGAACAAATGCAAAAGACCTGTGTTATTTGTGTATTTGTGGCTGAACCTCAAGCTGTCTCCTGTGTTGGTCTGAGTGCCTTGCTAGACCGAGGGCAGGTGGTGTGCTTTGTTCAAGTACGGTTCCCTGCAGAGGGCTGGGCTTGAGAAAGCTGAGACAGATGTTAAGGTCCTAGAGCTGTAAATTGTGGAGCAACGACTGGAATCCCTACCCGAGTGCCTTCACAGCCCAGGTGTTTTCTCTTACATCCAGCTGCCTGTGATTGGAGAAGCATGAAATGACTCTGCACTTTATTATTCTGGAACAAAAGAAAGTAAATCAGTGGAATGCTGGTGGCATAAAGAAAGCATGTGTAAAAGGGAGTTATTTTTAAACATTGTTTTTGGTTAAAAAATGACCAGAAGTAGAGGTGACCTCCAAAACTCACGATCCCATTCTCTAATCTCTGGGAAGATAATGAGTACACCAACAAGACAGATGACTGTGAGCAATGCTTGGTTGATATAGAACTGTATTAAAAATTCTTCATTTGCTTTCTTTAAGCCAGAAGTAGGTTGTGTTGAATAACTTAAATAACCAAAAGAACTGTTTTCAAATAGTCTCCCTGCCAAGTTTGACACTCGAAGTACTTGAAATGTTCCAAGAAAGGAAAACGGAAATTATCAAAATAAAGAATAAAAAAGGAAACTAGATATTTGAACCAAGAGGGAGAGTTTGCCAAGCCTAATCTAGCAGGAAAGGTTTGCACTTGGCTACTCACCAAAGGTTGGTGGTTTTAGCTCATACAACAGTACTGTGGAAGAAAGACCTGGTGATCTGCTTCCATTAAGATCACAGCCAAAAAAAAAAAAACCTATGAGGGCAGTTCTACTCTGTCACATGGGGATTCCATGAGTCAGGATTGACTTGATGGCAGTGGATTTTTTTTAATCCAGCAGGTAACACTTAGAATGGGATTTTTTCAAAGAAGGACGTTTTGGCTAGCTGTGGCAAAATCATGAATCACAAGATAATGACATTGTGAGCTGTAAACAGTTTTAATTTATACAGGTGACATTTAAAATGCTAATCAGACCTTAAGATAATTGCTGGTAGTTAGGGGGCCTCTGCTGGGAACTCTTCCAGTTTCTATGGAAATGATTCAAAGCACAACCAGATCAGGGAAGGTGTTTCTGGCTGGGCTGACTTGGGTTTTGACTTCTACAGAGCCAGGGAGCTTGAGTTACTGTCCATTGTGGTGATACTTTTGGTAATTTAAACCTATAGACTCCAGCCTGAGAGCAGGGAGTGAGAACTCATCCCAGCAAGAGAAGATTTCAGTACAGCCCTTGTGGTTTGGTCACTTGCAAATGGGGATGCAGCGATACTAAGAAAACTAGCTAGGTCTTTCACCAGCTCTGAGTTTGTGTGCTTTTTGGAGGCCATGAAAAACCAAACCAAACCCACTGCCTTTGGGTTGACTCTGACTTATGGCGATCCCATGTGTTACCAAGTAGAATTGTTCCATATGGTTTTCTTGGTTGTAATCTTTATGGGAGCAGATCGAAAGGCCTTTCTTCTGTGGTGTCACTGGGTGGGTTCAAACCACCAACCTTTAGCTTAGTGGATGAGCACAAAGCATATGTGCCATCCAGGGACCTTTCGTAAGAGGCCACTGAAAAAAAGTTACCTAGAAGGTTTTTTTTTTTTTTCTTTCCTTGTTGATTATATATTCCACAATTTTTCAGATATGTGCTTATTCAACTATCTACAAAATTTTGAGTGACTACCATGTGCTCCAGGCTTGGTGGTTCGGAATCTGGTGATGAACAAGACAGACAAGGTCCCTGTTCCCATAGAACTGATATGTGGAAGGAGAAAGTAACACACAAAACAGATAATATATATATAAGGTAATATTGTACCTCTGATGGGTAATCCCCCGACCACCACCAAGCAGGGTAATGGGATAGAGTGACACAGAGGTGGGTAGGTGGGGTAAGGGGTGAAAGTATATATAGATAAGGTGATTAGGAAAGCCCTTGCTGAGGAAGTTACACTTGAACTGAGGCCTGGATGATTAGAGGTCTAATCAGGGGTGAGTGTGTTCCAGGCAGAGGGAACAGCCAATGCAAAGGCTCTGACATGGCAACAAGATTGGCATGTTCGGGGGTTGGGGGTTGGCCTTCTGGAGAAGAGCAGTACGAGATGAAGTAGGAGGTTGCCAGGGATAAGAGTTTGGATTTTCATTGAGTGCTGTATACGGTCTCCCAAGACCGCCTGTGGTGTTTGCATTTTGAACATCCCTCTGGGACCTCTGTCAGGTGTACTGTGGAGGGGAGCCCTCTGTTTGCTTGCAGAGTGAGTGTGATGATGCCTACAGTCCCTTCCAGCTTTGCATGCATGGCAATGAGTGGTTTTTCAATATTTTATTGAAGGTGGTGATCCTAGCAAATCTCTCTGACACTTGAGCTTAGTTTCCTTACCTGTGAAAAGGGTTGAAACTATATGCCCTATTTAGTCAAACCCACCACCCGTCTGTCTGTGTGTCATATTGTGGTGACTTGTGTATTGCTGTGATGCTGGAAGCTATTCCACCGGTATTTCAAATATGGCAGGGCCACTCATGGTAGACAGATTTCAGTGAAGCTTCCAGTCTAAGATAGACTTGGAAGAAAGTCCTGGTGATTTACTTCCAAAATTCAGCCAGTGAAAGCCGATGGATCACAACAGAACCTTCTTTGACTCGCTTGCTTTAGACATGTCATCAGGAGGGATCAGTCACTGGAGGAAGACATCGTGTTTGGTGAAGTAGAGAGCCAGTGAGGGTGAGGGAGACCTTCAATGAGATAGATTTGTACAATAGCCTCAACAATAGGCTTAAACACACTGGCAATTGTGAAGATGATGCAGGACCGGGCAACATTTCGTTCTGTTGTACATAAGGTCACCACGAGTCCAAGTTGACTTGTAGGAAGTGACCTGTCATTTAGTTGAGCAGTGGTTATAAAAATAAAATAGAGGACTAGATTTGAAAATTTCTTTTTCTTAAGATAAAACTACTACAGAGAGGAAGGCTGGTGACCTTGGAACTGGTGGTTTGAGTATCTCCACATCTGTCCTGCCCATATTAACAGCTCTCTTTGTGGAACTTCTCTTAGGCTTCCTGTGTGTACCAGGACTGGCCACCTGCATGTCATGATTTATTTAAATTTTATTTAATTTTTCCAGATTTCCATAGGGGACAGAAAAACAGTTTATTCCAGAAGACAGCAGAAATAAGAAATCCATTCTGAAAATATAGTTTGGTGTAATTCTATCACGTTGGGACAGATCTTCCCTCTGAATGTGTTCTCCTACTGACTGCCACGTTAGAGTCTTTTCTGCCTTGAAGCCATTTCCGGGCAGGTCTTAAACACTTCCTGACTCCTGTGTCATGGACAGGCAGGGGCCATCTTCAAACCCACATGTTCCAAGGAGAAGGTAACACGTTTCTCTAAAGAATAGCACCCTCTGTCTCAGAAGAGCATGTAAACGTTTCATGTAGTTGGCACAGTTTAAGTAGGCACAAAATTCGTCCAAGCATAAAAAAGGCAACAGAGAAAAATACTGCATTTCAGAATAAGATCTTCAAATATGACATGACTGTTTAAGGCAGCTGATGCCCGAATAGGTGAGTCAAGGAAGGTGGTCTGGGTTTGGAGGTGATTTTTCATCTAGAGGAAATCTCAATGATCTCAATGACAGCACTGTAGAGCATGTCTTCTTCAGGCCCAGTGATAACTGAGAAACCAGATGGTTTCATTTTTCAACTGTGGTCCAAAGAGAGGGTTGATTTGGACCAGAATTGGAAGCAGCCAAAAGAGGTGGCAGCAAACTGAACAGGTCACCAACATGGTGATGACGACTCCTTGGTTAGGAAACTTAGGGATGAGCCAGGGCACTAAGAAGCCCACGAAGCCCCAGAACACTTTCATCACGATGAAGGCACTGTGAGCCCATTGTACGCCATGGTTGTCTCCTGATCTGCCAGCCCCTGCCCTGCCACCTCACTTTGGTCCCACCTGGAAGTGTACATGACACAGTTTAAGGGGCATGGAAGTATCTTTTCACTTCTCAAAATAGCTGCTATCACCTGCTTTTTTAGAAAGATTATTTTTTGCTGTTGGAAATACACACGGCAGAACATATACCAATACAATTTCTACATTACAATTCAGTGACATTGATTACATTCTTTAAGTTGTGCAACATTCTCATTCTCCTTTTCTGAATTGTTGCTCCCCCACTACATAATCTCATTGCCCCTGAAGTCTCCCATCTAACCTTTCAAGTTGCTGTTTTCACTTTGATCCCGTGTAGACAGTTCTTTAAAAGAGCACAGTGCTTAAGGCAGATACTCTTTACTAATTAAGCTTAACTGTTGTTTGGTTTAAAGAAGATTTCAGGGAATATTTTTGGTTTAAGGTTTAAAGATTATCTCAGGGCAATAGTTTTGGGGGTTCATCCAGCCTCAATGGCTCCAGAAAGTCTGAATTCTATGAGAATTTGAAATTCTGTGCTGTTTTTCTCCACCTTTTGTTGGGATTTTTCTCTTTGATCAAAGCATTCAGTAATTATCCTCTGCTTCTTTATGATCAAAAATTGACATTTCTTTAACTTAAGTCTTACTGATGCAAAGTCCTTCACCTCTGGCACGGTGTTTATTATATCACATCACAGGTACTAAATACATGCTTGTGGAATGAATTAATAAATTTTATCCACTGGTTCTAATATGCTGTGATGAAACTTCACATCTTAAAGACAGTGCTTAAATCTCCCATGATTGTTATTCCTTAAAGTATTTCTCATTTGTCTGGCCCCAATTTTCCACCATCCAGGTAGCCTTCCTTTTGATGCTTGCAAAGGTTACTTTTAAAACTCAATGACCAGAATAGGTCACACTTAGCTGAAAGCCTCTCCCAGCTCTGTGTACATTGTTCTGACCTCAGCAGAGTAGTCTCCACTTTGCCGCAGACCTCACGACTCCCTATTGTCACCCACTTCCTGCTGCTCTATTTTATTTACTTTGCCTGCCTGTTTCTTATGGGCTTGAAATTAGTGACTGTTGTTTAAAACCCTTTTAAATAGTAATTGAGACCCTGTCCAAGCTATAAACATTTATTAACCACATGTGGAAGTAAATAATTTAATGAAAAGATGTATGCGAAGGAGATCTTGATTCTGTTGCCCACTTTTGAGAGAAAAATAGTTACATATAACTTGGAGTGACATGCCCCAGTGAAGTGGCTCCTTATTTCAAAAACACCAGCCACAGCTTGTGAAGAGCATCATATAAAGCTTCTTAATGTTGTTTGTTTTTGAATGTTGATTGTCTGCCCGGAGGCACCTGTGGCAGTTAGCGGCTACACCTGAGTTCTAAAAGGCTGGCTCAATCTTTGGCCTAGGAGGGCGGAGCTAACAAAAGCTCCTTCAGAGAATGGTTATCTAGGGAACTAGCCACGATCCGCAGTTAACTCTGGCCCTACACACAGTAAATGGTATCAGGGTCACCTGTGAATGCCACAACCTGTGGCTTAACGTCATTTTACTTTGCCCTAAATTTTCGTTTTATTCTTTAAAATGGAATTGAAATCTAATTATTAATTCAAAGTGTGTATGTGCACCTGTGTGTGTACACACACACACACACACATATTGTGCTCGTACTAAGAGCCAGGTGCTCTGCTAGAGGTGCTCTGCTAGAGTGATGAATAGGACTCACAAGCTTCCAGCAAAGCCTGTTTCTTTTCAGATACATCCTGCCCTCCCTGAAGCACCCAAAAGGAAAATTGCAAAGTGGGCAAAGTGTCTTTGGCACACCCACCATATCCCTTCTGCCCTCCTTCTCTGCCATGAGCACCCCTAACTCTTTTTCATGAACCCTCCTCCAAATCTTAGGAAAGGCCCTCACATCACCAATTTAAACCTGCGATTGCCAATTAGATGCCCACAGGCCAATAGTTCCATAAGATGGGATCGGTTTGGTCAAGTATTGGCCTATACAGTGTTAAGTTTGTTTTCGTATTAGTTGCTAAGAAATTTAATATAAACATTCATTCAAATACTAACACACAGACTCAGGTTTTTTAAAAATATGAATTGGAGAATTTGGGGTCCCTCAGGGCCCATATTCCTGCATGACAACAATTAGCAAGAGCTGAGTAGTCGCTGTCCTTCAGAGAAAGCATGTACTGTCCAGTTTGCCACAGTCCTCATAGCTACCTATTGTCACCCACTTCCTGCTGCCTCACTTTGCTAACTTTACCTGTCTGTCTCTCGAAGCCTGGAATTGGTGACTGCTGATTGAAGCCCTTTGAGATAATTTTAATCCCTGTCATTCCTTTTCCCCAGAGAGTTTGCATCTTCAGTTTTAGGCTGTCTCTTATTGAGGAAATTTCATGTAGATCAGAGAGGTGTGTATGGTAAAGATTCATTTTTAAAGATCTAAGTGCTATGATGTAGCTTTTTTTAATGTTTGTGCATAAAGCAGACTGTAACCTCTTATTTGGCACAGGACCAGACGATGTTCTCTTCTGCTACATAAAAGGTCTCCATGAACCGGAGCCAACGTGATGGTAGCTAACAACAATAATCTCTTTATTGGGTACTTCCAATATTTACAGATTTTAATGATTTTATTGTTCTCTGTACTGTTTTATTTAAAATGCCTTTTTCCACATGGAGCCCTGGTGGCGCAGTGGTTGAGAATTATCAAAAATATTGGCTGCTAACAAAAAGGTCTGCAGTTCGAACTCACCAGCTGCTCCTTGGAAACCCTATGGAGCAGTTCTACTCTGTCCTATAGGGTCGCTATGAATTGGGATTGACTTCACAGCAATGGGTTTTTTTTTTTTTTTTTAACCTGCCTCGAGGCTAAGGTGAGTTTCCTATGAAGAACATTAAATCTTTTGGGGCCCGTTATGCAGGAAAATTTTCATTTAGCTGGGCTGATCTTTCTCTGTTCTTTCTCGAGGATTTATTTTCAGCTTATTTTCTTTGGTGAACCCCATTTGCCACCCATTTTCCTAGATTTATAAACAATCTTTTACCTTTTCTTTGACCCGAATGGTATGTGGCTGTGCGATACTATACCAATTAAACAATGATGTTCAGCTAGAGCGTGTTGGGAAGCTGTTCGGAGACAGTAATGTATACCTTTGTCTTGAACTCTTCCAAAAAAAAGAGTTGCTGTTTTTTTTTGTCAAAACCCTCATGTTCAGAGCATTTTTCTTTAGTATGGAGATTAATCTTTCCATTTCTGTCTCATCGTACTCTCAGTTCTTCCTCTTGTTTTTGCTGTTTTCATGGGCTTTGAAGTCAGAGTCCTAGGTTCGAGTCACACCTCTGAACTTAATAAGCTATGTGACCTTTTTCTGGAGCCGTGGAGGCTAGATGAACCCCTGAAACTATTGCCCTGAGATAATCTTTAAACCTTAAACTAAAAATATCCTCTGGAGTCTTCTTAAAACCAAGTAATAGTTTCACTTAACTAGTAAAAAATGTCTGCTTTGAGCATTATGCTCCTTTAAGAACTACCTATACGAAATCAAAGCGGCAACAGCAACTCGAAAGATTAGATAGGAACATTAGGGGGTAGTGAGCCTATGTTAATGGGGAGAAACAACTCAGAAAAGGAGAGTGAGAATGGTTGCACAATTTGAAGAATGGAATCAATGTCACTGTACATGTCGAAGTGGTTGAATTGTTGTATGTTTTGCTGTGTATTTTCACCACCAACAACAAAAATAAGCTATGTGACCAAAGGCAAGTTGCTTAGCCTCTCAGAAGTTTAGTTTCCTCATCTGCGAAATAGAGACAATAATAGTGTCTACCTCACAGAGTTGTTGTGAGCCTTACTTCCTACCATATACGTAAAGCACTTAGCTCAGGGCTTGGTACATAATAGTTGCTCAGTATGTGTTATCAGCAGACAGGTTTACTTAATATGTCACAGTTCTCAAAGCATTTTCACATAAATATAATCCCCATAATACCCAGTAAGAGAAGAAAACACGTACTACCTTTTTCATTTTATTGACGAAGAAACAGACTCAGAATGATGAAGGTACCTGTACAAGTTCACTCTATCATGTCAAAAAATGGTGGAAGAAACTCAGTACTGGAACCAGGGCCAATGAGAATGGGGGAGAGGCTGTACTAATTATTAGGGCCCTAGAGGTGGTACAAATTGTTAACACACTCAGCTGCTCACCAAAAAGTTGGAAGTTTGTGTCCACCCAGAGGTGCCTTGAAAGAAGGGCCTGGTGGTCTACTTCTGAAAAGCCAGCCATTGGAAACCTTATTGAGCACAGTTCTACTCTGATACACATGGGGTCACCATGAGTCGGGGTTGACGTGACAGCAACTGGTTTAGAGGCCTGGAGGGGCCCCAGAGTCTGACTATGCTGCAAATCCTGTGTAAAGACACTTAGCTCTTGATAGGGGGTCCAAGCACATTTTCCTTCCTGGGTTGAATCTGCTTTCAGCAACAATCCCACCCGTGGAAAAAAGTTCTCATTAGGGTCAGGGTTGGTCTGTGTAGGACCAACAGGGTGACCAACCCTCCCGGTTTGCCCAGGACTGAGGGTTTCCTGGGAGGCGGGCTTCTCAGTATTAAAACTGGGACAATCTGCTCAGATTTTCTAGAAGGACACTGAAAAGCTAGAGGCAAAAAAAAAAAAAAAAAATCAGGAATGTCTAGGTACTTTTTTCTTTTTGGTTGAGAGCTTCTTTGTAATGGCTGGGTTTGGCTCACGAGCTAGGAGTGCCCAACACTTGACAAGAAACATGTAGATTGATAGAATAAGTATTTCCAGACAAATGGTGTCAGTTGAATATAAAATGGCAGTGGATTATCCAGTATGGTGGCTGCTAGTCATATGTGGCCATGTGGTATTTGAAATGTGATGTCCTGTAGCTGCCAAGTACACCCTGGATTTCTAAGACTCAGTACAAAGAAGAAGAATGCAAAATACTTCATTAACAACTTTTATGTTGATTAAATTATAGTGTTGGCAAAGAATATTGAATACACCATGGATTGTCATAAGAATGAACAAATCTATCTTGGAAGAATACAGCCAGAATGCTCTTTAGAAGCGAGGATGGTGAGACATCGTCTCACATACTTTGGGCATGTTATCAGGAGGGACCAGTCCCTGGAGAAGGACATCATGCTTGGAAAAGTAGAGAGTCAGCAAAAGAGAGGAAGGCCCTCAATGAGATGGACTGATACAGTGACTGCAACAATGGGCTCAAACATAGCAACAATTGTAAGGATGGTACAGGACCAGGCAGTGTTTAATTCTGTTTTACATGGGGTTGCTATGAGTTGGAACTGACTCCACATCACCTATCAACAAATAACAATATGCTGAGATGATAATATTTTAGGTATGTTGGGTTAAATAAAAAATATTAATTTTCCACAAAGGCAGTGGCACAGCAAGAATTTTTCTCTCTGTCTGTACCCAAAAGGTACAGGTAGCCACATGATTGTGGAGAACCAAGAAACCAGGGAAGGGCAGTTCCTGGAAAACCTCTTTCTGCGTATTGTCTATGTAGCCATCTTGAGGCATTAAGTTCTGGATGCAGGCCTTTGTTACTCCAAGTGCAATCTGTGTACCAAAACACTGGCCTCACCTGGAAGCTTCTCACAGATGCAGACTCTAAGACCCCATCCCAGGCCTCCTGAATCCAGCTGTACTTTAGCAAAATTCTTAGGTGAGTCAGATGCACAGCAAAATTTGAGAGGCTCTGGCCTACGCTTAAATCAAGGGTTCTTAAATTTCGGTGGGTATCAGAATCTCCGAGGGAACTTGGTGAAAATACCCAGGCCATTTTCTGCTTCAACAAGCAGAGGCTTCTGTGTGCTTTATTAGCTTTCCAGGTGATTCTGAGACACTACACAGTTTTGAGGACCACTGGATTAACTAATTACTAGAATCCTGGTGGAGCCGTGGTGGCGCAGTATTTAAGAACTCAGCTGTTAACCAAAAGGTTGGCAGTTGGAATCTACCAGCCACTCACTGGAAACCCTATGGGCAGTTCTACTCTGTCCTCTAGGGTCGCTAGGAGTCAGAATGGACTTGGAGTTGATTTAAGACTTTTGGGATGATGTGATGGAGTGAATATGTTTTGCTTGTGGCAAGGACATGAATTTTGGGGACCAAAGGTGTAATGTTATGGATTGAATTGTGTCCTCCAAAAATAAGTGTTGTAAATCTCATGTTCTGAATCACCTAAATCAAATATAGGTGAGATTTTAGGCGTATTCCATCCTGGGACAAAATTCCTTTTCATCTATGAACCTGTGAAATCTAGAACACAGGTTATCTGTTTCTAGAGTACAATGGTGGAACAGGCACAAGATAGATATTTTTGTTACAAATGGGAGAAATTGAATGGAAAGAAGGGATGATAGGCACGAAGCAAGTTCAAAACCCAGCAGAACAAGTTACATTAGCTCTTAAGGCTTGAAAATAATCTTGTCTTCTCTGAGACAATCTGGGTACTGGTCCTGCTCTCCAGACTCTGGGTGTCGGCCCTGTCCTCTGGATTTTGGGCGGAGGCTCCTCAGCCCTGGGCTTTAGCTCTGTGTTCCAGTCCCTTGGCTTTGGACAGCCCCACTCTCCAAGTCCATCTGAGTGGTGACCTCACTCCCCTGGCTCCGGCAGGCCCTGTTCTTCTGTTCCTTGGGCATGGCAGCCCATCCCCTCACCCTTGAGTGGCGGTCTTATGCCCCTAGTACACCTTAACAGCAGCCCCACACTCCAGAACGAATTGGCAAAGATCTGATTCTTTGAAACCTAGGAGGCGATTGCCCCAAACTGTGAGATCCGTGAGACTGTGGCCCCACTCTTTGAAACCAAGAAGGCTGTGCTTCCCTTGCTCTTTCCAACAGTTCTGCTGATCGCTGAGCTGCTCCAGGGATGGTCCTTTTCTTTCCTTGGAGGACAACAGATGTGGGTCTTTTGGCCTGTTTCTTGCCTGCAGAATTCCAAGAGGCAGATAGCGTTCTTTCCTTTCATTCTTTCTCTGTCACCTTCAGTCTAAGCTGATGGGTTTTCTGCCGTGGTGGTTGGTTAGATCCATCAGTCACAGGCTTAATCTCTTTAATGGAAGATTGTGTAGCCACGTCCTTGGTGAACATTCTAGGACATGTGTCCTTAGTTTGTACAACAGAATTTTCCAAATCTTTAAGTTCTGTTTTTATTTCCATAGTTCATTTTTAAGTCCATCTCTTTTCTCTTGCCTTTTACTATAGGCGGCAAGGAGACACCACGTGGCCCCCTTAAGATCTTGCTTAGAAATCTCACCTGTCAGATATCTGAATTCAACACTTATAAGTTCTACCTTCCACTATTCATTTGAACATAATTCAGACAAGTTTTTTGCCACTGCATAAAAGGCACTGCCCTTCCTCCCCTATTATTCAGTCACATATTTGTCATTTTCTTTTAAAGCCTTACCAGAAGCGTATTTAGCGTCCACATTTCTAGCAACATTCTGTTGCTGGAATTGTGTGTACTCTCTAAGATGATAGAGAATTTCTCTATAACTCTCCTCACTTTCTTCTGAGCACTCACCAGAATTGCATTTGACGTCCGTAATTCTATCAACAATCTCTTCATGGCAATCTAGGCTTTTACTATTAGGCACCTTAAAACTCTTCCAGCCTCCACCCATTATCAATTCCAAAACTACTTTCAAATACGTATCTGTTAGAGCAGCACCCCACTGTTCTGGTACCAAACACTGTCTTAGTTACCCAGTGCTGCTGTAACAGAAACACCTCAAGTGGATGGCTTTAACAAACGGAAATTTGTTGTTTCACAGTTTAGGAGGCTAGAATCTGAATTCAGAGGCTTTCTCCTCTGTTGCCTCTGGAGGAAGGGCCTTATCTCTTCAGTTTCTGCTTCCTGGTTCCTTGGAGATCGCCGTGTGTCTTGGCTCCTATCTTAGCCCATCTCTGCTTCCTTAATCTGCTTTTTTAAATACTTCTATCGCATGTTTGGCGGGGGTGGGGCGGGGGGAACACAGTTCAATCCCTACAGAGTTGTAGCAAAAGCCTGCAGTGTCCCTGCGTTTAAACCCTTGGCCGGCCCCTGGTTTCAGCAGCAGCTACGATGGGCAGCTTTGTGTAGCTCCGACTCACCCGCCACTTGCGGTATTTCACCTCACATGTTGGCTCTATGCTTGGGGCTTTCTCCAACACAGGGAACCATCACAGCCTGGAGAATTGGAGGAGTTGACAAGGGACAGCTCTCAATCAATGGGGGAAGAGCTTGTAGAACAATGCTTTAGACTTTGCTTCTTCAGGAAACATTTATGGGAGGCACTCTGTGTTTTCTCAGTCCCTTGGGGGGCATCGAGCTCCCATTGATTATAGCAACCTCAGCAGTGCACGCTTACATTAGCTCTGTTTTTCTAGTCTTACTCTTCTCACTCCGTCCTGCTTGCTCTGCTCTTCTCCTATACAAACTAACAGCCTCTGAATACTTGTCTCAGCCTCTGCTTCCTAGGGGACCCAAATCAAGACAGAAGGCAACCAGGGTCCCTTTGCTTCTTTCTCCAATCTTTTCTAATGTTACTAAATATCCCTTGACCATTTCCCTTTGAACAAGCATCACGAATTTCCTGCTTCCCAACTTCCAAGCCCCAGTGTGATGTACTCTATTGTGTATCATTTTGTTCATAGTTTGATCTATGTTATAAAGACATGTGTAACCAAGCTGGAAAGAAGAGCTCAGTTGTCTGCCATATTGGTAGAAAATGCTGATTTGTGTAAATGGTGGCAATGAGAATGTGCCTGGCAGATCTCCAACAACAGGAAGTGTGATTGATCAAAAACTCTGGTGGCTATGCTCTGAAATTCACGACTGTTTTATTGTTAATAGTACACATCCAAAGGGCTGCACCCAGCCAATGACTTAGTATGGCCAAACCGTTCCTGAGATACAGGGCCATTCTCATATAGCTGACCTCCCAAGCTTGCTGAACCTCCCTTAGGCTGCAGAGTAGGCTAGGATGCTTCTATTCAAACTTCCTTCCCTCTCTCCTTCACTTGGGGTCAGGCTTGCATCACAGTCTGCTGGCTCTCCCAGTCTTCTCTGGCTCCCTCCCTATTATCTTTCACATAAGCACTTCCCACAATAAAATCCTTGCATATGTATATACATATGTACACATACATATACATATATACTTAATATATGCATATATACACACATATATGTACTTTTTTTGTAAAATGTATATAACATAAAATAGCCATTTTAACCATTTTTAAGTGTATGATTCAGTGGCATTAATTATATTTACAATGTTGTGCAGCCATCACCACTATTTTCCCCAAACTCTGTATTCATTGAGTAATAACTCCCATCCTCCCTCCTCCAGCCACCAGTAACCACTACCCTACTTTCTGTCTCTATGTGTCTGCCTATTCCACGTATTTCATATAAGTGAAATGACACAATCTTGCTTGGCAAAAATGAAGATGACTCAAAGAACTTACTGATGAAGGTCAAAAACTACAGCTTTCAGTATGGATTATACCTGATGAACATGAAAAAAAAAATCCTCACAACTGGACATCATGACAAATGAAGAAGATATTGAAGCTGTCAATAATTTCATTCTACTTGGATTAACATTTGACGTCTATGGAAGCAGTAGTCGAGAAATCAAATGATGTACTGAATTGGGCAAATCTGCTGCAAAAGACTTCTTTAAGACCAGCAATGGTCTTTTTAATTGACTCGTGTGCACGAAAAAGCTGGACAATGAAAAACAAAAGACAGAAGAAGAATTGATGCATTTAATTGCAGTGTTGGCGAAGAATATTGAGTATACTGTGGACTACCAGATGAATGAACAAGTCAGTCTTAGAAGAAATACAACCGGAATGTTCCTTTGAAGCGAGGATTGCAAGACTTCGGCTTGGTTACTTTGGAAAGGTCATCAGCAAAGACCAGTTGCTTGAAAAGGATATCATGGCTGGTAAAGCATAGGGTCAGTGAAAATGAGGGAAACCCTCAATAAGATGGATTAACACACTAGCCACAACAATGGACTCCAACATACCAATGACCATGGAGATGATGCAGGACCGGGCAATATTTTGTTCTGTTATTTGTAAGGTCCTCATGAGTTGGGGCCCACTCTGCAGCAATTAACAACAACAAGGATCATACAATATTTGTCCTTTTGTGTCTGGCTTATTTCAGTTAGCATAATGTTTTCAAGGTTCATTCACGTCATAGCACTAATCGGAACTTCATTTCTCCTTACGGCTGAATAGTATTACATTGTATGTATATGTCACAATTTATCCATTCAACTGTTGACAGACGTTTGTTTTCACCTTTTGGCTATTGTGAAAAATCCTACTATGAACATTGGTGAACAAGTATCTGTTTAAGTTCTTGCTTTCCAGTCTCTTGGGTACATACCTAGCAGTGGAATTGCTGGATCATATGATAATTCTATGGTCAACTTGTTGAAACCACCAAATGTTTTCCACCGCAGCTGAACCATTTTACAACCCAACCAGCAATGCAGGAGGGTACTAATTTTTCCCGTCCCTGACAACACTTGGTAGTTTTTGTTTCTTTTGTAATAGCTATCTTATTGGGGGAAACCCTGGTGTCATAGTGGCTAAGTGCTACGGCTGCTAACCAAGAGGTGAGCAGTTAGAATCCACCAGGCGCTTCTTGGAAACTCTGTGGGGCAGTTCTACTCTGTCCTGTAGGGTTGCTATGGGTTGGAATCGACTTGACGGCAGTGGGTTTGGTTTTTGATTTTATCTTATTGGGTGTGAGGTGGAATCTCATCATAGTTTTTATTTGCATTTCCTTGCATGTTTAATCCCACCGCTACCCAAGAGATTGGCAGTTCGAATCCGCCAGGCACTCCTTGAAAACTCTATGGGGCAGTTCTACTCTGTCCTGTAGGGTTGTTATGAGTTGAAATCGACTCGATGGCAGTGGGTTTGGTGTCTGCTTTCCAGAGAACCTGGACTAACACATAAAAAATTATGTTTGTTCTTATATTCCTTTTGCTTTCCTCTTCTCTCCTGTTTTCCTTGCCTGCTTTTCTTTATTTGCTTTTTAATGACATCCCTTCTTCAGTTGTCTTGGCTGCTTTTCTATTCCTTTTTGTTCTGCACTAATGTCTCTATCAACGTCTTCCATGACTTTTCTTTAACCAGCTGGGTCCCTGGTAGCTGTGGTCTGGTTTTGGTAACTACATGGTTGATATGAAGAGAAGGAATGGGTGTGCACTCATGGAGCGCTGCCTCTCAGGGCATTGTTGTAATTGTTGTTGTTAGTTGCCTTCGAGTCCATTCCAACTCATAGTTGCTCATGTGTACAGAGTAGAACTGCTCCACAGGGCTTTCAAGGCTGTTTTTTTTGGAAGCTGACCCCCAGGCTTGTCTTCCAAGGCACCTCTGGTTGGGTTTGAACTGCCAATCTTTTGATTAGTAGTTGGGACTTAACTATTTTCGGTACCCATGCTCCTCTCTCAGGCCATTAAGTGTGCCCATTTGCATTTAAATGCTACAGCGAAGCGTGACATTTTGAGCCTATTTAAAAAAAAAAATTATTTTTATTTCAATGCATAAAGAACTAATATTTTTGAAATACTTGCTAATGGTCAAGCACTGCCCTGGATGAGGTGTCTCACTCATTTTTTCCATTTAATCCTCAAAGCCACTTTGGGAACTAGGAAGTAATATTCCCATTTTAGAGACAAGAAGTTTGAGGGTACATTAACTTAAATGATTTGCCCAACCTCATGAATTTATACATTTTGTTTCAGCCGAGGAGCTGAAACATCTCTGCCTGCCTGCCTGCCTGCCTGTCTGCCTGCCTGCCTGTCTGCCTGCCTGCCTGTCTGCCTGCCTGCCTCCCTGCCTGCCTGCCTGCCTTCCTCCCTGCCTGCCTCCCTGCCTGCCTGCCTGCCTCCCTGCCTGCCTGCCTGCCTTCCTCCCTGCCTGCCTCCCTCCCTCCCTGCCTGCCTCCCTCCCTCCCTGCCTGCCTGCCTGCCTGCCTCCCTGCCTGCCTGCCTGCCTCCCTGCCTGCCTGCCCGCCCGCCTTCTTTTTGTATCCCAAAAGAGATTGACTTAAGATACCCACTACACTAATCCTGTCATTAACATAACAAAGAAAACCCATTCCCAAATGGGATTATAACCACTACAGGAATTAGACTTTACAACTCATATTTTTTGGGGACACAATTCAATTCATAACAGCATCCCGGGGCATAAACGTGGAAACTGAGGCACAAGGAAGCAATCATTCTGATGCATCCAAGATCAGAACTGGCTTGTGCTCATCTGCTGCACTGAAAGGAAATGGTGTCGGAGTATACATTGCAGTTTTAGTTACTTTCTTGCCTGGTGTTTGAATATATGAAAGCCCAGAGGTGAGTTGGAAGATGAAGGTTTCATCCAGCTAAAAAAAGGTGATGTGTGTGTCTGGCTGATTGGAGCCAGTTCTCTGTTCTTCTCTGTACACTGGGGTTTAAAAAATGCACGGGGAAGCAGGCTCGCCCAGTGCTGATGTTTTATTCGGTTTCATGTGGTCCTTCTGATGTCTGCTCTATCATTAGAGGCCCTTTCCAAAGGCACCATGTGAGGAATGATGTGGTACCCAGAAAAAGAGCCCTGTGTTGCTTTTTTAATCTACTGTAAGCAGCCTCATTTGTACAGATTTGGCTCCCAATGACCCTGTTCTGACTTTCATCTATTTCCTGAGTCTAGGTCAGACAGGCAGTGAGAAGGAAATCAGAAGGCAGATTCTGTACTTGTTTTGAGCTGCAGCCATTCCTAATATGGCCAGGGTTGGCAGGTGGAAGCCAGGGCAAGGTTCTTTCCTTCAGGGCACTCCTAGGTCACAGTCTCAGGGTTGTTTGAGGAATGGGCCCCCAAGAAAAGAACCGGAAGGGACTTCAAGTAAGGTGGGAGGCTATGCCATGGGAGTTGTTAGAAGTGTAGTGTGCTGGGAGGAGCGGTGTTTGACTAAAAAATGACAAACCATTTGTCTTAGTCTGAGTTCTCTAGAGGAGCAAAACCAATGAAGCGTATATACAGAGAAATTTACTTTAAGAAAATGGCTTATGCAATTGTGAGGTAATGGCTCGTGCCAATGTGGGCCCGATGAGTCCCAAATCTGTGGGTTAGATGACTTCCGCTTGCTCACGTGGTTGCAGGGGTTGGTGGATCCGAAATTTCCAGGGGACAGCTGGAGGCCTCTCTGGCTTACGTCTGAAGAACCTGAGGTGGGGGCAGGGTGGGCTTTGCCAGAATGACGGGTCCTACGCTGGATACAGGCCACACCCCCAGGGAAACTCCCCTTCCAACTGATTGGCTGCTCACATCCGATCTCAAAATGAGAAGTGATTACATAAACCCACTGCCCTCCAGTCCATTCTGACTCATAGCGACTCTATAGGACAGAGTAGAACTGCCCCGTAGAATTTCCAAGGAGCACCTGGCGGATTCAAACTGCTGACCTCTTGGTTAACAGCCCTAATGCTTAACCACTATGGCACCAGTGCTTACATAGTGTCTGCCAAATCACTGAGGATCAGAGCGTAGCCAAGTTGACACATAGCATTAACCAGAACACCATGGAATTCCAGTTCTGCCTTTGGCTGGGAGAGGTATAGGTGTATGTGTGTAAGAGATCTATTTTAATGAAGAGAACTTCTCAAGTTGTCTTAAGAAATTATCAGTAACCATCCATCTAGCCAATTATTTGTTCATTCATTTATTCACTCAGATATTTAATAAACACCTACGATGTGCGGGCCACCATGGTATATACTGGAGATACGGGAGTGAACAGGGCTAACACAGCCCTGCCTTCATAGGCCTTAGAACCCAGTGGATTTATAGGTTTATGAATAATGCTTTGTTTTGTGCAAGACATACAGATAAGGGTAAACAAACGCCATCTGGAGCTTGGCCCTTGTAGAGTAGCCTTGAAATTTAAGAAGAATATGACTCGGAATTGACACGACGGCAATGGATACCAAGTAATTTTACCCTTATTGGTAGTGAGTCCATGTTATTTTGATTTAGCAACTTTCTTCTCTTTCTTCCAATAACAGACCCCAGCTCTTTGTATGGTATCGCTGCTCGCTCCTCCTACCGTTTCAAGTCTAGGGGTGTTGACGGCTTCCGCTGTTTTTAGTCCCTGGGGCTTCACGATCATTTTTGGTTCCCTTACCCTGCCCACATATGTGGGAAGAGTCCCTTAGTTAAATCCTCCTCAGTGACCCCATGATCAGCAATCGTTCTCTCTGATGGGAGTCCTGTGTTCTAGTCAAGAATCTCCTGTAGGCTTACTCTCCTTCCCTCGGGCTCCTCATTCCTGTTTGGATCTTGCATATAAATGTATTTTTATATTGGTGTATAAAGGTCCTGTACATAGAATTTAGTTTCTGACTTACTTTGCTCTTGCCTATCTTTCTTTTCCTGTTCCAACCCCTTCCGCCTTTCCCTCACTCGGCTTAGCTGCTTCTGGACCTGGAATCTGCGAGTTGCAGACAGAGGTCATTAGTCCCCTTTAACAAAGGGCTGCTAAACAACACCCGGGGGCGCCCGAGGGAGCCATGAGGCAAGGAAAGAAGGGAAAAGTGTGTGCCAGGACTTGCACTGGGTGCCGGGAGTGCAGAACCGGAAGCCACGGGGCCCAAGGGGCTCAAACTCCAGCAGGGCCCGCTAACAGGTAAACCGACAATCCCCATGGCGCGCGGCAGTGCTTTCAGAAGGGTGCTCGGAGGGCTCTGTGAGGAGGGCACTGTGGGGATGCACCTGAGGGGCGCCTCGCACAGATTGGGGTGGGGCAGGTTAACCAGCAGCCCTGGAACCCACCGCAATGCGTGGTGACCCTGTGTGTATCACAGTAGAACTGTGCTCTGTAGGGTTTTTAAGGGCTGATTTTTCGGAAGTGGATCACAAGGCCTTTCTTCCGAGGCACCTCAGGGTGAACTCAAACAAGCGGGTTAGTTGTTTGCACCACCCAGGGACTCCCAGAGGGTTCAGGAAAGCCTTTTGGAGGAGAGCTGGGCCTTGAAGGATGAGTTGGAGTTTGTCATACTGTTGTTACAGTTTTCCTGGGAAAGGGTGTCCACAGGTATAAAGGCGAGGAGCTGTGGTGCATTGCTGTAACTCCAGGGAGTGCAGGACAGCAGTAGCACGAGGTGTGTGTGTAGGAAGAGAAGATGAGAGAGCAGGAAGGGGCGCAGGGGCCTGCTTGAGAGACACAGAATTGATCGTGACCACCTTAGACCTACTTCCTAAGCCTAATCTATGCCCCACTAGACGCCCAGGCCTGAAGACAGAGCAGCTAACACTGACTCCTATTTGGAGCTTCTGTGGTTCTCATTTCCCCTTTCCTAATTATTTATTAAGTAATATCTGAATGCTACGTTTCCAACATACAACACCAACAACATTCCCCCAAGTGAGTTCACTTCTCAACACACAGTTATTAAAAAAGCCAACACACAAACTACTTTCCCCAGGCCCCAAACCCAAGAGCACCTTGCTGCCATTGTCTGGCAGCCCAATGGCTTTCTCACTTCCTTTCTTTTTTTGCCTTTTTTTTCTCCCAAAGTTTGGGGAATGACTCACAGTTCTTGAAGTGTGCAGTATAGATTGCGTGACTAATTTATTCAACTTGCCCAGAGACACTTGAGATAATTACAGTGAGAAATTCCGTTTTCTAAAAAAACCTAGATGCAGGAGGATTATTTTGCTAGGTTCTCCACAGGACTCTGCCTGTTCCCTGTGGAAGTAAAAGAGCACTTGATGTACCCGCTGGGGTTGTTCTGAGGCTCCAAAGCCCCAACTTCCTCAGTGTTTCTGGTGGTTCAAGGCAGATGCTATAGCATGTTTTCCAAAATTCAATTTAGGAAACGTATAACGCTCTCAGGTGTATGAGGTAATTTCAGGCTTACTGTTTCTTTTCTGTATTGACAAGTTTCAAATGTATGAATGCCTACTATGTGTTGGAGGTGGGCTGCTGATTAGAATAAAGAGTGATAAAAATGTACATTTTAATATTTTTAACTTATACTTCCATATTTCTAAACTTTATTGAAGTATAACATATATACAGGACCTTTCCTATACAGATCATAAATGTACAGGTCAATGAATTTTTTACTGTTTGGTTCACATGTATAACCAACCAAGAAATGGAACGTTGCTGGCAGCACCCCAAAAACCCTTTGGGTCCCCACCTCCCGCAATTCCCTTTCCAGGGTAACCATGTCCTGACTTCTAGCACTATAGATTAGTTCTGCCTCACTCAATACTATGTTTGAGAGATTAGTCCCTATTGAGTGTAGTTATAGTTCATTTATTCTCATTGCTCTCTAGTAGTCAATTGGATGAGTATACAATAATCTATTTGTCCAAACTACTGTGAATGACCGTTTGGGTTGTTTCTGGTTTTTGACTATTATGGCTTGTGCTGCTATGAACATTCTTATTAATAGCAAATGTGATTTTTCACATTTAATCTCACTGTCACTTACTGGGAAACCCTGGTAGCGTAGTGGTTAAGAGCTATGGCTGCTAAACATAAAGGTCAACAGTTCAAATCCACCAGGTGCTCCTTGGAAACTCTGTAGGGCGGTTCCACTCTGTCCTATAGGGTCACTATGAGTCAGAATTGACTCAAAGGCAACCTTTGGAAACCCTGGCGGCGTAGTGGTTAAGTGCTACGGCTGGTAACCAAAGGGTTGGCAGTTCAAATCTGTCAGGCACTCCTTGGAAACCCTACGGGGCAGTTCTACTCTGTCCTTTAGGGTCGGTATGAGTCGGAATTGACTCGACGGCACTGGGTTTGTTTTTTGGTCACTTACTGAGTGTCTTAGGCTGGATTCTCTAGAGAAGCAAAACCAGCGAAGTGTATATATATATAAACATATATAAAAAAATAGATTTATTTCAAGAAAATGGCTCATGCAGTTGGGAGCTGGCAAGTCCCAAATCTGTGTGTCAGGTGGCAGGCTGGAGGGTTCTCCTCACTCAAGTGGTTCCAGGGGCTGACGAACCCAAAATCTATAGGTGAGGTAACAGTCTAAAGGCTGTCCCAAGAACTGGAGGTCAGAGGATGACGAGATGAATGTAGGATTGAGAGAAAGCAAGCTTTGCTAGAACATTTGTTTTTGTCATGAATGCAGGCCACACCCTCCAAGGAAACTCTTCTTCCAGTTGATCAGCTGTTCATATCAGATCAAAAAGTGGGAGGATACATAGTGTCTGCCAAACCACTGAGAAGTATAGCTTAGCCAAGTTGACGCATAACATTAACCATCACACCGAGTATCTGCATGTGATCTGGCCTGTGTTGACCCTGGGTTGGAAGATCAAACCAAAATCAAACCCGTTGCCATCAAGTTGATTCCAACTCATAGTGACCCTATAGGACAGAGTAGAACTGCCCCATAGGGTTTCCAAGGAGCGGCTGGTGGATTCAGACTGCTGACTTTTTGGTTAGCAGCTGTCATGGATTGAATTGTATCCCCCAACAATGTGTGTCAACTTGGTTAGGCCATGATTCCCAGAATTGGCTGGTTGTCCTCCATTTTGCTATTGATGTAATTTTCCTATGTGTTATAAATCCTAACCTCTACTGTGGTTAATGAAGCAAGATTAGGTTATGTTAAAGAGGCTTAGGGTGTATAGCACCCTGACTTAAGTCACATCCCCTATCCAGTGTAAAGGGAGTTTCCCTGTGGTGTGGCCTGCACCACCTTTTATCTTACAAAAGATAAAAGGAAAGGGAAGTGAGCAGGGAGTTGGGGACCTCATACCACCAGGAAAGCAACATCTGGAACAGAGCAAGTCCTTTGGACCCGGGCTCCCTGCACCTGAGAAGCTTCTCAACCAGGGGAAGATTGATGACAAGAACTTCCTCCAGAGCTGAGCAAACCTTCCTCTGAAGCTGATAAATTTGGACTTCCAGCCTACTAGACTGTGGGGGAATAAATTTCTCTTTGTTAAAGCTATCCACTTGTGGTGTTTCTGTTATAGCAGCACTAGATAACCAAGACAGCAGCCGAGCTCTCAACCACTGTACCACCAGGGCTCCAAGGGGGTTAGAAGATAGGGTTGGGTAAAAGGTAGTGATGGGTAAGATGGGGAAAAATACAATATAGAGGTAGGGTGGTGAGGTAGGAAGAAGCCTGGACTAGGACTAGAGGGCTTGATTAATTGATGATTCCTACCACAATTTGCTACAGTGGTGCCCATTTTACTGATGAAGAAGAAGCGAATTGGGTTACTGGTAGTGAGGAGTGGTACTGAGGTCTCTGGAAATCCCCTTTAACTTGACATTCTTAACCTTTACACTTTACTCCCTTCCAGGATTATTCATAATATATTATGCCTGCCTTTCTAACCTCACAGGGTTATGAGTTTATATAATGAACTTGCTTAGTAACCAGTGAAGAACTTGACAGATAGAAGATAAAAATTTTATGAGCTATCTTGTGTGAATGCTAGCATGATTCAGCCTTAAAATGTATAAATTAAACTTCTAAAATCTTACATCTGGGTGAGGTGTTTGGCGATCATTTGGTTCTTGTCCCTGTCCTCAAACAGGTGAAACTCTATACGACTTTTCAGTTGGAGAGAGCCCAGATTCTCCCCTGGTGGCATCGTATATTGTCACTGTGATGAGAAAAAGATCGGTGGATGTTTATTTCACAGTGACTTTGCTTAATAAGTGACTTCTTCAGTGTACTCAACAGCACCCTGGTGATCAAAGTATTATTAACGGAGTTTCTGGATGTACCCAATTTACCCAAAAAACGTGGCTTGAGATCTGGCTCAATATATGTTACACAGATTATTCAGCCAGTGGTGGTTAGTAATTTTCTCAGAAAGTTCTGAGTTCTTTGCCATAGGAAGTGGTGGGAGGAGCCCTAAGCTGGAGGTAGGGGTCACAAGTGCTAGTACTGCTCAGCTACAAATTAGTTGGGTAATCTTGGATGGTGACTTAACCATTTTGAGCATCACTTTTCCCATTTGTAAAACCAAAGTGTTGGGCTAGACGACGTTTCAAGTCCCTTTCAGCATGGACAGGTTACGTTGAATCACTCAAGATTGGGGTGGTTAATGTCATTTTAATAGAAGGGCAAAGTCCTTATAAGTAGCTGGGAATCTGGTAGCCTTTGATGTTCTGCAGTTATTAAAGGGAGCAAGATTTATATGAAGAGCTGAGCTTGTCTTTCACTCTCATGACAACTATCTGCTGACTCCACTTCCTTGGTGAGGCCTGGGTTACTATAAATTAAACAAACTGCTTTTTCCCTGGGAATAGTGCTCTGTAAATCAGCACTGGAGGAGAGTAGCTTTGTCAAGAATGCCTTTAATGGGATACTCTAACCGTTGGAAAGACAACGTATTATCCGGCAAGTGCTTCTGAATATTAGTTTATATCTTGGCAATTGTTTTCTTAATCATCAACAGCTGTCAAGGAAGCAATGTGGCAGGTATACTTGCCCTGCCTTCTCTGCCTGCTAGAAGCTTATTCATCATGTTTTTTCTTTTTTCTCACTACTGAATGCTCTTTTTGGTATATGGCACAATTAAATTAGCTGACTTATTCCCAGATAATTAGATCATTAAGCAACACCCTCTCCTTTTTTTTTTTCCTAACAAGAAGGCAATTTTGTCTAAAATCAAGTGTACATTAGTGTCTGTTTTAATAATACCATCCATATGGCTCTCCAGTATGGGCTGGCCTAGCTTCGATGGATTGATAGTTATTTTCAGCATTGGTGTTTAATCAGGCATGCCCCCACACTTGGATATAATTTTTTTTTTTGTTTTAATTGTCTAGCTAAAAATATAGAAGCCATCTCTGTGTCACCTTGAATATTCACACTGTAAAAAAAAGAAAAAAATGACACTCCCGTACTATCCAGAACTGGTGTGCTTAGCTTGAGGAGTTATTGGAGTTCAATGGTCTCATTAAAACTGAAGTTGGTGTAAGTATTTCCATATCACTCTCCTCCCACCATCACCCAAATCCAATATATCGGTGCTATGTTTAAAAGGGAAACCCTGGTGGCATAGTGGTTAAGTGCTACGGCTGCTAACCATAGAGTCGGCAGTTCGAATCCGCCAGGCGCTCCTTGGAAACTCTATGGGGCAGTTCTACTCTGTCCTGTAGGGTCGCTATGAGTCAGAATCGACTCGATGGCACTGGTTTTGGATTTTTGGTTTTATGTTTAAAGAGACCTATGACTAGACTTCAGTTCTTCTCCAGAACCTTCCTGGATTTAGTCACATGTAGGAAAGAAAGGTAAAGTTATCTCCAGTGTGCCATTTTCAAGCCACAAAGACTCAGCAAATAATTGCAGAGGGCTCTAGTGATCAGCAGCAATTAGGTCATTTTAATGGGAACAAGATGCCCCCTACAATAATAAGGGTGACAGACTTAATCACCTCTCTGTGGGGAAAACGATCAGGATTAGGCAGTTCATTATGAAAATAGAGACTTGTTGAGAGAAAGAGAACTCTCAAATAGAAAAAGGAGTGCTGTTGATTATATACATGCTGCTGCCAAGGAGCAGTTTCTCCTCAGGACACCTCAGCTCTGCTGAAGACTGCATTATGCTGAGGCATCTGGACGCAAAGGGTTTAGTTATGAGGTGATTCATGCGTATCTAGGAGACCGGGGTTTTCAACCCACCGAGATGCTTCAGGCTGAGAAGAGAGGTGAGCAGTATTAACCTGACATATGCTAGGTGGGGCTTCATAATCTTCCCAGTGACTTTCTAGGTATATAATATAAACTTTGAGTTGCGATGTCATTTTAAATAAAAGGACATAATACTTCGTGCCTGAAAAAATAACTGGTCATACTATAAAGTTCACCATTTTAAAAGTGTATATAGTTCAGTAGTTTTTAGTATCTTTACAGAATTGTGCAGTCATCACCATTACATCAACGTAGACTTGTATATGATATAACCATCGGGAAAGCTGGGTGAAGAAGGTGACGAGCTTGGCTGCTAGCCAAAAGGTTGGCAGTTCAAATCCACCAGCCACTCCTTGGAAAGCCTATGGGAGCAGTTCTACTCTGTCCTATAGGGTCACTATAAGTTGGAATAAACTTGATGGCAGTGGTTTAAAAAAATGTATATATATATATGATGTATATATGAAGCTGGGTGAAGAAGGTTAAATGGGATATCCGCACATGATTTTTATAACTTCTTATGTGTCTGTAGTTAGTTCAAAATAAAAAGTTTTCAAAAGGTGATTCAGTAAAATACTGGTCACAAATGAGAGAGACTTCGTAGTTTATTAGCATGGGTTTGAGTTTGGTCATGGCATAATCTGGATTTGGACATGATCTGTGTCTCACACATATTATACTCTTGGCATTAACTTCTACACACAGAACAACTGTGAGCTACCTGTAAATACTTGTGGCTCTCTGAATGTTGTTGTTATTGTTAGTCTGCACTTAGCCCATACATGTGAGGGTGAGTTAGACAGGCTGGGTGATTCCCTGGAAGCAGTCTTCAACTAATGGCAGGTGGGAAGTTGGTGGATAAAGGCTCTAGCTGCCTTGTTCCTTGGTTGGGTTAAATCTGAGGCATGTTCTACACTGCCTTCCAAAACTCCCAGTAAACTTGAGCTTCAGTTGCCCACAGCCGAAATGTGCTCACTAATGCACCTTTAATTGACTTCTCTCCCATCCCTATCTCATTTCTCCACTCTGCTACCTTCCTGAATGAACTAATTCATTTGAATCCTTGCCTCATGTCTGCTTCTGGGGAACCCAATCCGATTTAAGGGTTGAGATTGCTACTGGACAAGGCAGGTTACGTATTTGTTGTTGTTAGATGCCGTTGAGTCGATTTTGACTCATAGAGACCCCATGTAGCAAAGTAGAATCATTCCATAGGGTTTCCTAGGAATAGAAAACTTTAGGGGAGCAAATTGCCAGATCTTTCCCCCGTGAAGTGGCTGGGTGGGTTTGAACTGCCAACCTTTCAGTTAACAGCTGAATGCTTAACCATTGTACCATCAGGGCTCTTTAGGTTACATACTACCAGGATATTGGTTTGCCTCGTGGGGATAATTGAAGTCAGAGGTTCTTTTCCCACTCTTGGCAAGGGACAAAGTGAAGTAACAATGGATTTAGTCAGACTAAAGCTAGGGTATGTTGCAGTAAAAAATAAACCACATCAGAGTTCAATGCTAGGCAGATGATTATCTTTGTTGGCTTCCCTCTAAGATTGACTTGAGAATCTGGCCTGTTTCCATCTGAGGAAGGATGAGACAACTGGCGATGTGAGGAGATGAGGTGAAGGTGGCAGTAGCCAGGTTCTCCAATGAGCAAAAGGCCGAGATCTGAGGAAAAGGTGGGAATGAGCAAATCTGGGGAGATGTATAAAATATATCCAGTATAGGTGGCAAATCTATCTACAGGTGAGCTTTGGGTTAAACTTAAGTGTGTATAAAATAGACTACAAATTCTTTATCAGAATATGTGCCCAATTTAATGGTAATATGCTAAGCATTCATGCTGTTAGCTTGTCCTAACTTAGTAGCAATCACAAAATGCTAGGCAACAACAAGCGTACTGGTGTAGCTAGTTAGTTAAATAACTGGTATCTGACCAACTGCCGAAAAAGTCAAACTGGTCATGTGTCAGTTTGCATCTTATAGTCCGAAAAGACAAATGGTTATGGGATCATGTTTTTTGCTTTTCAACTGGAAAGCCTGGTTGAGTGTGGGACCAGTTAAAACCTGGAGCAATGAAATAAATTGAATAGACTTATAGGATTGTTGATAGGCTCTTTTATCAAGGAGCATAGGAATAAAAGGAATACAAAATGTACTTTGAAGGCTACAACTATAGGGAAATTCATGAATTGTTATTTTTTAAGTTGTTGGACACTTGGCTAGGGAATAAAGTATGAACATAGTATTTTGGGTCAGAAAATCAGGGATTGAGCTTCATCTCTATTACATGTAGGTTGTGTCACTTTGAGCAGTTTTCTAACTTGTCAACTTCAGTTCCCTTATCTGCTTAGTTGAGATGATACTAGTATGGAGGTTCAAGTTTTCACATGAGGATTAAATAACTGAACAAGACAAGGCACAACAACAACAAAAAGAGTAGTTGCTGAGGCTGCTTATGTACATCCAAAAACCTCATGGGCTTTGGTTCCTTGGTTTGGAGGTTTAGGGTCATGTTTCATGCGACATTTCAGTTAATTGGCCTAATAAGTTGTTTAGTGTTTCTGTTCTGCCTCCTAGCTCATTATGTAGCACCTGAGTTCTTAAAAGCTTGCAAGCAGCCACCCAAGACCTGGCAATTGGTCTCCATTCACCTGGAACAACAGAGTAAGAAGGAGAGTCAGAAATAGGAGGAGGATATGGAATATGTGGCTGATTGTCTCTGTGAACAACAGCCTCCTTTGCTGTGAGTCCAGAAGAACTGGATGGTGCCCGGCTACCATTACTGAACATTTTGATCGAAGATTCTATAGAAGAATCCTGACCAAAGGGGGAAAATGCAGAACAGAATTTTAAATTCTCATGGAATACAGACTTTCTGGAGCTATGGGGCTGAATCCACCCCTAGAACTATTGCTGTGAGATAATCTTTAACAAAAAAATATCCCCTGGAGTCTTCTTAAAACCAAGCATAAGTTTAGCTTAACTAGAAAAATGTCTGCCTTGAGCATTATGCTCGTTTAAGAACTGTCTATATGGAATCAAAGTGACAACAGCAACTTGAAAGATTAGATGGGAACCTTAGAGGGCAGTGGTTTATGTTAGTGGGGGAGGAACAACTCAGAAAATGAGGGTGAGAATGGGTACACAACTGGAAGAATGTAATCAATGTCACTGAATTGTACATGTAGAAATGGTGGACTCGGTGTATGTTTTGCTGTGTATATTCTCAGCAACAACAACAAAAAGTGTTACCAAGACCCCAGGAAATATGGATGGGGCACTGACCGTGTCAGCTACAGTAGATTAGTGTTCTTGTTGTTATACTACTTTTGTAAAAACAAACAAACAGATAAACCCTGTGCAACAATAGAAATGCATTGCATTGGGCAAATCTGCTGCAAAAGACCTCTTGAAATTGTTAAAAAGCAAGGATGTCACTTTGTGAGCTAAGGTGTGCCTGACCCAAGCCATGGTATTTTCAGTCACCTCATAATCGTATGAAAGCTGGACAGTGAATAAGGGAGACCGAAGAAGAGTTGATGCATTTGAATTATGATGCTGGTGAAGAATATTGAATATACCATGGACTACCAGAACCAAACCAAAAAAACCAAACCCAGTGCTGTCGAGTCGATTCCGACTCATGGTGACCCTATAGGACAGAATAGAACTGCCCCATAGAGTTTCCAAGGAGTGCCTGGTGGATTTGAACTGCTGACCCTTTGGTTACCAGCCGTAGCACTTAACCACTACAGGACTGCCAGAAGAACAAACAAATCTGTCTCGGAATAAGTACAGCCATAATGCTTTTTAGAAACAAGGATGGCGAGACTTCGTCTCACCTACTTTGGATACGTCATCAGGAGGGACAAGTCCCTAGAGAGGGACAGCATCCTTGGTAAAATGGAGGGTCAGTGAAAAATCAGAAGATTGGCAATGAGGTGGACTGACACAGTGGCCACAACAATGGGCTCAAACATAGCAATGGTTGTGAGGATAGTGCGGGACCAGGCAGTGTTTCATTCTCGTGTACATAGGGCCGCTATGAGTTGGAACAGACTTGACTACAGCTAACAGCAACAACAATAGAAAAAGAAAAGAATGTAACCAATGTTACTGAACAATATACGTAGAAATTGTTGAATGGGAACCTGTTTGGCTGTGTGCACTTTTACCAAAAATAT
Organism: Elephas maximus indicus; assembly: GCF_024166365.1. Lineage (NCBI taxonomy): Eukaryota > Metazoa > Chordata > Mammalia > Proboscidea > Elephantidae > Elephas > Elephas maximus. The sequence continues at coordinate 29,655,672 of NC_064838.1, forward strand.
AATAAAGTATTATTTAAAAAAAAAAAAAGACAAGGCACTTAGATTGTATCTTGTATGTGACAAGTGCTTAATACTGGTAGCTATTATTGTGCACCTCCTGACCTGTAAAATATGACTTCAATTATTCATTCATTGTTTCAACAAATATTTATAGACCATCTACTAAGTGCTGGAGCCCTGGTGGTGCAGTGGTTAAGAGCTATGGATGCTAATCAAAAGGTTGGCAGTTTGAATCCACCAGCTGCTCCTTTGCAAACCTATGGGGCAGTTGTACTCTGTCCTGTAGGGTTGCCATGAGTTGAAATTGACTGCAGCAGCTTTTTTTTTTTTTTAACTAAGTGCTAGGCACTGTATTAAATGCTGGGAATAAAATGGTGAGCAAGTATAAAGCATAACATTTGCCCTGAAAGAGCTTATGATCTGGTTAAGTAGCTGGACTAGGGGTGGGAAACTTCTTCTTAAAGACTGAGATAGTCAATATTTTTGGCTTTGTGGGCCATAGGATATCTTTTACACCTACCCAATTCTGCCATTGTAGTAGGAAATAGTCATAGATAATATGTAAAGTAATGGACATGGCTGTGTTCTAATAAAACTTTATTCACAAAAACTAGTGTTGGGTCAGATTTGTTCTGTGTACCATAGTTTGCTGAGCCTTCAGAGAGCCTTTAAATAGTGTTGTTTATGTGTGTTCATGCGCGTGAACACACACACACACACACGTGAATAGCTGGTATGGAGCGCTTACCATGTATTTATTTATTTAACAAATGTGTACATAGCAGTTACTATTAGTAAGGCACTGTTCAAAACACTTTATACATTTTAACTCATTTTTTTTTTTTAATCCTCTTAACAGCTCTGTGAGGTTGGTACTCTCCTCATTTTTCAAGATGGAGTTGGTACTAGTCTTACGCCCATTTTACAGATGAGGAAGCTGAGTCACAGAGGGGTTAAATAAGCCAGTGATGAAGTTGCGGTTTGACCCTACACAATCTAGCACCAGAGTCTGGGCTTGCAACTATTACACCATACTGTCTCCCTCACATAAACACTTAGCTACGCACTCTAATAAGTGTACAATGGGGTTAAGGACGTTTGTTTCCCAGGTTGTTATGAAACTCCAAAGAGAGGAAAGTGCTTGGTAAGTTGTCGGGGACTAGGAACCCTGGGTAATGGAAATAGTTGACATGGTTATCTGCTTACAGAAAGATTGGAGGTTCAAGTCCACCCAAAAGCACCTTGGAAAAAAGGCCTGGGGATCTACTTCTCAAAAACTAGCCATTGAAAACCCTGTGGAGCGCGGTTCCACTCTGACACACGTGGAGTTGCCGGGAGTTGGCGATGGTCCCACAGCAGCTGTTTTTTTCTTACGTAAATATTATTCATGTTTCTTTTTCTCTAGAGCAGCAGCCCCCCCGCCCCTCTGAGCTGAGGGCTTAGATTTTGTTTTCTGAACTGGAGAGTAGAAGTGGGCTGGGGATGACTTGTCTGCAGGCCTTGGGAAGGGAAAAGAAGCCAGCTCTCTGAGGCAACATCTCATTTTTCCCTTTAGATGACTTTAAACTTGAGAGATAATATATTGACATTGCTTGAGTCCTTACTGTTGAGAAGGTGGAAAAGCTACCTTGCAGCCTTCCAACCCCCACCTGGATTGCCTAATCAGAAGCCTTGGGCCTGAGGCATTCTTTGATTAAGGCTGGGATCTGAGTTTCTCCCTCTCTCTCTCTGTTTCTTCTCCTTGTCAGGGAGCATTGCTCTCTGTTCTGGGCGCACAGTAACTTGCTCTGTTCTGCTCATGCGCAGATGCCATATGACATCTGACCAACCCCACTTCTCTATCTGTTCCCAGTGGGGAGGGAACAGGGTCTCTCAATGCAGCATGAGTGGGGTGCACATAGACCACCAGCCCTGCGTTGGCTGTGGGGAGTAACCTGCTGGCTGTGGGAGACTGATGGCCGCTATGGAAGCCAACCTTGCTCTTTTTGCCATGTGAGTAAAGCATTTTCCATCCAAATGTCTGTCTGTAACTTGTGCTTTTGTTGGCAACCCTGGACTTGGCTCAACAGTTTGGCACAGTGAACGAGGTGGACAATTCCTATAAGCAAGGTCTGGTGCTAAGTCCCTCATATGTAACATCTGGTCCTATCTACAGACCTCCTGGAGATAGTTGTTATTACCATCTTCTTGAACAAATGGGAAACAGAAGCTCAGGAAGAATGGGGCCAATTGCCCAGAGTCCTACAGTGGTAGGTGGTGCAGCCAGGACTTGAACCCAGATTCTCTAACTCTGAGGCCTGCATCCTTGACCACGGGAGGCAGGAGCAGGGCATGTTTTCATGTTGCCCCAGATTCTGCCCTTGAGTTCCATCGCCTGATTAGGGTGGAGGACAAGGGAGAAGAATTGATTACACTGAGCACAGTCAGGAAAGAAGACGATATTTGTCTTATTCAGACACTGTGTATGAAATGGAAAGGGTTTAATAAACAACAGTGTGCCCATTCTGATAATTAAAGCTCCTGAAAAATAATGGTTTGGCCCGGAGGTATCATTACCTGGAACTCCAGCTTAGCATCTGTTTCAAAACAGTGATAATTTTTATGCCCTGCCATAAATGATCACTTAAGCAGCTTGAAATAAAAACAGAGCTGAGTGCCCCCTGTGCTTGTGGGTTTTGTGCTAGAAAGCTGAGCTGGCTCTTGAAGAAAAATGCCCATCTGTGCTGAAAACATTCCATTAATTCTTCCCACGTTTTTGTAAACAGTGTAATGAATTAGTGCAAAAAGCTTGGTCCTGGACAGAGAAGGAAGCACAGGGCATTTTGAACCCAGATGGAACAAAAGGCAAATAGGATCTGAGAAAGGAGCCCTGGTGGCATAATGGTTAAAGCGCTCCACTGCTAACTGAAAGGTCCTTGATTCGAACCCACCAGCTGCTCTGCCGGAGGAAAGACCTGGAGGTCTGCTCCCACAAAGATTTCAGCCTAGAAAACCATATGGGGCAGTTAGGGTTGCTAAAAAAAATCGAAATTGACTTGACAGCACACAACAACAACAGAATCCGAGTGGCTTTGGAAAATATGTGGGAGACACTTTTGATTCTTAGAGGAGAAGTTGAGTATGTGTTTGAAATGTTAAATAGTGGTGTTCATTCATGTTTTCATTTGCCATTCAGATGGGCGGTGGTATTGTATAGTACTTAGGAGCAAGACTTAGGAATCAGACAATCCTAGACTTGAATTTTGGCTCTGCCCCTTCCATGTCGGGTGACTTTTGATAACAATAATAACCTCTAACATTTCTTGATTAATTATGATACCTAAGCATTGCGGCTTGTGCTGAATGTGTGAAATCTGCATTTTATAGATAAGGACTACCACCCATCTGTCAGTTTGTCATACAGTGGTGGCTTGCATGTTGCTATGATGCTGGAAGCTATGCCACTGGTATTTCAAATACCAGCAGGGTCAAGCATGGTAGACAGGTTGCAGAAGAACTTCTAGACTAAGACAGACCAGGAAGAAAGGCCTAGTGATCTTCCAGAAAGTAACCAGTGAGAATCCTATGGATCACAACAGAATATTGTCTGATAAAGTGCTGGAAGATAAGCCCCTTCGGTTGGAAGGCATTCAAATGCCCAGTGGCTGCAACAATAGACTCAAGCATACCAATGCTCGTAAAGATGGCTCAGGATTGGGCGACATTTTGTTCTGTTGTACATGGGGTCATCATGAGTTGGAGCCAACTGGATAGCAACTAACAACAGCATAGGTAAGAAATCTGGGGCACAAAAAGAGTAAGTCACTTGCCCAAAGTTAAATAGCTAGTAAATAGTTGTAAAAGTTTACTTTGGCTCCAGAGATTTTTTTTTGAATTGTGCTTTACATGAAGGTTTACAGAACAAACTAGTTTCTCATTAAACAGTTAGTACACATATTATTTTATGACATTGGTTAATAACTCCACGACATGTCAACACTCTCACTTCTTGACCTCGGGTTCCCTATTACCAGCTTTCCTGTCCCCTCCTGCCTTCTAGTTCTTGCCCCTGGGCTGTTGTGCCCCTTTAGCCTTGTTTTATTTTATGGGCCTGTCTAATCTTTGGCTGAAAGGTGAACTTTGGGAATGACTTCATTACTGAGCTGAAAAGGTGTCTGGGGGCCATACACTCGGGGCTTTTCCAGTCTCTGTCAGGCCAGTAAGTCTGGTCTTTTTTTTTTGTGAGTTAGAATTTTGTTCTATATTTTTCTCCAGTTCTGTCCAGGATCCTCTATTGCGATCCCTGTCAGAACAGCCAGTGGTAGTAGCTGGGTACCATCTAGTTGTACTGGGCTCAGTCTGGTGGAGGCCATGGTAGATGTGGTCCATTAGTCCTTTAGACTAATATTTCTCTTATATCTTTAGTTTTCTTCATTCTCCCTTGTTTCTGAAGGGGCAAGACCAGTGGAGTATCTTAGATGGCCGCTCACAGGCTTTTAAGACCCCAGACATGTGGAATGTAGAACATTTTCTTTATAAACAATATTATACCAATTGAGCTAGAAGTTCCCCTGGACCATGGTCCCTATAGCCTCGGCCCAGCAATTTGGTCCCTCAAGGAGTTTGGATGTGTCTATGGAGCGTCCATGACCTTGCCTTGTACAAGTTGTGCTGGCCTACCCTTCACCAAAGTTACCGCTTATCTATTGCCTATTTAGTGTTTTTCCACTTCCACCCCTCCCCCTCCCTGGTAGCCATCAAAGATTGTTTCTTTTTTGTGTGTAAATCTTTTCATGAGTTTTTATGTAGTGGTCCCATACAATACTTGTCCTTTTGTGATTGACTAATTTCACTCAGCCTAATGCCCTCCAAATTCATCCACGTTATGAGATGCTTCACAGATTCATCATTGTTCTTCATAGTCGCATAATACTCCGTTGTGTGTATATACCACAGTTTGTTTATCCATTCATCTGTTGATGGGCATCTAGCTTGTTTCCATCCTTTTGCTATTGTGAACAATGCTGCAGTGAACACGGGTATGCATATGTCTATTCGTGTGATGACTCTTATTTCTCTGGGATATATTCCTAGAAGTGGAATTACTGAATCATATGGTATTTCTATTTCAGCTTTCTAAGGAAGTGCCATATTATTTTCCAAAATGATTGTATCATTTTGTATTCCCTCCAGTACTGCATAAAAGTTCCGATCTCCCTGCAGTCTCTCCAACATTCGTTATTTCCTGTTTCTTTGATTTGTGCCGGTAATGCCGAGGTGAGATGGTATCCAGAGATTCTCTTATTGACCACCATGAAATACTTCATCTCACATACTTTGGACATATTATCAGGAGGGACCAGTCCCTGAGGAAGGACATACCAAGCATACCAATGAAAAGTCTGGTAAAGTAGAGGGTCAACGAAAAAGAGGAAGACCCTCAATGAGATGGATTGATGCAGTGGCTGCAACAATGGGCTCAAACATAGCAACAATTGTGAGGGTGGTGCAGGACTGGGCAGTATTTCATTCTATTGTATGTAGGGTTGCTATGAGTTGGAACTGATTCGACGGCACCTAATAACAACAACATGAAATACATGGGAGTCAGTTTCCTTGCCTGTTAAATGGGTAGGAATAAAATATCTATCACGGAATTTTTAGGAGGATTCCAGTTAAAATAATTCAGAAAACATATGTACAGAATGAAACTTAGTACCTGGCAATTATTATTTAAAAAATTATTATTAAGTAATTGTAGATGCCCAGTAAGTTGCACAACATAATTGAAGTAATTGGATTTATTGAATTGTATAAGTGACAAATGCTGAACTGGGAAATGTTGTGTTATCTATATGTTTTACAACAATTAAAAAAAACATAGTGAGATCCCAGGTACCATTTATCCAGCATCCCCCAATGTGTAATACCTTACATAACCATTGTACGGTATGAAAACCAGGAATGTCTTGGTACAATCTACAGAATTTATTCACATTTCACCAATTTTTATATGCACTTATTTGTGTGCGTGTCTATGTTTGTGTCATTCTATGCATTTTATCAAATGTATAGATTCATGTAACCACCACCACAATCAAGGTACAAAACTATTATATCATCACATAGGAACTCCATCATGCTATGCTTTTATAATTAAACCTATGTGCCAGGTGGTGGATATAATGACCATGAACTTTTTCAACCTCTGGTGTTTATTGGGAAGATGCTGCTATACCGCTGACAGTGCCTGTTGCCACAAGGCAGGGGCCTTTATGACTGAAACCGAAGAAATGGGCGTGTACTGCAAGTTACTGTTTTTACGGCTATTGTACGAGGTGTCTGAATTTTGGTAGGAAAAATATAAATTTTGGAAAATTTTTATGTTACACATATATACCAATGGAAACCATGGTGGCGTAGTGGTTAAGAGCTACGGCTGCTAACCAAAGGGTCAGCAGTTCGAACCTGCCAGGTGCTCCTTGGAAACTCTATGGGGCAGTTCTACTCTGTCCTATAGGGTCGCCATGAGTTGGAATCAACTCGACGGCAGCTATTTTTTTTAGTTTTATGTACCAATAAACCCCTGTTGGAACTATAGGGTATAATTAGTGGCATCTTATATGTAGCACTAAACATTTAGGACAGACTTGTGGGAGGGGGCAAGGAAAAAAAATCCATTCTACCTACCATAAATTAAGACATACTCAATGATTCAGCATGCTTCCATTAATGAAAACACATGGTATCAACAGAAAATTCAAAGCAGAAAATAATTGGGTCACCAAAGAGTTAAACCCTTCCTCTTCTCTCATTCCTGAAAACCACTCATCCATCTTCTATCTCTATAATTTTGTCCTTTTGAGAATGTTACATGAATGGAACCATAGAGTGTATAACCTTTTGGAATTGGCTTTTATCACTCAGTGTAATTTAAAAAAATTTTTTTTGTGTAATAGCACGTTATTCATGCCACGTGCCATGCTAGGAACTATGGGTACAACGATGTCAAACACCCCACTTCAGCTTGAGCTAGCCACTCACTGGTTTGCTCTGTTTTATTACTTGGGGGAAAATGCCGCAAAATTTCAACAACAAAACAAAACAAAGAAACAAAAAAACCGAGAGACCATTTTCCTGGGTGGAAAACTTGGCTTGAGTTTACAGCCCATTTTCTTCCTCAATGCAGACATTTTCAGCATTGCTATTAAGGAGTATGTGGCAAGGCTATCTCATGGGGGAAAAATCTGCTGTGACAATATTTTCATCTAAACAGCTTCACAAACAGCAAATTACCCTTTATTGCAATGGTAGCCTGGAAAGCTTAACCGAGACCTTCTGCAAGCTGGCTGCCGTTGTGTTTCCACCTACCCTGATCCCAGATGCATTGTTTGGTGTGTTCATGCACAGAAATTACTTTCTTGTCACCTTTTCTGTAACAGGTGGGTGGAAAACATCAAGGAATATTAGTTAGCATGTTATCTGTTTGAAAATGAACCGAAAGAACTTTTTAGTCTATGAAAATATAAGGCAGAGACTAGAAATGTTTGTATTACAAAGAAGTTGTTGTTGTTTGCCGCCATTGAGTTGGTCCCCAACTCATAGTGACCCCATGCACAATGGAATAAAACACTGTTTGGTCCTGCACCATCCTCATGATGGGTTGAGGATTGGACCATTGTGATCCATAGGGTTTTCATTGGCTGATTTTTAGAAGTAGATCACCAGACCTTTCTTTCTAGTCCATATTAGTCTGGAAGCTCCACTGAAATCTGTTTAGCATCGTAGCAACAAGTCTCCAATAACAGATGGGTGGTAGCTGCGTATGAGGTACACTGGCTGGGAGTTGGACCTGGATCTCCCCCATGGAAAGTGAGAATTCTACCAGAGAACCATCAATACTTCACACAAAATGATTAATATCCTTATAAACTGGTTTCTAGCCTCCTCCATGTTACTAAGAAGCTTTGTGCCATGAGCTAGTTGCTTAACTCTTTTGGACCTCTATTGTGAAAGAAAGGTTTTGGACTGTTTGATCTCTAAGGTCTTTTGTAGATGGAAAAAGTAATTCTGTTTCTGTGTTTTTTGATCCTTGTTTACATGGTTATCACTTTTCAGAGCCCCAAACTAAGATAGCTTCCAAGGTCACTGCAGGGGCCTGCATTGTCTCGTTACCTAACCTCCAAACCTACCTGCGTTAGCACCAACTATTTTACCTACTTCGTCCCATCGAAGGAGTGTCTCTGCTGCTTTCAGTGGCCCACCTCTCCATGAAGGTTTTGGACTCCAGCCCCTTTCACCCTCTCAAGGTCTTTGCTCCTGCAGTTCTCTTCTCTCTCCTGGCTTATTGACTACAGCATACAAGTGAGCTCATCTCAGAAATGAACAGACTTCCTTTGACAACCCATCCTCTTCCAGGTGCCCCCCTATTCGGAGCTGGAGTGCCCCCTGATCCTGCTGTCTTCACCATATGCTGGGAACTTTGTAGAGCTGAAATTACCCACCTATGAGATAGAAGTGAATGTGCTAATAGGTAAATTCATAGATAAATTGATAGATCATTCCAAAGACAAATTGAGGAAGGTACATGTATGATGGTCACATTTTCTGAACTAAAAGTTGCTCTGCATGTTCCATCACTTGATCTTCATGGGGGACAATGGTACATTTGAAATCTGGATGGGCCTATATGTGCTTGGGACACCTTTCTAACATTGTCCATTTGATGAGAGTAACAATATGTTCTTCTGTAAAATCCCTGTGGCCCGGTCATAGACCCACTTTTAGCAATAAGTGGTTTATTATTGCATGATACTTATTAGATCCTGTGATTGTCGTGTTTATGCTTCAGGAAAAACACAGAAACAGCACTTATTGAACACTTATTCCATACCAGGCTGTCAGGGACAGCCCCAGCAAGGAAAGACCCTCACTGTGCGTCCTGGCAGATAATCTGAAGAACTGGCACGTAGCCCTTTCCAGATCCATGCCTTCGGGGAAACTTACTAACATGGGCAAGCAGCTGCTCTCCAGTGGCGGCCGGCTGGAGTATTTTCTGCAACCACCTAGCAAGGGACCCAAGCTTATATACCATTCCAGCTGGGACCAAGGCTCGTTGTTTTTCTCCCATGTCCTTGGGCAGTCAGTGTTCCCAGGGGCTTCACGTCCAGGCCCAGATGTTTCCCTTCTTGCTGCTAAGGCATTCCTCAGCCTTGGCTGCTGGTCCAGTCATGCCACTCCCTGCCTTGTACCTTAGCCTGAGTCCATCCCGAATTCATCCCCAGCATGCTTCAGGGAAGGGCAAAGCTGACTCCCTTAGAGAGGGGATGCATATAGCTAAATAGCATTACCCTACACAGGTATAGTGCAAGCACTTTATGTACATTATCTCCCTTAGTTCTTACAAACCTTGTGAGGGAAGTGTTAATATCCTTATTCTCCAGGCTGGCAAACTGAGGCTCATTGAGGGTAAGTAACTTCCCAAAGTGCTTGCAGCCAGAGGAGACAGAATTAGGATTGGACACCAGACCATATTCTTAGCATTATTGGTACTGGCTCATTTTCATTAAGGGGGTAGAGTAGAAAAGAAAATAACCTTTTTATGGTGATAGACACAGGTTCAAACCCCAGCTGTGCCTTTTACGTAGTGAGTGAGCTTGGCCAAGTCATGCCACTTCTCCGAGCCTCAGTTTCTTAGCCATGAAAAGGGGCCTATAACACCTGCCTCAATGGACTTTGTGAGGATATGCTCAGATAACACGGTACTGGTGTGGTGTTAAATGAATGGACGTGGTGATAAAGTGCCTATCACAGCCTCTGGCATACCGCACTCAGTATTGTTTATTAATACCTCTGGACTTTGACTTCTATCTGAGTTGAGCACAAAGATAATACCTTTCTGTGTTTGAAATCCATCGAAAATTCATGGTGGGTCCCAAAGCTGGCCAACAACCAGATGTCACATCACTTAGCTGCTGACTTCCCCCAGGCACCCAGTTCCCACGTTGGTCCCCTGCCTGAGGTTCATTGCAGGCCTGCGTCTTCCAGTCCCCTTTCGCAAACTTAGTTCCTTTTCATCCAAGTCTTACAGGGAGTCCTAAGACTGGCTGTCATACTAGAAGTTAGTCTGATAAATTAATGCCACCTGGGGCGAAAATGATGGTTAACATTTTAAAGTGCTACCATAATGACTTTTTAACAGAGGTCTTGTGGAGAAGTAAGCCTTGAAAGCTTGAAAGCTGGTGGAAATCCCAGCCCAGCGGCAGGCTGAGGTGGGGAGGGGGTAGGGATTATTTGGAAGCCAAGAGGCCTGCCAAGAGCTCGTAAATTATCCATTTAACAGGTGGTTGCTGTCTCAGCTTTTGCATAAGACAGGCCCTGGATGCTCACAAGGGGCACTCGGGAAGTAATTTACGGGTGATTAGGACGCTTCCATTGAATAATGGAAGCTTCACCCAGGTGTTCTTCTGTTCTTCATTGGTTCCAGGGGAGTTGGGGTCTGCCTCAGTTACAGGTAAAGGACTGATGAAGCTACTTACTAGAAGTTAGCCAACCCTGAATGCTTTATTATCCAGGACTCGGTGCTGCTTTCCTCAGCAAGGAGAAGCCCAACTTCTAATGGAAATTAATTTGCTTAAAAAAAAAAAAAAAAAGAAACATTCAGGGTATAAGGGTTTATCTCAAGGTCATGATTCATTCACCTTAGGATGATGGTTGTTGATTGACTCGCTCTCTCACACACACTAACAAACACACATACACACAAACTTTTTTTTTTTTTTTTGGAATAACGTTAGATTTACAGAAAAATTGCAAAGATAGCACAGAGAATTCCTGTATACCCTTCATCAAGCTTCCTCTAATGTTATACTCTAGATTTTTGGAGCCATAACTTTTTGTCTCAGAGAAGAAAATTGTTCATTTATCAAATATTTTTAGAGAGCCCACTATGTGCCAGGCACTGTGCTAGGCAGTGGGGATAGAACAATGAGTGAGACAGACCTGGTCCCTGCCTTCATGGGTCATATCTAGATTAGTGGTTTTCACAGTGTGGCCCCTTGGCCATCAACATCACCTGGGAACCTGGTAGAAATGGAAATTCTTGGGCACCACCCCAGACCTACTGAATCAGAAACCCTAGAGTGGGGCCCAGCCACCTGTGTTGTAACAAGCCCTCTGGGTGATGCTGGTGAACACTCAAGTTTGGGAACCATTGGTCTAGTGGGGAAAACGAGTCTTGAGGGAATTTTAAATATGCTGTGATTTCATCACAGGAAGCAGAGAGGGCTATATAGGAAGGCACGGCTGGGAACTTCACCTAGTCTGGTGAAGGAAGGGGTGTTTCTACTGCCTTTTTTTTTCTTTTAAAAATATTTCTTCTGATGGCCTTTTGAAGGATGAGGAAGAGCTTGCCTTGCAGAGTGGAGGAAGTGTGTTCCAGGCTGAAAGAGACTTGGCATGCTAAATCTGGACTCTCAAAAAAAAAAAAAAAGAGCCAAACCAAACCAGTTGCCGTTGAGTCAAGGTCGACTCACGGAGACCCCATGTGTTGCAGAGTTAGCTGTGCTCCATAGGGTTTTAAGACTGTGACCTTTTGGAAGTAGATCACGAGATCTTTCTTCTGAGGCACCTCTTGGTGGATTCTTACTCCAGCCTTTTGGTTAGAAGCTGAACATGTTAATTGTTTGCACCACCCGGGGAATTCCTTGACTCTTCACTTACTGTAAAATCGTGAGTCAGAAAAGATTAGTTTTGGATCCAAACCCAACTTAACCAGAAAATCCAGTAACTGGCTCTCTGCATTTCCAAAATATTTCAGTTAATTAAGATCTTAAAAACAAATATATGTTGCATTTAGAGGATGCTCTGATGAAGTGGGAAGTTCATGGGTGGTATATAGTTAAGCACTGGGCTGCTAACTGAAAAGTTGGTGGTTTGAATCTACCCCAAGGCACCTCAGAAGAAAGGCCTGGTGATCTACTTCTGAAAAATTAGCCACTGAAAACCCTGTGGAGCACAGTTTTAACTCTAACACACACGGGGTTGCCATGAGTCAGAATCGACTCGGTGGCTACTGGTACTGGTACTGGTACTGGTCCTGGTGATAAAGAGAGTCTTGCACCTAGGAATCAGAAACCTGTTCTAGTCCTGCCTCTATTTGCCCACTTAGATCTCTTGTTTGCCCGCTTAGATCATTTGACCTTGCTGGCCTCATTGTCCTTGCCTCTAAAATGAAGGGCCAGACCAAGTCCTTCCTGTGTTCCTTTTTGATTCCACGATCCAGAATTATTTATATATAAAAGTACATTTATATTCATTTATTTCAGTAGCTAATTCTACATTTTGCCTAGTGGTAACTCTAAGAGAGTTTTCCTATTCTCTTCTCTGAAATTACTGCCATAAGTTTATCCCACAAGGATATATTATTTGCTCTAATGATCTGGTAATTATCAGGTAATGAAATGGCCAACCATTAGCATATTATTAAGAGTAGTTGCTGTGTGGAATATTTTTGTCATGCAATTAGAAATGTTACTTATATTTCAGTAATGCATAAGAAATTACATGCTGAGGAGAATGAAAATAGAGCAGTATTCTTCCATCTTCTGCTGAAATGAGTCTGAATCATATGTAAAAAGCCTAAGAAGCCTAATTTTATAGGCTGGAGTTTGAAGTCAAGTTTGATGCCATCAGTCAGAACTTCCCCATCAAGATGAGTTAAGGATTTTGTCCATAGCTGGGTTAGGCAGTGACATTTCTAAGCTGACCATCCTCACTTATCTTGTCCCTCTCTAATCTTTACTGGGAGAAGGTTTTTCTATAAGTGTACTAATCCTGATGATGCTGGAAGCTATGCCACGGATATTTCAAATACTAGCAGGGTCACCCATGATGGAGAGGTTTCAGTGGAGCTTCTAGACTAAGATAGACTAGGAAAAAAGGCTTGGAGAGCTACTTCTGCAAATTAGCCAATGAAAACCTTATGGATCACAATAGATAGAACACACTGTCTAGCTCACTTTCTTTGGACACATCATCAAGAAGGATCCATTGCTGGAGGAGGACATCATATTTGGTGAAGGACCAGTGAGGGCGAGGGAGACCTTTGGTGAGATGAGTTGGCACAATAGCTGCAACATTGCTGGTGATTGTGAGAATGATACAGGACCGGGCAATGTTTTGTTCTGTTGTAACTAAGGTCACTATGTTACACGTAAGGTTTCTAACAACAATAACAATCCTGATGGGCAGAGTTTGACATGCAAAGTTAGGCACATGATAGGTCCTTAATAAGAAAGAATTGAATTTTCACCAAAGTGTGTTCAGACCCTCTTTGCCACTTATGTAACCATTCTTTTGGATGTGAGAATGTGATGTATAGTACTCAAGGATCTGCGTTATGAAGAACTTTGTGTTGAATGCAGAGATTCGCAATGATTAATTTTGGCCCCTTGGATTTTAACCTTTGATTTTGGTATTCCTTGAACTGGCAATTACCTTGTTTAATATGACATGTCTCAGAAATGCTTCACACAACTAATTAAAAGTTGTCAGGCAGTCTGTTGTTGTTGTTAGCTTCCATTAAGTCGGGCCACAACTAATGGCTACTCCACGCACAATGGAAGAAAATGCTCCCAGTCCTGCACCATGCCCTTGACCAATTGGGAATTGGACTGTTGTGATCCATAGGGTTTTCACTGGCTAATTTTCAGAAGTAGATCACCAGGTCTTTCTTTCTAGTCTTTCTTAGTCTGGAAGCTCCACTGACAACTGTTCAGCAACATGGCAACACATGAGCCTCCCTTGACAGACAGGCAGTGCCTGGGCATGAAATGCATTCTTTGGGAATCAAACCGGAGTCTCCTGCATGGAAGGAGAGAGTTCTACCACTGAACCATCACTGTTCCCTCTGCCAGGTAGCCTACCTAGCTGGAAGCAGTCACCTTCTTCTGAGGTTCAGTTGCTCTTTATCTGCACTAATAACTATTTTATACTTTTTGTAAAAACACATGTAACATTTCCCATTCTTGACTGTAAGCAATTTGAACACAGAGTCCATATCTGATCCATCTTGACATGAAAATAATAGCTGACCCTTGAAAGTGCTAGGTTTGAGCCGAGCGCTTTTCATTCCACTTATTCCTCCGCATACCTGTATAAACAAGGTGGCACAACACGCCCAACAGTCTATTGTGATCCAGTTCATGAGGTAAGTGTTATTAGCTCCATTTCACAGATGAGAAAACAGATGCAGAGGGGTTCACTTACTGCCTTAGGGATGCTGAGCTGGTTAGAACCACCATTCAAAGCTGTTTCTCTCCAACTCAAGAGTCTGTGTTATGAATAGTTAACATGTCTCTCACAATAGCAAACATCTCTAACATCATTTTTTTTTTAGGAACACAATAAATAATTGTAGAATGCATGAGTGATTCTTCATTTAGGTTGCCTCACAAACTGATGTACCTTGGGGAGGGTGAAAAGCGTCAGGTGCTAAGTGGTGAATACTTGAGAAATATGTAGATAGTAGAAGGATCTATGACATGTACTTTCAAAGTAGAATAAAGGAAGTAAAGTTCAATTAACTGAGTAAACCATAGGAACTACTGTATTGCTTGTTATCCTAGTCATGCTCAAACGTAACTGTCTCTGGCAGGAACTTGTTTGTTCTTGAACTTGTTTGCTTTCCGTGTTGTGTAGTTGATTATATCATTACTTCAAGTCTGTTGTAATCAGACTTCTTAACTGTTCTTAGTTGGTTCTGATGCAACTACTTCTTTTCCCATGGTGTTCAGTTCTGAGGAGTAAAATTGCCAGGAGAAGTATCCATGCGACTACAGTCATCCCACTTCGCTCCGTGCCATGCCAAGGCACACCTTGCTGTGCTATTCCATTCTATTCCAGTAATTTCCATTCTGTACTTCTCTATTCCATTTCATGCTACAAAAATCTTTTGAATATTGTCTTAGGGTTCTCTGTTGCTGTTGTTGAGTTGGCTTTGACGCATGATGAGCCCATGTAAAACAGAATAAAACACTACCTGGTCTTGTGCCATCTTCATGACCATTGATATGTTTGAGTGCCTTCTAACCTAGGGAACTCATATTCCAATACAATATCAGACAATATTCTTGTGACATATAGGATTTTCACTGAATAATTTTCAGAAGTATATCACCAGGCCTTTCTTCCTGGTCTGTCTTAGCCTGGAAGCTTTGTTAAAACCTGTTCACTATGGGTGATCCCAGGGGTGGATTAACCAGTAAGCAAGGTACACATGGGCTTACAGTAAGCAAGGTATGCATGGGCTTACTTGTGTTTACTTATTAATCCGTAGCACACAATTTCACCTGTTTTTCACCACATCGAAGATTAGTAAGTAAGCACAAGTAAGCCCGTGTGTACCTTGCTTATTGGGTAGTCTGTTCCTGGGTGATCCTTCTGGTATTTAGAGTATTGGTGGCATAGCTTCCAGCATCATAGCATCATAGCAACATGCAAGCCACCACAGTACAACAAACTGACGCAAAGGTGGTGGTAGGGTTCTCCAGAGAAACAAAGCCAGTAAGATATATGTATGCGCACACATATATGTACATATTTATTTATTTTCAGGAATTGGCTCACATGATTGTGGGGGACTGGCAAGTCCAAAATATGTAGGTCAGGTGACAAGTTGGAGACTCCTGCAGTCTTTTGTCTCAAAATGTGTAGGGCAGTCAATGGGAAAGTGAAGAGTCAGGCAAAATGTCTGTTTATAGTCTGGAGGCAGAGCACACTCTAGGGCAAACTCTCTTTTTGCTCTTAAGACCTTCAACTGAGTGGATGAAGCTTACCCATATTATGGAGAATAATCTGCTTTACTTAAAAAACCAAAAGCCACACCCAGTGCCATCGAGTCGATTCCGACTCATAGCGACCCTATAGGACAGGGTAGAACTGCCCCATAGTTTCCAAGGAGTGCCTGGCAGATTTGAACTGCTGACCCTTTGGTTAGGAGCCGTAGCGCTTAACCACTACACCACCAGGGTTTCCGCTTGAGGCCAACTGATTTAATCACATGTAACTATAAGTATTTGACCAAACAACTGGGCACCAAAACCTAGCCAAACTGAACATAAAATTAAGCATCATAAGTACTAATATGTGCCAAGTGCTGTACTAGATATTGAAGACACATGGGGATCAGGTGGCCTGATTAGTGTACCTTACCTAGCTTGGTGTCTGGAGGGAGATAGAGGTGAAAACAGGCAATTACCATGCAGACAGGTAGCCCAATGAAAGGCGTAGTGCAGGGAGTGTGGGACCTTAGATTGCCATGGTAGGGTGGGACTTGGCACATGAATCAGAGAAGTATACCTGGAGGAAGTGACTTCTTAGCTAAGACATGAGAGATGAAAAGGAATTAGCCAGATAAAGAACATTTTAGCCATCCAATAAGAGGAAGAAAGGAGCCCTGGTGACACAATGG